>NC_081767.1:29387131-29987131 GCF_963082965.1 Carassius carassius | reverse complement strand
TTAACAAAGCCGAACTTGAAAATAATTCAGTAATATTGATGAATTGATCCAAACTGTACACAAAGAAAAGAGGTCTATTTAGGTGACTGTGCTCAAAATGTGAACTGGAAGATCCCGGGGGGGGGGGGGGGGGGGGGGTAATTATAGTGACGTTCATGAGCTAATTAAAGTCCGTTTTGAACATTTTTTTTAAAACTTTTTCATTGCATACAATAATTTACAATAATTTGTTAAATAAGAATATGTTTAATCCATTTGTTTGGGACTATATGGAACACTATATAAATATTTTAGATTTTTTTTTTCATTTATTGAATTACATTTTTTTACAATTAATTTATATGACCCATTTATGTTTATTTAGCTTAATAATATTCAATTTGAATTGTTTTTTTTTTAAATACGGTTGTTTCTTTATTTCTTGTAGTGCTCATTAATTTATTTATTCAATAAACAGTTAAGTTAAAGTAGTTGAAGTGCATTTGTTCCCATAGATCTGTTCAGGCATGACATAAACTTGAAGTTTGCTTATTACTTACACTTATACATACACACATAAACGTAGATAAATCAGTGATAACTGGAGTATGTTTTGCTATTTAAAAAATACTGTTACTAGAAAATACTATTTCAGTCTTTTAGTCTCCATTACTTGCTGTTTCTTTGTAATTTAATTTACATAATTTGTTATTTTTCATTTTCAAGCTATTGTTGAGTGAAAATAGTTTATTTCAGCAATTTTTTCAGTGTACCTACCTTCTTTATTTATTGATTTCTTCAGATATTTGCATGTTTCGTTTTACTACATAAATTATACAAAATCATATTTCAAATGTGAAATTTAAGCTTTTTAACCTAAGTTGCTAACAATATTTAATCCATATTAAAAATATTATTTTATTTTAATGATTTTTTAATTATTACATTTTTTTGTAAAAACGTAGAAATTGCTAAATTATCTATTTCTGATGAAGAAATGTATTATATATAGTGTAGTAATATTTTTAATGCTCTGTTAAAGTAGACATATACAATGTGATCTGGCATGTTGCATGGTAGTGCATTTGCAAAAACTAATACTTTTTTGATTTTAAATTAGCTCATTAAAAATGATTCAATTGTATTATTTTGTGTATTTTTCATTTAGATTAAATTGACTGGTTCTGACCTGTATGGAGACACTGCTAAAAGATCCCCCAATGACACCGGCAATGGCCAGTGGACTGTCTTCCTGAAAAGCATATGATCCATCAGGACAGATGAACTCCGTATCATCCACTTTTGTAAGCGAAGCCCTAACAAACTCCAGCGCCTGTTCCAGAGCATAGGTGTCCCGCGAGCAGGTGTCCAGGATGTGGACACCCAAAGCCACACCTGGTAGCAGACCTACATCCTGGTTGATCTGATCTATGGCGAAGAGCATTGCCTCAAGCCGCTGGATACCTCGATCTTCATTGATCCGGCCACATTCGTCCATGCCCATGCCCTTCTCATGGATGGGGAAGAGGCCACCAAGAACCAGGTCCCCGTCGATCTTAATTTCTTTGCGGGGAGAGTCTCCGCTGGAGAGCAGGACCCCGGTACCCAGAAGCACCGGGAGCAGAGCACGGACCGCAGACCACATCATTTAAGGGAAGAAGATTGAGGAGGTGTAATGGTCAGGTGGGGAAAAAGAGGGTGAAAGGTGGGCGTCAAGGAACTGAGAGAGGCATGAAGCAGGGAGCTCTGTCTGGTTACTCATGGAGATCCAAAGCACTGGCTTTAGCCTTTGAACTGCAAAGAAACACACAGAGAGAAAGAGACAGTATAAGGCAAGGAAACAGAGTAAGTGTTGGAATATAAATGTGAGAAATCCTAATGCTCAATATGGCAGCTGTAGGACCTGCCTTTCAGTTAAAAGTTTGTTTACTGTAGAAAGCACATAAACTGGACCAGCCTGAAAAATACAGGTTGTTCTTAGCCTTAGGAGCAAATCGTATTTGAAATATGGAAGTGGCATATAATCTTGACAAACAGTTTTGGAGATTTCAGACTTATCCCAGTCAGAATATTAGATTTATGTACTTATTTACCTAATTTATTCATTTACGTTATTTATTTATTTCGATATTTGGATATTTTATTTTTAATACATTTTTTAAACATAAATTGCTAACAAGTTGCTGTAGAAGAACTGCAATAGTTGCCTGGCCCTTGAGTTTTACAAACCTATATGAGTTTCTTTCTTCTGCTGAACTTAAAGGAAGATATTTTAAAGAATGTGTGTAACCAAACAGTTGCTGGTCTCCACTGACTTCCATAGTACGGAAACAAAATACTATGGAAGTCAGAGGCGTCGTGCCCATTCAAAGTGAGGGGGCACGTGCCCCCTCAGATTTCTGAGCCAAGTGGATTTTAAATGCAGCTTCCAAACGAAAAAAAAAAAAATTGCAGAATAATATTTTTTATATATTTGATACAATCACAGCGGTGAGAATAGATCGTTCAGTGCACAGCATCAGCTGCTAAATTCAAATCTGTGTTCGCTGGCTGGCGCTGAGCCAGAGACAGACGCGTTCGTACAACGCTTCATGATAACCAATCAGAAACTATTCTGTTGCGCTTATGAATGCAATGGCCAATCAGAGACGTCCAGAAGAGTCATCACTGAAACGCAGTGTTTTGTTCACTTGCTCGCTGACTGAATTATTTAGCGAATTCTCTCATCAGAAACAACAAAAAGTGCAGATGTGCGTACGAATAGATATTTGTTTCATAATGTAAAGTGCTTCGGTGATTTTAATGGGAGTTTTTGAGAGTGCCTGAACTCTGGCTAGACTGAATGAAAATGTTTTTTGATAATGTAAATGTTCTTTACTCTCTGTAAAATGAAAGTGTTAAAATAAGTATCTTACAATATTGTTATTAAAATGTACATTAAATGCAAATTCAGTCGTATTAAAAATATTTTATGGCATGATATGGCACTTAAGTAAAAAGTCAGGTTTTTATGTGTAGTTAATAGATTACACTACATTTCCATATATTGATCAAATAACAATCTATAAAGGTGCAAAACGCGTTTACCTACACATATTTGAGAAACGAGATATTTCCTGATATATTAAGCATGTTTGGAATTGTTTTGAATAAAAAGAAAAAAAAATTATAAAAAAATAAGCCTATATCAGTTATACAGTGCTTTCGTAGAATGACTTATACTCCCGAACCCAACCTCCCCCCCAAATGTGCCCCCTCAAAAATCATGAATGCATGACGCCCCTGATGGAAGTCAATAGGGACCAAGTCCGGTTTGGTTACACACATTCTTCAAAATCTTCTGTTGTGTTAAGCAGAAGGAGGAAATTCATATATGTTTTGAACAACTTGAGGATGAGCAAATGATGGCATAAGTTTAATTTTTGAGTGAACTATCCCTTTAATTAATGTAAGGAAATTGAATAGTTGTCTGATTGGTAAAGCATTTTGGTATTTGGTTTATAAAATACATGCTTAATACAAGTTTACAAAATACATGATATGTGTTCGCTATATTAAAATATTTGTTTATGTTTATCGTATAAATTTGCAATTATGTAGTAGAACAATATATCCAAGTATCTTTTATAGCATTGCTTATCACAGACCTTATTTAACAGACCTTATAAAATCCCAGAGGAAAATCCATAGGGAACGTGTAGGTCAAAAATGCTAATTCTCTTCTGTGTTTTTAGACTACCACCTGAACAGCTCCATTACCTGCATATAGGAGAATCTAACCAGGGGCGTTTCAAACCTTGCTTGAACTGAATTAAATAGGCTTTTGTAAGTCATATGAAGAGACTCAGACTTGAGCATTAGACATTTCAGAGCTCTCCTGGGTTTTGTTCTCTGTAATCACAGTGTTCAATTTAGAGCTGAAAAAAGATTGTCTGCAAAACCAACATGCCAAATGTACAACATGCACGCGCAGACAAACTAATCTCAACAAATTCACCCAACACCAACTCCTCGGTGCCTTCCGTACCCTTACCAACAAATTTGTCAAAACAGATTCTCAAGGATGGAAAACACATGAGAAACATAAATTAATCAGCACAGAAGCTCAGACAGATGATGCAACTGTTCAGCTGATTGAGAAAAAAAAAAGAAAATTCCACTGATGTTATTTATTTTATATTAGTTTACTGTTTTTTTTAACCCTTGATTCACTAAAGGAAATATGCTAATCAGGTAGTTACGTTAACATCAACAGATTTAATTTAATTTATTACTGCTTCTGTGATCAATAGAAAATGTATGCAGGTGTCTCTTTTTGAATAGTACATTGTATCCATTGCTGCCTGTATTTTTGCACCTTAATTTGCTTAATTATAATGAGCTAAAGCAACATAATTCAAAAGAATTGAACATAATGAAATTAAATTGTGACAATAAGTTCAAGAATTGTTGCTTAGCTCATTGTAATTGAGTAAACAGCTGCACTTTTATGTCGTGATCTCAAGCAAGATTATTTTGCCCAGATTAAGTTCAATTCAGCTGTGTGGAAATGTCATAAATTTATTACGTTTAAGTCTAGTGAACTGTTTTGAGTCTGTGTTAAAGCACTAAATTCGACAGTGCATGCCGTAGTATTACGCAAGCGCAGATTGTGCCTTGTTAATCTGAATAGTGATTTAATGAATTATGTTTTTTGCACTGAAATCTGTGCAACGGTTTGTGAATTCACCTGAGAAAATCATGTCTGTGGAGAGTGTGAGAAACTATTGTAAAGCTAAATCCCCATTATGTCCTGTTATGTAACATCTTTTGCTTCCCTTCCTAAAATGAGCGTGAATGTTTCTTCCTTGTCAGTATGGAGTTGATTTCCCCCTTGTTAATGGAGCTCAGATGACAGAAGTATGAAATACTAATTAAATCCTGAACCTACGACTTTTAGAAAATGCTACAGATTTAACTGTCTGATAAATAGCTTCTCCGAGAGCTAAGCGAAAGGCTCTAATTGTTAAATCTGATGCCGGGTATGTGTGTCTCACTTGTGCTGAAACCGTACAGCCTTGATTTCTAAGCCTTCTTTTTTTATTTTAGGGCTTGGGAAAAAAATGTCTCTAATCTGATTTCCTCTTCCACATTTCCTTGCAGAAGGGTGGGCGAGCACAGGCAGAGGTAGCGACGTAGAATGGGGTTGGGGACAGGGGGTTAGATTTAAGAGGTGTGTGAGATGGCTTGCCGGGTTGCCACGGAACTGGCAGCTACACAAAGGCTCACAGCCTGGCCCGGAGATGCCTCCAAGACTGGATAACACTCAACTGCAGTGATGCTATCTCCACCGTGTGATGCAACATAAAGCACAACACACAGGCCTCTGGCAGCATCGCAATAACGGCAGCTTTCCTCATTATCTTCTTCCGTGATTCAGTCTGCCAGCTGAACAGCAACAATAGTGCTCTCGCTGGGCAAAAGCTACACGGCCGCCGTCAGTTTAAAGTGCCTCCACTTGCTCATGCTCTTCCTCTCTCCTGAGAGGTCAGCGGGAGATCTGGAGGGCCGAGGAGAGGGGAGGGAGAGCGCTTTCTGCTTTGATGACAGACTATTGGACTCTTCAGAAGTGGACTGGTGTTGTTTTACCACACTGAATCTCTGGGGCCACAGTGGGCGCGAGAAAATTCATGCCCGCTTCCCCCCTCACACCCTGACGCTGAGCATAACTGAGTGAGAACGTGTGAGCGGCCGTGTCAGACATCATCCACTAGTTGAAATGGGCTCTCTATCATCTATCCATTCATCCATCCATCCATGATTCTATTTGTCATATTATGTGTAAGGCCTAAAAAACCTATAAACTTCATTTGCTCAGCATCAAACCTAGATGAGATTCTTTCTTCTGTTGAACATAAAGATATTTTGAAGAATGTGGGTAACCAAACAGTTGCTGGTCCCCATTCACTTCCATAGTATGGGAAAAAAATTAATGAAATTAATGGGAACCAAAAACTTCAAGCAGAAGGAGGAAATTCATACAGGTTTGGAACAAATTGGGGGTAAGTAAATTATGACAGAATTTTCATTTTTGGGTGAACTATTCCTTTAAGAACTGTAATTTAAAAAGCCTTCTCAATTGTCCATTTTATTGGACATAAAAATAGTGGACATGAATTTTTTTTAAAATTATTATTAAATGAAGAAAATATCAGTGAACAAATAATGCAGAAAAAAAAAATGTTTAGTAAGCAAATAAAACAAAGATTCTTGACGTAATGTATGATTTGTTAGTGTACATTATTTCAAAGAACAACATCAAAATGTCATTCTTGTGAAAAGACATTCCTTTTTGGTTGACGTCACTATTTCAGCCCTTCAAACACCTGTCATATACAGTAGAGTGCAGTTTTAATGGTCCAGGCACTTCCTAACAGATAAAATAATTATATCAATCTGTAAATATGTCTGTCTTAAATCAGTGGGAATATAATAACCATGCAGATGTATGTTATTATACACAAAGGGAACCCCTGTGCATGATTTGTGCTAATTAATTATTTACATTCTCTGCCAAGTTTGAATCTAATGTTAAGAACAGGTGATAAATGTGAGAGAAAAAAAAACATTTCACATTTCATATGAAGTAAAATAATTACTTTAAAATGAGTTTTGATCATTAAAAATCTAATTTAGATAGGATTTTATCTCTAAATAGTACATCACGCCGTAAATCAATACAGAGGCAGAAAGTGAACTACAACAAAATTTAAGGTCAGACTAACCCCGAACATCTTTAAATTAGTTATGCTATTCATCAAGACGCTCATTATCAAATCAATCAAACAGGTCTGATTTGAACACAATTCCCCAGAATGCATTTTCGTTCCTTCCCTCAACCACCTGTAGCCTATCTTTAAGCAGTATTTCGTGGCTAATCATGTTAATTAGTTAAGAGGGGTAGGACAGAAGAGCAGAACGGGGCGTTTTTGGGTACAGAGAGGTTCAGGAATTAATTGGATTTTGCTTGCAGGCAGTTCCTTAACAGCATGCCTAAATCAAACAGTCAGCTCGAAAAAATCAATTGCCAAAAAAAAAAAAAAAAAAAAAAAAAGAAGTTATCCCTTTTTCCAAGCAACAGTGCTCTTCATCCGTAATAACTATGAGATTTGTTTTGCTTGCTTCGAGGGCCACAAAGAATATACTGTAGTGAGTGTGTTGCAAAATGTTTTAAAAAGAATTATTTTGTCATGGTGCAATTATTTAGCCTTTATTGAAGAGAGTGTGGATCCTCTTGAGACAGCATACTTTCTATTAAATTGCATACAGTGCTTTTACAAGAATTCAGGAATAATAGCAGAGTTTCAAAAGAAAGGATGGCCCAGGGCCAGTGTGAGAGCGTTTCAGACCAGTTGACAGAACTGTCACTGCAAGTGCTGCATTGTCAATGCTTTTAATGCATGTGTATATGTTTTTATACCTTTCAAATTTTAGCATTTGGTTTTCTGTGATCTATTATAGCATTGTTCCTGCAAATTAAATATGTCACCAAGGTAACATTATGTAGCTGGCTTACACAGATGAGACTTTGTTGAAATTGTGAGAATGATTTATGGTACTATGGATAGTGCAAAGCATCAGTTAGAACGGGCTGAAAATGATAAAGTATGGTAAGCCATTGTTTTCCAATTTGTTTTCCAATTTTTTTGTCTGATTGCATTTTTTAGGAATATATGAAGTACCTCTTCCTTGTATTTACTCACTTTAACTTACAAAAAAATATATATATTTTGCTTATTACAAATGATTATTTGTAATTTTTCTGTTATTTGAAATGTCAAAATATCATGTAGTGCGACCATAACTGCTGTTTTGGAAACATATTTGCAAATACTCTAAATGTATCTTCTGCACTAGTTTTATAATCCTGTACACAATTGCAAAGCATTTGTATTTATATTTTCATCATAATATACAAACAAAAGTTGTCTGAGAACAAATAAATAATGAACAAAGAGCAAAAAATAAAATAAAAAAAATATTAAGTTATTTCTACAAATGCAGTGGCCTTTTGTGGGAAGCTAGCTTGTTTTGTTTAGGAGGCCAATTCTGTGCCTGTAAATTTTGAATGAATTTGAAAATATCTTGAAGTGTGACTAAATATGTAAAATTAAGAGTATTTTCCATTATAGATATATGTCCTAGATTGGAAGTTTTTGTGCTTTTATTTTAAATGTATGGTTTATATGCATAAATACTTTAATTTATAACCATTTGGAACAGATTTGTATGCATTTTGGGTAATTATTTTTTATATATATATTTTGATGGTTTATTTTTTTGATGATATGAATTATGTTTAATCTTTGTACAATATGACAAAAATGAAATAAAATAAAATAGAACATGTAATTTCAGTTTGATAATTATGCATTTATTAGCGTTTTCTTATTTAAATTTAATTTAATTTATGCATTTAGCAGAGCTTTTATCCAAAGTGACTTACCGTGCATTCAGGCTACCAGTTTTTTGGCTATCATGTGTTCCCGGGGAATCAAACCCCCAACTTTGCGCTTAATAGCACAATGCTCTACCAATTGAGCTACAGGAACACTTTTATTTATTAATAACTATTTGAATCTTATTTATCAGACTGCCACTGCCAAGCAAAGTAAACAAACGCTCGCTATAGACAGCGTGTTTATTCTGTCCCAGCTGTCAAGCACAAATTCCAGATTTCATTTTCTGCTTTAAGAAAGATGTTCATGCTGTCATCTCAGAACCTAAGCCAGAAATCTCCCACTACTCTAAATCGACCCTTCGCAAAGACTTAGTATTTCTATGTCCGACAAACCATGGTGCTCTTATACCACTCAACATGTTCTCACGTAGTGAAAAATACAAGATGTGCCGTTTAATGTGCCGTGACAGATTCAATCGGCACATGAACAGATTATCTCTTCATTTTTACTAGTTATAGCACAAAAAGAAACATGAATAAACACCAGAAAGTATCTTGTTTCAGCCACAGAAAGACGTCAATACACCATTTTCAAGTCCACCGGAATTAATCTGGTTTGTTTGTCAGACAAAATGACAGATTCTGCATTATGATTGGTCAGATCGCCTGTCAATCAAACTCCCTGCAAAGGGTCAATTGAGCAGCCAAGATTGGGCAAAGTTCAGAAATAACAGTTAACGCCACATGCTGCACTTTCCCACAGACATTCCAAATCAGCAGCATGATGATTGCCAAGTTTAATTAAATGTTTGTTCACAAGAAGCCCACAAATGTGTGTTTACTTTAAACTTTTTGTAATGAGACACGATTATACATGGTTCTGATCAAAATGAAATCAAAATGTATTTATTCAGTTGTCTTCATTGTTGAGTTAAATGAAACTGGTGCACTTATGTTTGCCTATGTGATTCTTATTAAAAAAATTAATGTTTGTGTTCATGCAAATTATATAAAATTTTAATACAAACAAATCTATCCGTATATATATTTTTTTTTGTATGAAATTTCTTGTTTATTTAACTGTTTCAAGAGGTTTTTAACGATATAAAGGCCTGGATTCATTTGGAGCGACCACTTATTATGTGGTGTGACCAATAACTATAATTAAATACAGCAATAACTGTATTAAATGAAAAATAAAATATCTAATTCCTGTGGCTGAAATATGAATCACTGGTACAGTATCCTTAAGTGAATGGTATTTTGAAAACATCTATATCAGTTTTATGCAATTTATAGGAAAAATAAGTCTACATTAACTACGTTTAAGAAGGCAACTCTGAAATTATAGAAGAAAAATATAAGATCATTTTTTAACAAAATATTATTATTAATATTATTATTACTAATCACTTAAGATTTTAGTGCATGCTAAATCATTTTACTGCAGCAAAACGAGAGCTTGTGATTGGCCGATAGATTTGACATCATCCAATCATCCATCAAGAACTTGTGCACTAGACTAGAGCCTTTCATGACTTGTCCTCTTTGTGAGTAACTCCTCTGATGATGAAACGCCAGAGAGTCCTAACCAGCATGCCAATCGATTCATCTGCCAATCAGCAAAGCAGATCAAGGGAGGACATTACCACAGCGCACTACATTAAGCTAGCACATGGTTATAGAAATGGAGTAAAAGACAAATTACGCATGGAGGACGTATCACTCACAGGTGCGTCTGATACCAGATACAGCTCATTAAGAGCCTCTGCTGTCATCTAAATCTCTTTAAAGTCACTGTGTGCTGATGTAGTTGAGGTCATATAGAATCCGTCTGTTGTTTTTAGAAAGGATCTGGATTGATACTGAATTGTCACTGTTATGTCAGACCCAGCTCACCTTTGACCTTCATTAGGTTGAGTCGTCTCAGTTCAGCTTTGAATTCTGGTGATACTGACAATCTAGAACTCAAAAATAATAATTTAAAATATCATTCAAATTAATACCTGATTTTTTTTTTTTTTGCAGTTCCAAAATTAAAATAAAAAAATAAAAAAATAAACTAAATTATCCAAAGGTACACACAGAGCACTTTCTGAGTAATAAAAGTTAATATGATACATCAACAGCCTAAGATATTCAGGTATCTATAAATGGTCGGCCCCTCCCTCAATCTAAGTTTATGATTTTTTATCATTCTCCAGGCAAATTGTGTCATTCTGAATGGTAAATGGTGAAGGGTAAGTTACATACGTTTTGTTCGATTCATTTGGGTTCAAATAGAGTTTATTTCTGAAGTATGTGTTTGTGTTTTGTGTCTGGTTGTATGTTCTAAAAGTGCCTATAGGAATGTTTTCCCACTATCGAAGCGATTCTTTAAGAAGGACTAAAAGATCCACTTGAGTTCTTCACAGAGGGGGTGGCACTAAGCTTGAAACCTGGCACTAACACACACACACACACACACACACACACACACACACACACACACACACACACACACACACACACACACACACACTCACATGCCCAGTGGGCCATCAACGCTAAACGAATGAGCTATTCAGAACCATAGAGCCCTTCATTTGTTTCCCATGCTTTAACACAATCTCTGTTGTGGTTAGGATGTTTGTTGCTTAATGGTTCTGACCTGCATATTAAAAGACTCTAGGTTCAATCTCGGATCACTTGAAGAAGCTAACACTAAAAAACCTTTGAGTTAAGAGTTTGTTCAAATCCCTAAGTGTAAGTATGACCAATAGTAATGGTGATCCTTGCTTTAGTAAATTACACTTTGTAAATTGTCCTGCATTGTTTTTGCTACAGACATGAGTGATCACTCAAATTGTGTGGCTTGGTGTTGAGCATACGTAGGTGGTGCTATTACTTTTCTAAGCAGAGAAACATTAACTTTTGCCTAGTGGACATTAAATCAGGTGAAAAAAATCTCGTTTAGGCCTACTTAGACTGAAGAAGGGAACATCACAAAAAAAAAACTTTGCATTTTTTTTTTTACTTTTTATAGTACAACTATCAATATTAAAGTTGTTTATGCTTAAAACAAGAAAGAAAAAAAATTGAAAGGGGATATTTTATTTATTACATTGAGTTTTATTTTATTTATTTTATTTATTTTTTTGAGTTAACAGAGTCATATCACACAAACAACACACCAGCAACTGGGGAGGGTTGAAAATATAGTTTCCCGATTTTAATCAATCTTCATTTTAAAGGAGTCATATGATGTGATTCCATGTTTTCCTTCATCTTTGGAGTGTTAAAAGCTGTTTGTGCATACAGAAGATCAGTTAAGTAACAAAGATTAAAGTCTCAAAGCCAAAGAGATATGGGGGCAAATTCCAAACGGAAGTGAGCATCCCTATGCCCTACTCCCTTCGAAGGGCAGATCCCTTGAAGTGTGTTCTTTGAAGTGTGTAGGTAATTAATGTCTCATATAAATGTTTGGAACTCCCTTGGTGAAGGGAATGACGGACCAAATGTTACCTTGACAACGCTGCGCATGCATGCAGCATTCAGTACTCCATCAGTTTTTGCAAATAAATATTTCTTTTTATTTTATTCAAATGTTGTCTATTTACTTTTAAACGTTTTCAAACTAAACTTACTTAAACTACCGTCTTAATCATATTTCTATCACTGACAAAAAATATGTTGTCTTTAAAATAGATACATCTCATTAACCTTTTCTATTTATGTTTGTATGTGAACTAGAAATCAACCCCAACTTTGCTTTAAAAAGGATCGCAAGATCTCCTAACTGAAGATCACATGATCACAAATGGAATCCATCACATGCACCCTTCGCTAATGGACTTCTTGAAGTGCCCTTCCTGAAAGGATTCAGTTCGTTTGGAACATCCCTACAAATGGCATCCCTTTCCCGAAGTGCCCTTCAAGTGCGCAAAAAAGAAGTTTGGAATTTGCCCTTAAAAAAGTGAATGCTCAACTACGCCTTCCTAAAACGACTCGTTCCAACAATCCCCTATATATCTACGTCACTGTGAGGGAAGATTTGCATATGACCACCCAAATGTATATGCAAAGAAAGAAGGCATAACTTTTATTGTCGTTGTAGTATTATTGCCGCCACCGCCATGTCGTGGAGATGCTGTGTACGTGTTTCATTGCAAAAGCTAAACTTTGTTTGGTCTTCCAAAAGAGGACACAACTAGAAATCAGTGGTTACGTTTTATTTACAACACTGTTGAAGAACAGTACAACCCAAATATTCGAGTGTGTGCAGTGCATTTTACGGAGGAAAGTAAGGGGCCTAAAATTTCCATCACATGCTTGAGGTTTCCAGCCAATCACAATGCACTAAAAAGCTGGCCAATCAGAGCACATGAAGCTTTTCAGAATGATGAGCGTTAAAAATCGACACATTTTTTAAAGGATACGAAATTCAAAGGATAAATAACGTTTTTGGCGCTCTTTGCTGTGGTGTGACGGAACGCTGTAGTCCTCAGTTTAAGCGAGTACATGTGAACCGATGATCTCTTCCGCTAGACGTTACAGCAAAAAATAAACAAATGAACATTAAGAGGTATGTTGAAAGACACAGTACAACTTACTGAAATGTATCTTCTTGCATATAACTGTTAAATCGCCTGAAAGACGTCAGTAAAACAACTTCATATAACCCTACATTTACCTCAGTAAAGCCAATCAATGTATGTAGTTAGTTACAGTAGCTAGAAAATTTAGAGAGAAACATTTTGGTAAATATGCATTACTACATTATAGAATCATTATACATATATAATGTTTAACCTGTTGAAGTAATATATTTGCCCAAATCTGTCTTTAGATTTTATGACAGTCACTATATAAAGGTTAATATAATGAATTGGAGTAAAACATTTAAATGCAACTTAATTTGAGTGCTGTTTATTACTGTATTAGAATTTGAGCTTTTGAATGGGAGCCAAATGAAGTTTGGTTGAAATCTGTCACTGTCCAGCTCCTCTAGCAACCCCAGAGCAAAAGCACAATGGGTAAATATGACGAATGCACTATATATTGCTGAATCCTTTTGTTAGATGCATTGGAAGAATGTTTGACAATAATAAATGTGTTGCTGATTAGAGAAAGACATTTGAGCAGCAATAGTGGAGGGACACAATTAAATATTAAAAATGCTTCTCTAACAGCTGTAAGGCCACTGATCCATAAACACGACGTATAGCCAGGAAAAACTCCAAACGCAGCAAAACCAGAAAGCTGAGCGTGAGGACGAGTCCTGCAAGACAGAGTGACCTACAATGTGTTTTATTAGGATTTTTGTATGACTTGAAAGCAAGCCGTATTTCCTGAGATATGAAACGGAGTTGTGCGTGTTCGCCATTAATCGCATTCTATGGATTAAGATATTCAGAGAAGCCGGAGAGAGCAGAGAGATAAAGTGTGTGTCAGGATGCTGTGACTCAGAATGGGGAAGTGGCCCTGCAGTGGCGATTTAGAGAAGCGCTGTCAGGAGCCATAGACTGAAACTGATAAAACACATCATTTATTTAGTCACGCACAAAATAGATAAATCTTCTGACACAATCAGCAGTAGACTCCTATAAGACAAAGTAGTTAGTTTCATTTTGGGCTACATGCCCAAAACTTTTCCAGTCAACTGTGATCCCTCCTGCCAAGCCGTCGCTGTCAGTAATTACTATTATTAGAACGTCTTCATTCCATTGTAGAAGAAATGTACGTTACGCTATGTTTAACATCCCTGTCATTTCAGATGTGCTTAAAGGGAATTTTAAGGCAGATATCGAGTCCCCTGTTCATTGCTACCCCAATACTGAACTATAGGCTGTATATACATGGGTTTTCCCAGTAAATAAGTAAATAAGACCTACTGGATGAATCTAACAGAAACGGATTTCATGCCCAAAAAAAAAAAAAAAAAGCCTGAATGAAGCATATATATATATATATATATATATATATTCAAGATGTATTACTGTAATAATTTACAAAAACAAACAAAAAAAAGTTTCTAAGCTAAAGAAAAGAAAAATTATACAGGTTGGGGAGGGTGAGTAAGTAATCACCGCATTTTTATAATTTATATTTTGGGTTAAATGTACAGTTTTTCTTATCGTTTATTGGGTGTGATTATGATCTAGATCTTTTATTTTTATTTTATGGGATTTAACCTATCATGAATACATTTTAATATTACCATTATTTATTTATCTGTTTATTTTGTCATAGTACAATTAACTACCTTCACAACTCAGGATGCCCACATGAGTGCCACAGCACAACGAATCAGACCATGTGACATATTTATAATAATAATAATCATAAATATTTATGAATTCCAGAACTTGATTTAGAATCCATGTACCATTTACTATGAGTTGACCACGAATATAAGCTTGTGTTTTGACCTTTACACACAGAACTGCGTGTAGTGTTTGAGCATGTTTCCATTGTTTCAGTCTTCTACAAATTGATCTTATGACCTTTTCTGATATTATCTGTTAAAGAAACCTGATCTGGTACTATGTAGAACCATTTAAAAAAAAAAATAAAAATAAAGGAATAGTTCAAGCCAAAAATGAAAATTCTTTTAATCATACTGATGTTGCCTCAAACTCATGACAATGAACACAGAAGAAGAAGTTTTAAATACTGTACCTATAATTCTTTGCAATTACTGGACTTACAGATAGTCATTGAGTTGAACTTGAAAGCCGGGTCAGTCTGATTGGGAATGAAATCATTCATTCACGTGCCAGCATATTCTTCAAAATATGTGAACTATGACAGAATGTTCATATTTGGTTGAACTATCCCTTTAAGAGTTTGACTAATCTGATCTGGAGGAAGAATTAAATGTTCTCACATGAAAGGTTATTACCTTATTATATTGCCCTTGAATAATAATAATTTGTGGCAGAATTTAAGCCTAAATCTAATCGACTTAATTGAAACCCCCTACTGTTAGGCTGCACTAAGAAAAACATTCTGTACTTGTATATTTTTCTCATAATAATGTGTTAGCATCTGGTTTGAGACTCAGTTTGCTTTGTTAATGTGAGATTGTAGTGCACTGTAGAATGTAGAAGTGCTCTGCAGCAACAACGCTGCTCCACCAAAAAAACAAACAAAAAAAAAAAAAACACTACAAAGCTGTTCTTTTTGCTCAGAAATGGATTTACTTGGCAGCGAGGGGGACTGCCAGACTGCTGAAATCTCTGCATATCACTTTCTCTTTCTCTCTGCATGCACACAGACAGACAAACTCAAACATCTCTTTATTGATTTGATGCATGACTTATGCAACAGAATTGCTGTTTTGAAGGAGTCTGAAGAGGTTAGCCTACTTTATAAAATCACTTTCAGCAGGAATGCCACACTCTGGCCGCCACCATATGATACATCTGACATGCTCATTCTTCTCATTATGATCTAATGCTACTCTTTTACTCTTACACTATAATGTCTTTCAATGCAAATTTCATATTGTAGCAAGCTGAGGTAAGGAAACCCTTTGAAAGTGCCTGTTTGCATGCATGTGCAACTACGCAACGTCCCTGTGCTACGTGTGTAAGAATATTACAGCGCAGTGAAGGCATCTTTAGTTTTCAGCTCCATACTCTTTCCATATTAATGAATATGAAGGCAAGGCTTTTGAAAGCTTGATGGGGCCTTTGAGTCTCTTACTACAGCAGAATTTCTAACAGAGCTCTGCACCCATGGGCTTCGTCGCAGGGAAAAACTCAGTCTAACAAAGGTAGACTTCCTAAGCGGAGAGAGAACACATGCGTAGGAGGTAGAAAATTATAAGCACTCATGATGCTTTAACGCTTATGGAGATAAACAGCATCCGCATCACTGAGCTCACAGATACTTCAGCTGTGTTCATGGTGGTTTACATGCCTGCCCTTTTTGGGTTGGACTTGTAATGCTGTTTGTAGCATGTTCTGGGTTGTTTGAAAATACATGTGTTTGGTGACATGGCCCAGAAGGCGATTGCCCGAAAGCAAAAAATCCATTGCTACTTTGTTTACTTTATGTCATCATCTAGAAGTGATTTCTAATGTGTCTGTAATAGAGTGAGATCTCAGTCTCATTTAAAGCTCATCTGACTGATGGATAGCCAAGCATATGTGCAAGTCTAGTTATAGCGCGCTGGGCTGTGGAAGAACTTATTTACATGCGCTGAGCGGACCACACTGTTGAAAGGCTAATTATTACCGCACACCACTTTACTGCTTCATATTCAGTAAATGTAGTGCCGTCCGGTCTTATACAAGGCCATCCTGCATCTTGCTAATTCAAACTTCTACAAAAGCACACGTGTACAAAATGGCCCGATGCACAAACATGCATGCCAAAGGAGAGATGCACACTTGTGCACACATGCATAAAATCTTGCAAATCCCAGGAGACAGTTTGAATAACAACTTTGGACGCATACTAATTAGCAAACGCTATTGTGTGCATGAACGTGTGCATTTTTATTAGAAGCTGTCAATTTCATGCACATATGCATGGTCATAGAACACATGCACTGTAAGCTTTGCACACAACACACTCTCAGGCATTTCAACAAGGTGGTCTGGCGTATTCAAGGCCAACTCCTCCAGTCCAGTAACAATGATTTCTTTAGCACACTCACATTCACACACAATCCACACATCATCAAGTGATTTTCAACCATCATTTTAAAACATCTTAAACCAAAAAAACTAAATCAAAACAAAAACAAGACATATAAAAATATAATAAATCATAATTTGTTCTATTTTGTACATTTTTGAAAAACTATATACAATTTTATACATTATATTATTTTTCAACTTTAATGTATTTTATGTATATACCTTACATTTTAATGCATGATTTGTATATATATATATATATATATATATATATATATGTTTATGTGTATATGTGTATATATACGTGTGTGTGAGTGTGTGTCTATAGAAGGACTGAATAGTTCTTTTTTTTTCAATAGTTTCTTATTACTCTTCTAGAAACATATATCCAAATGTGTGGATCATTACATTTATAGTCCTTAAATGACACACACTCTCCAGTGCAACCCCGGATGACAGACTTTCTTTACACTTATCGGTGGCTGAGTTGAAGTGAAAATCCCTTTACATGTGTGTACTTCTGTAGTGTTCTCCAGCTTAACTACTTCTGCTAATTATCATTCCGAGCAAGTTAAAGCCACAACTCTGTTGCGTGATGAATGTCAGAACATCATCAGGCTCTACAACCTCACATCTCACTATAACATTCATTGCTCCAACCTAACGCAACAGAGATATTAAAATTCAGCGCAGACCTCCGACGCAATAAATTATGAATAATCCTCGTCTTTTCTCTGGTTATCTTACAGATCCAGGTGAAGTCTAAAGCACAGCTGCCACACCGCTGCTCAAACTGACTGCAAGGATACAAAAAGAGACTAATTACAAGTGAGTCTATTATTTGATGTTTATTATCCAAAGTAACAAGGTACAAGGATAAGGACAGTCTTCTTGGAGATATCAAAGATCATGTGTCTTGATCAAGGACAGAATGATTCATTTCAAACCTGCAACATTTCAGTCACCAGTACCAACAAACTCTTAAGATAAGAAAACCCTGGCTGCAGATCTTTCTTTACTAGGCAACACTACCACTTCTTCCAGATTTTCTAAACAACCACATGCATTTAGTTATTGTTTACAAAACTTCTGGACAATTTTTTCCAGGAGTATCCTAGTCAGTTTCAATGTGCAATCAAAAATACAATCTACAGCAAAAATACAAAGTAGAAATAGTTAGAAAACAGGCAGACAATTTTATGGGTAAGAAAAAAATGTTTCCCGGTAAGTTTTGATTCATCTTGGAATTCAAAGTGGTTAAAGACTTTTACACGTGCCATTTGTGTAAACTAAGATGCATCTTTTAGAGACATGCTTGGGAACATGCAAAGTTTTCTCATGCAGTCCTGGAGTCTTTTTAAAACATTTTAAACCCCATATACAAATTTAAAATATTTGCGAATATTGTTTTTGCCTACATTTTTATGTATTACTATATGCTCATAAATGAACGATGTCACATCAGCCCTGATTTATGAAGCTCATCTCTGCACTTTGGCTTATCTACAGCAAAATTTCTCTTTGCATTCATTCCCATTCCAACTGTTCAGTATTATAGAACCGCAGCAAAGCTCATTTAATATTCTATGTGAAAAAATGCATTACCTCTGTTAAACATTCCTTTTGTCTGCAATCTTGCATTTTTCCTCTTCTTTGCCGTATTTCAAACTGTTCCTTAACTCCGTTTGTGTGGGTCTGCACACGGGGAGCGCAGCAGAGAGGATGACAACACTGCCCTCACTCATCAGAGAGTGAGTGAGCGAGAGGGAGGGAGAGTGAGAGAAATAGTGCCGTTGCTGTAGTAGGAAACACACGTCTGACGTTTGGGATGCTGCCTCGCCTAAGGATGCTTTGGTCTCCTAGCAACAACAATCGATCTGGAGAGGATGCTGGCCAAAGAGAGAAAACACACCTTTAAACAATTAATACGAGTTGCACGCACAAACAGATTAAGATCAGCTACCTAGATAATGCATTTGAGAGAGAAAAAAGAGAGAGAGCAACAAACATTACCTACAGGAGCACATGGTCAGGGTCTCAGGTGTGCAATGATTCTGTCCAAAGTCATAATTATATTAGTAATATTAATGCATAGATCAACATTATGAATAGTATATAAACACTGCATATTTTTCAGATATATTCAAATGCAATTCAGTTTCATTCAATTTAAGGAAATTGTTTAGATAACCAGTTTAACATCTGCAGTCTGTCATCCTTATTGTGTGTGGCTACACTCCTGTCTCATTCTGCTGACCCTATTGAGACGGCCGGACACTTTTAAACATTTGAGTATGTTGTGCTTTACAGTGGAGGATGTGCACTTAGATTTCTGTCCTTCAGTACTAATCCATTCTGTCTCAGACGTGATGTCAACGAGGTCTGTCGGGTGACATTAAAATGCAAGCATTTAAGCCTGTGGTTCCCCTCGAATGGGCTGCAATTGGATGGAGCAAAGGTACATGCATGGCTGCACTTGTGTGTGTGCGCTCTACTTTGTCCGCACTTAACTGCATGAGAAATACAAAATGTTCGTTTGAGAAGGAAAAAATGTAATAATTGATTCACTTTTAATTATTGATGCCTTTTTTCAAGTCGCTGAAGTGTGGAGTGGAATTTGGAAATGAGGATGTTTAACTGATTGTTGTGTGTTTGTTTGTGTGTGTGTGTGTGTGTGTGTGTGTGTGTGTGTGATAAAACTAGTTGGCATGCATGGTGTGATGTTTAGCTAATGTAGTACAAGCACTGATGTGAAGCACTATTGCACACTGATCAAACAAACACGTGTTTACCTAGCTAAATGCAGGCATAAATACATACATACATAATTACACACACACACACATATATATATATCTATATATATATATATATATATATATATATATATATATATATATATATATATATATATATATGCACGCACGCACGCACGCACACACACACACACACACACACACACACATACACTATTAAAGGTATTACTATTTTTAATTAAATATAATTAATATTAAGTATATTTATATATTTATTTTGAGCGAAAAAATTTAGACTCCAATTAGCAGATTGAATTCAATTTTGAAGTACAAAAAGACTGAAACAATATTTTCTTGTAAAACATACTCCAATAATCTTAACAAATAATACTAATACTAATATATATCCACGTTCTTGTGAAAGTGAAAGTGATGTGACATTCAGCCAAGTATGGTGACCCATACTCAGAATTTGTGCTCTGCATTTAACCCATCCGAAATGCACACACACAGAGCAGTGAACACACACACACACACTGTGAGCACACACCCGGAGCAGTGGGCAGCCATTTATGCTGCGGCGCCCGGGGAGCAGTTGGGGGTTCGATGCCTTGCTCAAGGACACCTAAGTCGTGGTATTGAAGGTGGATATATCCACGTTCTTGTCTTAACAGGACAACCGTAATTTATACAGTTTTGCTTTCAGGAAAATGTTGTTCCTAAAATATAAACTGTTCTTCTCCATCTACAGTATATGAGCTTAAAATGAGTATATCTTTACATTAAGGAGCTTTTTTCATGTTAGTGAAATGATTTACATCTTTATATACATTTGTACATTCTAATATTTTATGTTAAAGTTAAAATAATGCATTTTTACAGTATAAAAAGATACGTACGGAGGTGGAGTCCAATCTTGAAACAATGTTTATGCCATTTTAATGGTGACCTCCGATAGTGAGTAATGTGCAGCAATGGGAAAGGAAATAGGCAGCATTTATTAATACCACACTGGGTCTGCCGCTAAACAAATGAGACTTGAGAGGAATTATATGAGCAAGGACCCTCCGGGGTGTGCTGTTAGACCACCTCCATTTCCCTTCCTCCCTCTCTATCCTTCTTTCTCACTTTCTCTCTCTCTCTCTGTCACTCTCTGGTTCTGTCCTCTAAAAGTGACAGATAATCTAACAGGCCGTTTGCAGCTACATATGAGATTTACAAATGTGCCAGTGTTATTGCATGGGGATGCATGTTGTTGGGAATGAATAGTGACTTCCAGATGGAAGACTTTTATGAGTCGCCTACTGATGTGAATTATGTAACCTCTCTGTCATTGCTTAATATCTCTATTGAGGCATGTAATCGCCAATTTTAAAGTCCTTGCTGGGTGTTCTGAGGTGGAATATGTTGTGTTTATACAAATGAATATGTGGATACAAGAATTTATAAATAGGTCTTCGGGCAATTGTTTTACTAATAATACAATGCATATTACTGTGACTAATGAACATGTTTCTTCTAAGGCCCCATTATATCAAAACTGGAGTGTTTGTTTATGCCTGTTAGCTCTGAGGCCTATATGCCTATATGCTCCTTAACGTTAACTAAATTTATTAGAGCAGATATGCTTTTAAATGTATATATATATATATATATATATATATATATATATACATACACACACACACACACACACACACACACACACACACACATACACACATACACATATACATATAGAGATTTTTTTTTCTCTTCCAGGATCCAAATGTTATTGCTAAGTGATATTTTTCTTGGTTTTGATGCAAACTAAAGTGTTTTTTTTTTTTTTTAATATCCTGCCCCAATTAACTTTGGCTTTCAACAATTCAGGTTGTACTGCTCTAGCTAATAATAATAATAAAAATACTAATATATAATGTTGTTATTATTTGTAATATTGTTTTGTTTTTAGTTTTTTTATGTAATATTTAATTCGAAAAAGTATATGATACATATCAAAATAAAAGACATTTTGAGTATGTCCAATATCAGATTTTTGTCCCTCACTTGACACAGTATTTGTATTTTGATCTGTATTTTCAATGAATGTACAGCAATTAATTTAATTATTATTATAACTTTTTATTTAATTTTTTTTACACAGGAGTTTAGATCAGAAATGGGCACTTTAGTTTGCAGTCTGGCTGTAGCCTAAGAGTGTAAACATGACATAGAAAGATATATGAGAAATATCTGAACATTTCAACTAAGCACAACAATCAGTGCCTAGCTGGATTGCCCTTGACCTCTCTTTGCTTCATCTGAATAGGAGTGAATGCCATGATCAGCCTGTCAATCAAAGCTGTTTCCCAGTGTAGTTTCTCAGAGCCCTGCTGCTGGTACTGCATCTTTGATGGATGCCTCTAAAGCAACAGTCTCCTCTCCATGCTGGGCCTCTGAAGAATAGAGGCTTTGTACGTTTGCATGCATGTATGCTGGACAGAACTTCTTTGTTTGGTCAAACGCCTCTCTCTCTCTCTATCTTTCTCTGTCTCACTCTCTCTCTCTCATACACACAAATGTACACACAAACACCCATACACAGTAAAGCCAGATCTTTTGTGCTGGGTGCCTCTCCATATTGTCCAGCGGAGTTGTTGGTAAAAGAGAGGGGGGAAGAGGAAGTAAGCAGTGAAGTGTGGGATTAGAAACAAGGGAAGAGGGAAACAGAGTTACAAAAGAAGTGGGAATTTGGTAAGGAATGGACAGATATGATTGAGGAAAGAGAGAAGGAAATAGGGAGAAGGTAAACAGAAGAAAACAAGTTGGATAGGAAAATGGAAATGGAATGGAAAGATGAGATGGGAAGTAGGGGTGGAAGAAAGGATGTAAGGAACAAACAAAGAAGGGAATCACAAACAAAGGAAGAAGGAAGGAACTAAAAAAGGAAGGAAGGAATTAATGATAGAAGGAAGGGAGGAATGAATAAACTAAAGAAAAAAAGGAACAAAATAAGGATGAAAAGAAATGAACAAACAAGGAAATGAAAAAGGAAAGGAAGGAAAGTTATGTAAAAGAAAGGATGGAATGACAGACGGAAATGTAAAAAACATAAAGAATTTAGGAAAAGAGGTGAATCCAAAAGGGAGGAAGTGAAAGGAAGGAAGAAATAAATGATGCAAGGAATTAAAATGAAGAATGAAGGAAAGCAAAGTTATGTGTTATTGACAGAAATGGAAAGCTAGGTAACAAAACAAAAAATAAAGACAAAAGGAGAAAGAATGAAGAAAGGAAATGAAAAAGTAAGAAAGGAATGAATGACAGAAGGAAAGGAAATAAAAATTAGAAGAAATGAGTAAATTAAAGGAAAGGAAATGGAAAGGAAAAGGATGAAGCCCACCCTCTCACACGTTCCCCCAAGGACGTTTTCATGTGCAGAATTAGAGTCAGTGCGAGAGAGTGAGAAATGGAGAGAGCAAGACAGTGGAAGAGAGTTTAACACTTCCCCCACATGGGTTGAGTCCATCTGTTCCCCCTCTGTAGACATCCATGGCCTTAATGTTCAGCACAGTCCACATATTAATACGATTATCAATGGCTCATTTATCAACTGCACAATGGCAGCCATGCTCCACTGATTGATTCCTGTTCAGTGTGTGCACACACATACACAGCCACGGATGGTACATCAGATCCACCATAACTAACCCATCAATCCCACAGAAACAAGACCTAAAATCTTTTGAATGTTGATGACATTTTAACTGTGTGCTGTTTGATTTTCCAGAGACTTAAGTTGCATGATGCAACCACCGACTGAAGAGACGAGATCCAGAGTCACCTTGACTTGACAAGATCTGTGAAGTATTGTTTCTGATAATTCAGTACAAATTCTGACTTTGAATAAAACATTGACTCATCCGTATCTCTTCATAGTCAGAAAGGTGCATCTTAACATCTTTAACTGAGTGTAGAAGATCACTAAATAAGCATCAAGCAAACACCTGTTGCGCACCGTGATTAGCAGTCTGGGGTGTGTGAAGGTGAGTTGTCATGTGTTTTTTAATTTGGGGACTTTATGGCAATGACTGCAGGGATGGACGATAATTAGTTTTGGTAACGGAGGCATGGACACCAGATTGAGGCTGTAAAACTCACCAACTCTCAAAGTATGTCAATGACCTTTAAAACCAATCTAGATTTTAACACACATAATCTGTGTGATACATTAAACTTTTTACTCTGGCATTAAGGTTCTCAACAGACAGACATACATGCCACCTAGTAATTATTTTAGGAAACACTCAGTTTACCCTATGAACAGCATAGCAATGCAAAAACTACATTTTGAAAAATTAAATTCATAATACCTTCAGTACTAATAGTAGCAATCATCTAACAATGGCCTGGCAAGCACTGACAACACCCTAGGAATCACCTAGTATTCCCTAGCAACAGCATAGCAAACACTAGGTTACTAACGCCCTTAGCACCTTGTGAGTCTGATTGTTGTTAGTGTGTTGCTATGAAGTTGCTATCACTGTAAATTTTTTTTGTGATTTTAACAGTAAAAGATTGTAAAAATGCGACAGTAAAAACGTGTTAACTGGTTATCAGTAAGTTTCCATACTATATACGGTGAATAACTGTGATTACATTTAATGTAATTTTCCATAAAATACTGTTTTTAGAAGTGAAAAAAAGAAAAGGTAATTGTATAATTTACAGTAAATAACCATAAATTGCCACTATCAGAATTCCCTGCATGACACTTCATATTTTAGTTTTTTCGTTGAAATAAATGTTTCTTAGTTTTTTCTTATCAGTTGTGTACATCAGGGTTTTATCTTACATCTAATGTTGTTAGCTTTGATTCATCATGTGACTTTTTCATCACTGTATGTTTTTTGGTGGTTATTAGTATTACAATGGTTCAGAACAGATATTAGTACTTCAATATGCTGGTTTATTAACATTACATCAGTTAATGAAATAGATTTTTTTAATTGTGAGTTTAAATTAAGTCTATAAAACCTAAAATGTTGCTACCATTTTTTTAACTGTGAAGTTCTGGCGACCACAACTGCCGGTATTTTACCGTAAATGTCACATATTTTATTTTATTTTTTTTACAGTCAAAGTGATACACCTTAAAGCTGCATCATTTAATATTGCCAGTTAGCTTTTGAAAAGGATACTGCAGTTCAAATTCAAAATATTGCACCCCCCCCCCCCCCCCCCGACTTGATGTTCATGCAGGTTGCCAGATTGAGGATATGCAACTGGAACTAGAGCAATTGATAATAAAAGGTGCAGAACCTTAAAAGTTGATCAGTTGATTTATCTGCGTTTTAATATGCCTCTGGTCATAGTTTTTTAGTTTAGGTCGGGTAGAATCTGCTTTCTCAGACCCAGTTTGTTTGCTTGCTTCGATGGATAGTACGCAACGTACTTAAAGTATGCTGTATGTGATTTTTTGACTGTACTAAAGCATTACAAATATCATAATATGTTTGCAGATATTTAGGAAACAGACATTTCTGACACGGAGCACACATTTTAAAGTAGAATAATTCTACTTTAAAATGTGTGCTCCGTGTCAGAAATGTCTGTTTTTGTTTTGGTCTGTGTGATTTTGCACACTGCCAATTTACCCAATAGTATTTCAACAGTTGGCAGGAAACGCTATTCCTATTATCTGGCTGTGGCATTGTTTCCTAAATATCTGCAAACATATCATGATATTTTTAATGCTTTAGTACAGTCAAAAAATCACATACAGCATACTTTAAATAAAATCTGGTAGTGTACCAAGACTTTATTTCTTTCATAGCTAACAGAGCAACATCATCTTTGTGTCGTTGGCTGACTGTACGGCTGCCTTTTAATAAAATAGCAGCTGAAATCAGGGTCCTGAAATCCTTTAAAGTTGGATTAGGATTATTTAAAGAATGTTGTTCCCTTTTTAATGAAGGTGATTTCAGTATTTCAGTATTTGGAGTGTGAAGGGCCTCATTTAAACAGAACCACAAGACACACTTCTATCTTTCTCTGTCTCTCTTTCTCTGCAGAAAGCTAAGATGATGTCCCTTCAACTTTCCGGTCTGAAACTCTCAGAAATACACTGGAGGAAATGCATAGAATGCTTTCATACAACGTTATTTAAAACAACATGCTAAAAGGTGAAGTGTGTAATTGCATACATGTTAAAGAACTTTCTGCTCTCACAGGTTAATGTAAAGATGTAATGTAATGTAAAGATTCAATTATTTAGGTTCCGTTTTAACTTAACTTAACTTGTAAGTTTAACTTATTTTAGGTTACTTGGTAAAGCAATATTACAAAATTCAGTTTTTTAAATCTAATAATTATTTATTTTTTCCTTTATTTAAATAAACAAAAATTGCTTTTCATAGTTTTAGTTTTAATTTTAGTTATTGATAATAACTCAGTCAGTGAATCAGTGCATTAATGATGTCAAATCTTGTGCCACATTTTGATTACACAGCAGAATGTGACTAAAATTTGATGGTTGTGGCAAAGAGGAAGATTTTCATCAAGCATTTATTTTATTTTTATTCAGTTAATTGATTTGGTTTGTTCCTGTAATTATACGGCAAAGCTGCACAAAGAAGATCATACAGGTTTGAAATGACATGAAGGTGAATAAAAAGATGACAGAATATTCCTTTTTTGTGAACTATCCCTTTTTTACAAACAATAATAGAGTGATACACTTCACTAAAATGTGAAGTATCTACTTCTGAATAACTAGCCAACTGTGAAAAAGTTTATACACTGTTCGGATAATTATAGCCATAAGGCTGATAGAAATTTGGAGAACATCCTTTTGAAATGCTTTAAACAAGAGAAGCAATTTATATTTTACTGTTAAAAAAATAGGCCAGAGGAATGTGTTTTATGATACTTCTCAATACCCACGAGCATCTCACAGAGGAAAACATGTAAATGTGCTACAGCCATACTTGTGCGTGCACTTAATTTATCTTGCACAAAGCAGTTTAGAGTGCACTTTTTAGGAGCGTGTCAGTCTGTGTTGAAGTCCGTGTGCCTTTTCATCATGATCGAAACAATCATTCCCAGCCACTCGACGCGGCCACCATTCATTAGCACTTGACCACAGGAGCTCTACTCATCAAACATTAACTCTCCATACTGAATTATTGATTAATCAGCAGCTGCATTGCTACAATGAGAAGCATCAAGAGGATGATACATCAAGAAATTCAGAGAAGAACTTTGGTTTGTCGCCACCGCTTGGCTGTGAGTTTGTGATTTCTGTGGGGATGTGAGGGTGCTTACCTGTCTGTAAGTAAGAGTTAGAGATGTGCTGATCGGCATAACATGTGCTGCTGAGGGATGGTGGCTGAAATGAGGAGATTTGTCTAACCCAGTGGTTCCCAACCTTTTCCAACTCGCGGCCCACACAACCACACACATATGTTTGCATGGCCCACTTCAAAAAAATTAACTGACCGCGCTATTGTTGGGTTAATAACTTCGTACTCAGAAGCTAGATTGTTAACTGTATTTATTGAATGAACAATATGGACAAAAAAAAAGTTGTAACTTCTCTAGAACAGACATAAGTCAAAATTATCACTATAGTGAAGATGTAACGAAATGTATAGACTTATGGCAAAAAAAAAAACACCTGCATACCACCGCGACCCACTAGGGGGCCGCGGACCACAGGTTGAAAACCACTCGTCTAGCTGTCCAAGTTGTCAATGTTCTTTGCTCACACAGATCTGATAAATTTGTCCTCATGCTGTGTGGAGTTTACAGGCCACTTCTTATGTGCTGCAGGGTTAATGTGCCACCTGTGGTGGACCGGTTCAGACCCAGAGGGAGTCATTAACTTCTGGAGGTGACCCACAGTTTGGAGGCCTGAGCTGGATGCTCAGGCCTGGAGAGAGTGTGCTGTGCTGGGCTTGCTCGGCTGCCTCTGTTCCTCTGATGCCTATGGAGGAGACATCTGCCAGCCCGGCTGTCTTCTCTTTGCTCTCTTTATCACTTTATCTGAATTTTGTGTATGTGTGTTCACTTCATGGACACTACCTAAAACTATTTTTTTCAACCGTCTGTCTGTTTGTCTGTCTCTGTCTATCTGTCTGTCTGTCTGTCTGTCTATAAAAACAATGCAGAAATTCAGTAATATAAATAATTAAGAAATAAAGTATAGCTGCAAACAGCGATTATTGGAGTATTTTTGGGGAAAACCCTATTGTATTTTTGTTAAGATTCTCAAAGATCACCATTCTGACCTAAAAGTGATCGGGCAGACAAAACCATGAGGTCAAGTTCGTTGGGTCACGAAGAAATTACTTTTTGCAAACCTGAAATTAATAACCTAAATAACCTAAATTAATTATTAAAATTATTGACCTAAAGAGTCCAGATAATTGTTCTGGCATGTTTTTCTTGAGGTTAAACAAAAAACCTAGGATTTTTAAATAATCTTGAATAATTAGAAAACGATTTTAGTGCTGTGTGCTAATAAATAAACTGACAAAAAGTACCATATCTAAATTTTTTTTTTTTTTTTACATAATATTATTTTGTTTTCGTGTACTGTGGTAATACCATGTATGTTTGAGCACATAATAAATACAAAACAATTAACAGAAATACCATGGTAATGCCTTTAAAAAGTAATGTTACCATGGTTCAGTTATGGTATCAGATGGTAATACTATGATGCTTAAAAATGCAGTTTTAAAAGGATAGTCCATTGTACTACTATGTACTACTCTGCACATTTACTGTTCATTGTACTATAAAAAATACCATGTTTTTGCTTATGTACCATCCTTGGTTTTCTTTTTATTATCTCTAGTACTGTGCAAATGTATTAGTTATATGGATATGTTAATCATTTAGTATTATGTTGTTACTGTGTGTGTGTATTTATCAAAGCACTATGGCATTACCATTTGATACCATCACTGTACCATAGCACTTTTCTGTAAAGGACATATGAGCAGAAACATTAAGCTGTAGGGGTACATTTACCCCAGTGTTATGAAACAGTCTTTGAGTGTGTGTGTGTGTGTGTGTGTGTGTGTTTGAGTGGGTGTAGTATGTGTCTGAGTTCTCCTGTAGGTCAGAAAGAGGAAGTTAATTCCCCAGGTTGGGCTCCTGACTGCCTCGTCTCTTTGATAGTGTCACTCTTCTCTTTTTCTGTGAGCGCTGCCTAAGATCTGTGCCATAGATACATCCTCAATAGCGTGCCACAGTTGCAGCGGTAATGGGGAAAATGTCACACAGGAGAGGAAGCTTCTAGATTCCTTTCAGCTTCTCTACCGAGCCTTTGTTAGCAACAAAAAGAGCTACTGACATATTTTATAATATAAGCTTAAAGCTCTGCCTGAAATAACTGAAACTTCTCATTCAACTTAAGCAAACATAAAGATTTCTTGGAGTTTACTGATGGGAAGTTCGGATCATTTTAATCGGATCTTTGAATCTCGTTCAGCAAAATAAATGAATCCTTTACTCATTTTGTTAATTTCAGCAGAATATAATTAAAATGTTACACGCTTGTATCCGAATTTCCCAACAGATCTATTTCATGCAAACATTGATGACATTATATAAACTATAATATTCTTTTGTCATGTAACCCCTTCCCGGGAACATTATCTTGTAATGTTGTGTAATATTTAGGAATTATCAAAGTGATTTTCATCATATGGATGAAGTTAAAAAGTTTAAAGCATTAACCAACTCTTCATGAATGAACGACTTAAACCCGAACCCAAAGACTCGAGAGGTGAACTAATAATTTCTGTTACCTGTACAGAACCTAGTGGATGCTGCGCATGCGCGGTGGTCGCCGTGATTTTGCCAAGTACGACATGTTCATGTACGACATCTTTTGTTGATCCAGGATCAACATTATTATTAAACATATAGATTTAACCCAATCCCTACCCCTAAATCTAATCCTACCCATAATTTATTCCTAAAATCAGTGGGAAATTATAGCTGATTAACAAGAGTGTAGAAGCACCTAACCCTGATTTTAAGCCTAAAACAGATATTTCCTGAAAGGTTATATCTGAATTCTGATTGGTTGATTGGAATGTTTTTCCAGGATCAACAAGGATGTTGATCCAGGAACATGTTGTACTTGGTGAAATCACGCTCACCCATGTGCGGTCAACAAAATGAATGAATCCCTCGCTGAAGCAACTCATCATTCACTAATCATATTAAAGATTCAAAATTAACAAATTGTTCAAAAAAGACCCATCACTACTATTGGCAGTCCTCATAAGTGGAAAAAACATGAAGCAAGATAACGAAGACTGACATAGTTAGGGAGATTGAGTTTGCGGTTTGAAGCCAGGGTTATTGTGGGACTTTCTATTGTGTCACGGTGACTCGCTGTCTTACAGAAGTTTTGAAAAGTGTCCTGGGCTGAGAACAAGGGAAAGCGAAGTTCATTATCCGTCTGTTTAATATTTAATTCTGCGATTTGATAAAAAATGATCTAACATTTATGATGCAATCTATCTCAGTGTAACATAGACACATTCAATTTATCTGTGGAGGCTTCCCTCGGGTCAGAGAGACTCTTTCCCTCTTTCTTCCATCACAAAAATCTTTTTTTGTTCCCAAATCCATATATATGTGTATATATATAGTATATATACATTTAAAATATTTCTCTTTCAAATAAATGCTTTTCTTTTGAGGAATCCTGAATTTTTTAATAAAGGTTTTCAAAAAAAATTAAGCAGAACAACCCTTTTTTATCATTATTAATAAGATTTTTTCCTTAAGCATCAAATCAGCATATTAGAATGCTTTCTGAAAGATCATGTGGCACTGATGACTGGTGTAATGATGCTAAAAATACAGCTTTGCATCACAGAAAATTGCATTTCTAAAATATATTCAAATAGAAAACTCTTATTTTCAGTTGTTATAATATTTTACAATATGAAAGTTTTTCCTGTATTTATGACCAAATAAATGCCTTGGTGAGCATAAGAGACATATAAAAAAAGACATCAACAAAGAAAAAAATAAAAAAATAAAAAATGTATATATATATATATATATATATATATATATGTATAAATCTGTGAACTGTTATTTTGAACAGTAGTGTATATGTTTGTAAAAATACTGTACATTGAATGATTACATATACATATATCATATTGCATAGTATTTAAAAAGGTATTTGCATCAAAGAGTATTATGGTATTATGTTATTCCTACAGTAACATGTTCACAAATAAATGGTAATATCATAGTGATTTATGTTAGTTTTTGTCATGGTTAATGTTTTATTTTTGTGCCATGCAGCATAAAACAAATGTTAGTTTTTAAATGATTAACCAAAGCATTTATATATATATATATATATATATATATATATATATATATATATGTTTTTTTATTTAATGGTATAAAATGTATTTATATTTTTAAATAGTTTCAATGAAACACAAATTTGGAAATATCTGTTAATATATTTGTTAATGCATTTCTTAGTTTGTTTCTGTGTGTGTGTGCTACAAATTGGAGTCATGACCAAAGAATTGTTAATGTGTGTGTGGTAAAGCATATGGCTACGCTGATGAGCTCTTTTTGGATGGCTCATTCTCAGCGAGCTTGTGTCCTTTTATGTGAGAGTCAGAAAGCGTGTGGTGCTGTTCTCAGGGTCTCAGATGTCCACTCTGTGGTAGTTTTTAGCGTCAGTGCCACTTACTGTCATTTGGGACAGTTGCACACAGTCTGACACAGACAGCTAATTAAATGGGCTAATTATTATACTCCTCACCCTCCGATATTTATATGCCAGCCAGTTTTTCATATCCTCTCCTTCGTTTTCTTTATCTCCCCTTCAATGGAAAAATAGGACAGTCAATTCATGCATCAGCCAAAAGTTTCAACTTGTTCCCCTTTGAAAATACTCTCCACTGATCTGGAGCTGACGATGAGAACAGAGTCATTTTTGTATTCCTTATCTCACTCCAGCATGGCTTGTTCTCTACTCTTTATGTCATTACGAGCCCTGCTGTTACAGATTCAGATATTAAGAAATCTTTGGGTGTCTTTATCAGTTGGATGGCATCCAAGTTGAGACGTGCCAAGCCTGCCTGTGATGTAAACATAATTTTGGCATTGTACTCTCCACAAGTTAGCAATGTACAGTTCACGAGTGCAGCAGTTATATGATTAAACTTTCACTTGTGATGTAACGTCCTTGTTCTGGTTGTTCATGTTCTGATGTGGAGGGACTGTGTTTAGATAAGGATTGTCTGTAAATAGCTCACTATTCACTCCATTGAGCCTTTCAGCATCTGTATGTTGGTATGTGATTATGAGCGTGTTTGTGTACCTATTTATTTGAAACTGTGTAAATAAAACCACTGTCCTGCTGTGATCCAAATAATAATTAAAGAAGGAGTTCACCACCGAATAAAAAAAAATTGGTTATAATTAACTCTTTTGTAGTTCAGAAGGCTGTCATGTAGCAATCAATGACGCTGGATTATTTTAATGATGTTGAACTTGCTGTAGCATGTTTCAATATGCACATTTGAAAGCTCAAATTTTAGGCATGAATTTCGCAGATACCTAATGGTACTTTTTCCATGATTTTGTCGTCTTTTGTTTGAAAGTATAATTACTGTAACTTATTTTGGGGTGAACCATAAACGTTGGCAGCAAAAAAAGATTGCTGGATTGTTGTTAAGGTTTGCCATGTGGTTATGATGGTGGTTGCTAGGGTGTTCTGGGTGGTTGCTTTATTTATATAACTGTATTTAAAAAGTGCTTTATAGAAAACTTATAAATGCCATTGACTTATGTAACTTGAATTAATGTAGTATTGTACAGAATGTAGCAGAATTTAAGGAATGCTTTTTGAGGAATTTAAATGGATTGCTTTTCTTTTGAACTTTCTATTCATCAAAGAATCCTGAAAAAATGTATCATGTTTTCATCAGAAATATTAAGTTAATTGTTTTCAACACTGATAATAATCAGAAATGTGCTTAAAATTCAGTGTTTCTATCACATTAATACAGTGCATTTTTAAATATATAATAATAAAAAAGCAGTTATTTTAAATTGTAATCAACATTTTTTTTTACAGTAATAAGCTAAACAAAACAAAAATACTTACAAATAGAGTATTCTTTATTTTATTTTCGTTTATAGTATTCTATAAACGCACAAGCATTTAAATCTGTGCAAAGTTGTGTGATCAGCATCCCTTAGTACACACACACACAGAGATCTTACTGCTTATGTAAAGGATCCATTTCCAATTTGACAGTGATTGATTTCTAATAAAACTTAGCCAAGTCTCTTTATCGTTCTAGCATGTGATATGAAAGCATTCATTTCCTGTGAAGAGGGGAAGTTGATGCCAGCTCTGCTGTGTTCAGAAGGTTTGTTTTAAGGCTGTTTTTTTGATTTGATGTTTAGGCCAAATATGGTATAGAATACTTACAGGAAATTACAATATCACATTAATAAATTTCATTTTTAAATGTATAATAATAGAAAGCAGTTATTTTATATTGTATGTTAGTTTGCTTTATTTTGCCCAAAAAAGAAAGTTTTGCTCAAAGCCATGGCAGCCCTAACTTTCTATTTGCAGCGTGGACCACACACACACACACACACACACACACACACACACACACACACACACACACACACACACACACACACACACACACACACACACACACACACATGCACAGGCAGGTTTCTCCTGGCTGAGCCCCTCTAGATGGACACACTGGCCTCTCATGTCTTTGTGAAGAATCAAGCTGCTCCCCATGAAAAGAGGCTCTCCACGGCAGAAGAGAGGTGAGGAAAAAAGATGTCTCTCTCTGCCTTCCAAATTCAGAGTGCTGGACTCTTGCAGTGCCCTGCGGAGGTTCACAGAAATGAAAACAGTGTTTTTCTCTGGAGATGTCTCCTTAATGTTCAACTTACACTCTGCATGCACATAAATACACACACTGAGCCATAATGTGTTTATTTATGATTGTAAACAGACCCTGAGAAGTGGATGAAATCCTAAATGAATGATGGATTTCATCTTGTTCATGTATTTGTTCACTAGTATATAGTAATCCTGTATGTGGTCCCACACAAAAGCACAAGCATTTAAAGCTGTGCAAAGTTGTGTTGTCAGCATCCCTTAGTACACACAAACACACACACACACACACACACACACACACACACACACACACACACACACACACACACACACACACACACACACACACACACACACACACACAAAGATCTTACTGCTTATGTAAAGGATCCATTTCCAATTTGACAGTGATTGATTTCTAATAAAACTTAGCCAAGTCTCTTTATCGTTCTAGCATGTGATATGAAAGCATTCATTTCCTGTGAAGAGGGGAAGTTGATGCCAGCTCTGCTGTGTTCAGAAGGTTTGTTTTAAGGCTGTTTTTTGATTTGATGTTTAGGCCAAATATGGTATAGAATACTTACAGGAAATTACAATATAGGATACTAAACTAGTACTATTTTTTTTCTAAAAGAGAAATGTGAGTGCTTGTTCACTTGAGCAGAACTCACCACTGTGATTCTGAAGTATTGTTGGTGGTTGCCAGGGTGTTATGTGGTTGCTAGGCCATTACCGGGTTGTTGCTAGGTGGATTCTATTTTTTAAATATTATTTTTTAATATTTTATTTGTATATATATAAATATATATATCTTAGTGTCTTTTAAAAATGTTTTTGTATTATTGATATATTATCATTTATTCTTTTAATTTGATAAAATATAATTTACCCTCCCATTTTTATTTTTCCTATAATTTTATATATTCTATAATTGCTATATATATTTCACACACACACACACACACACACACACACACACACACACACACACACACACACACACACACACACACACACAAACACACACACACACACACACACACATGTATTATTTTTTGTACACATTATGGATGTATGAATGTATTTATTTATTTATTTTATTGAGTTATATTTTTACTATAATTTCCTTAATATCTGTTTTGCTATGTGCAGTGCTAATTGATTACTAGGGCTAATGTGTTCTTTAATGTGTTGCTAGGTGGTTGCTAGGGTGTTGTGGGTGGGTGCTTACCGGCCCAAGTCAAGTCTGAAAGTCTGATATTCAGGTCTCACATGGCTCAGGCTCATTCTCCAGTTTAAGCCTATTGGATTTGTTTTACCTTTTGTCCGCCAGGCAAAAACCATTAAAACAAGCACTTAAAAAGTAATATCATACCTCTTCTCAACAAGCCACATGATTTGGGATATCATTCAATTAGTTTGTAATATTAAAAATACAGTGCACCTTATTAAAAACAGTATAATGGAGGCAACATAAGAGTCTATAGATCTGTATTAAAATAACTATGCAAAGTGGTATTCCAAGACTTGGGAAGGTGTAGGAAATGTTACTCTAAGAATAATTATTGTTTACTGCATTAAAACTTCTTGAAATCACAAGAAACAGAGACACAGATCACGATGACGCTTCTGTTTTCCAAGTGCTCATTCGAATCCGTGGGCTGTGTGTTCTGTGCAGGCAGATTTAGATGCCAAAGGCACACACTGTCTCCTTTGGCAGTCAGTTCAATAGCACTGACATGAAAGCATTTAATAACATTCTAATCACACGCTCTCTGTCTTGCCAGAAAAAAACATTTCACAGCTGAAATTAGTGCAAAATAACAAGAGAGTCCTCAAGAATCTGTTTAGCAAATCTGTTGTGATGCGGAATAAATCTTCATTCACGCTATCATCTGAAGATATCCGAAAAAACATAAATAGGTCAGGTATTAAATCCAAGCGCTAGGGCAGATAAACTCGATATGGGGGGGAGGGCAAGGTGAAATGTACCAAACGGAAGCCAAAAAGGCAGTATAAGGTCAAAGTTATCACTACAACCAAAAGTCAAAGCATCTGATTGTCATGACCGTGTTTTTTAATCAGTTGGATTAGAGCTGCAGTGCTGCTTAAGACATGTATTACAGACGTGAGATAAGTAAACCGTACACTGGATTAGATGCACGGGACTGCAGAGAGACACACACATAATCATTCAGAGGAGGCGGGAAAATCTGGGATTAAATGTGAGCGTTTGTTCTAGAATGATTTCAATTGTTATACGACCATACGCCAAGGGCAAAACAACAATTCATGTGCCTGTGTGAACAGAATACAAGGCTCTTGAGTGCCTTTAAACGGCCTTCCTCTGGCTTAACGTCTTAGCTGTCTATCTAGTCAGTCTCTGAAATGGTTTCACCTTTAGATTGCGCGATTCACTACATGTATTGCATCTATCAAGATGCATTTGTTCCTTTGTTTATCCTGTTTTTGTCCTGGCTTAAAGTAGAATATGTTTGTGAATTAGACTATCAAAGCTTGCTGTCGTGTCCAATCAGCCCTGTGTCCCTGTCATCTTAGTTCATGTTTAATTCCGTTTCCGCTGCTAGCTACGCGAGGCACACGGCGGGCCTTAAGTCTCTCTGTGATGTTATCTGGGACGTCATATATTAATCATCTCAGCATTCAACTGTGGAACGGCACATTTCCCTCATGAGCTGATCATTTACATAAATAAATGGAATGCACAGCCAATCAGATCAAAACTCAATGTCCCATTAATAGAACCGGTTAATGTGATCATCGAGAGTGTTTATGACGGCTGTGCTTGGCCTGTATTTTGGAGTTTATTGCAAATGCTTTCCTGATTAATGCGATGGCTTTAGATTTATGAGCTTTTCACACCTTGCTTGTTTGGTAATCTTGGCTTGATTAACTTTAAGCTTTAAGTCCATTTGCTCATCAGTTGTATAAGTGGCATTTGTTTATGAATATGCTGCTTGAAAAGATGATGTGGGCGACTGAAAGCTGTCGCGAGTTGTGGATTTTTCAGGATGTGCTCCTGGATGAATTCCTGGTGATTCATCAAGTGAATGGATGGATGATTGATAGATAAATTGATAGACATACAGACACACACTTACACACATACACACACACACACACACACACACACACACACACACACACACACACACACACACACACAAACACACACACACACACACACACACACACACACACACACACACACACACACACACACACACACAGAATAGACAGATTGAATGTCAGAATGAAATATTTCCTAAAAATATCCATTGTTAGTTCATATTTGTTGTTAGATTACATTCATTACTAATGATTAGATACATTTTTAGACTGTAAACGATTATAAAAGTCACAATGTAATTTGGGTACGTATAAATACATTTGAATAAATAACAACAACAACAGCAATAATAATAAAAATAATAATAATAATTAATTTTATTTTACAGGAATATATTTCTATGTACCAAAATTATGTATTCCAAAAGACCATGTAGACCAAACACATTAAAGGGATAGTTCACGCAAAAATCTAAATTACTGTATGTCATTAATAACTCTCCCTCATGTTGTTCCAAACCAGTGAGACCTCAGTTTATCTTCAGAACACAGTTTAAGATATTTTAGATTTAGTCCGAGAGCTCTCAGTCCCTCCATTGAAGCTTTGTGAACGGTATACTGTCCATGTCCAGAAAGGTAAGAAAAACATCATCAAAGTAGTCCATGTGACATCAGAGGGTCAGTTAGAATTTTTTTTAAGCATCGAAAATACATTTTGGTCCAAAAATAGCAAAAACTACAACTTTATTCACCATTGTCTTCTCTTCCGTGTCTGTTGTGAGAGAGTTCAAAACAACTGAACTGCTGTGAAGAGAGAACTGAAGATGAACACCGAGCTGAGCCAGATAATGAACAAAAGATTGACTCGTTCACGAGTCAAGAACCGGTTGCATCGGTTTTCGGATCACCAGTACTTCTTTCGGACAGTTCGATTCAATAAACCGGTTGAAGAAAACGGTTCACCGGTTCTTTTGCGCTCGACGTAATGGCGTCATTGGCGATGATTGCCCTTGATTCAAGCCTTCGGTTTACCTGGGCTCATAAAATTAGCACAGAATCAGTTCAGAATCAATCACCAAAAGAATCAGTTCGGTTCAGACGCTCTGTGTGTCAGTCTGCTTCACGCGTAATCACACATGCGCAGTATCATCAGCTCCTCGGTTCTCGAATCGGATGCGTCTGACAGAAACGGTTCTTGACTTGAGAACGAGTCAGTCTGTTGTTCGTTATCTGGCTCGGCTCTGTGTTCATCTTCAGTTCTCTCTTCACAGCAGTTCAGTCAGTGTACTGTTTGAGTACATGAATTACTCCGGGATATTGGTTTGTTTTAACTCAGAGGGAGTGTCAGCCATATTAAACAAGTTAACAGCTTAAGTCATTTGTGAATTAATGGTTATTGGAGACGCGAACCGTTTAAAACGATTCAGTTCGATTTGGTGAACTGTTTCAAAAAGATCCGGTTACATCGAATGATTCATTCGCAAACCGGATATCACAAACTGCTTTGTTTTGAACTCTTTCTCACAACAGACACAGAAGAGAAGACAATGCTGAATAAAGTCATAGTTTTTGCTATTTCTGGACCAAAATGTATTTTCGATGCTTAAAAAAATTCTAACTGACCCTCTGATGTCACATGGACTACTTTGATGATGTTTTTCTTACCTTTCTGGACATGGACAGTAGACTGTACACACAGCTTCAGTGGAGGGACTGAGAGCTCTCGGACTAAATCTAAAATATCTTAAACTGTTTTCCGAAGATAAACGGAGGTCTCACGGGTTTGGAACGACATGAAGGTGAGTTATTAATGACATAATGTATATTTTTGGGTGAACTATCCTTTTAACATTGTCATGTATACAACTATGCTAAACTCTCTGAGAATTGTCATGACAGAATTACATTTATTCAATATCATCTTCTTAATGGATAGTGCACTTTCCTATAAAAGTATCCTCGAATTTGAAACAGAACATAGACATAGTCTTGTGGTTACATGTAGTTTTTTAGGAACTTTTTGGCCCAGTTTCATACATTTTTCTCTAAAAATCGTTCATGCAGGTAACCCAAATCCTAAACTTGAACCTAAAATCTGAGGAATGTTGAACCAGGGATGCTAATCCAGGAACATATCCAACTTTGCAAAACCACTTTCACCACATAGATTCGATTTTCTGTTTTGTTCCTGAACAAGTCAAATTCAGTTCAGCATCCAAGTTTCAACAGCCACCCCGTGAAAAGACTTGACTCACGGCAGATGTGCTTTACCTGATTCACAAGTCATTCTAACACCGAAATGAGTTGGAGTCTGAAAATACGTACCTTTCTGTGCAGCCTTGACTGAAATCAGTCATGCATTTACACAAATAAAATGGAGAATATGGGATAGGGGGAGGTGTGTGTGTGTGTGGGTGTGTAACTAATCAATACGCCATGGGGGCTATCACCAGGCTTGAGTGTATAAAACAACAAATCTCTTCATGGCCCTACACACTTTAAGTCTCTATCTATTCATGTGCCTGTGGAGGGTGCCTTGAAGCTTACTGAGACTCTGATAAGCAGACATGTGTGTTTGTGTTATCACCCACAGAGCCGGTATAACAGATCTTAAAGTCAGCAGTGGGTGAATAGTATGAAAATAAAGCATGAATGTGAATACATGTCACTTTCATGCACACCGTCACCTTTTAGAGTCAGTTTTACTGTAAGTCGCTTTCTAGCCTCTTTCTGCTCAGTGCATATCTTACTCTTTCACCCTCTCTTTCTCTCTTAATTGATTCATATTTCACTGTTTTCAATTACATTTAGTGTGCTTTATTAGCATGACAAAAACTGCATATTGCCAAAGCATTTGCAGTGTAGAGTAGGGTAATCTTATTCAATATTAACAATAATTTTCTTTAATTTTGTTTAGTGGGTTTGAATAGTTTACCCCAAAATTAAAATTTGCTGAAAATATACTAACCCTCAGTCCATCAAGGATTCATTTGTTTGTTTATCAGAACAGATTTGGAGAAATTTAAGGTAACATCTCTTGCTCACCAATGGATCCTCTACAGTGTATGGGTGCCATCAGAATGAGAGTCCAACCAAATTTTGGGTGAACTGTTCCTTTAAGATCTACAGCATTTTTTTTGTCACATTATCAATAACAAGCACTTTGACTGAGCCTCAGTTTTATTTATTTATTTATTTCTTCTTCTTCTTCTTCTTCTTCTTCTTCTTCTTCTTCTTCTTCTTCTTCTTCTTCTTCTTATTATTATTATTTTATTACAGGAAGGTCCAATGGATGTACATAGCGCCTTGTAAAAATTGCAATTAAAATTCACTTTTTAAAAAAATTATATTGACAAGACCTAAACATTATGTTTTTGCATGAGACAAGTGTTATGGAATCATCTGCTAAAATGTCTGTGAAAGTTATGTAATCTGCCAATTTCAATGTCAGGACCACTATACTAAATATTATAATTTTCATACAGTGTGTGCCAAGATACCAGGAAGCAATTACAGCAAACCACTGTTTGCATGGAGCAAACTCTATTCATAGAAATGACATCGGTAACACATAACCAGAAGTTCATCCAGCTAGAAAAGTATTCCTACCTCAAAAAGAATGATTTACACGGCTTTACAGCTTGAATAATAAGCTGGCTTTGGCTGAATAATTTGTAGATGTTCTTAACAAAAATACTCACTTCACACTTCTGCTTTTAAACTCTCCAGAACACTTAAGTGCCACTGCAGCAAGTCAAAATTATTTTTATTTTCAGTGGTAATCTGCATTATTCCACCTCTGCCAAAGATGAAATATTTTTGTGCTTGAAAACCAATAGATAGATAGATCAATGTTACATATCTGTCAGTGGCAAATGTGAATCTTTGCTCCCAGTATTTGGTCTGACCCCACCAAATGCAATATGTTTGTGATAGCTTTGTTTAACCCTCTGGAGTCTAAGGGTATTTTTGGGGCCTGGAGAAGTTTTGTCATGCCCTGACATTTGTGCTTTTTTCAGTTTCTTATAAATATCTAAATGGGTAAAGTATATTCTCACTGTAATCAGCACAAACTGGGCTATAATAATGTGAAATTCATGGATGTACATGATTTTATTTTTGAGAAAAAAAAATGTTATGCGTGGTTAATGAAAAACTAAACATTTTAAAACAATTGAATAAGGCCATAAAACACATAAAGAACAATGGTTCCCGGGATTTTTGAGAACTGGAGCTTGTAGCCTAGAATTTTCTTTCTAAATTATGTGAAAATCATCTTGTTTACTCACTTACAGAAAAAACTGATTGAACTCTACGTTTTTATTTATGGATAATCTTTTGTTGTACACAGCTTTGTCCATCTTTTATTTTTATTGTATGGTAAAAAGCAGCTTTCTGATTTAAATATTTCCTTTTGTTTCAAAAGATACGACAGTCAGTAAATGGTGACAGAAATCTAATTTTTAAGGCAGATATCCCTTTTAGGATCAACCAAACATGAAAAATATGACTGAATGTGCCAATAACAGTTCTAACCACCATAAGTTTATCTCTCCATTGCTGATGCAGTCCTGGCTACAGAACATTTCTAAATATTTGTTTATTCTTCCTTTGTTATTCTCGCTGTGTGAAGCAGTGTGGGAGTGACTGATGGCAGATGAGTGAGTCAGGAGAGAAACTGATACCCTGATTTTCATTCTCTCACCTCTGTGTGTGTGTGTTTGTCTTACGTGTACGTATGAGAGAGAGAAAGTGCTGGATTGTGTAAGATTGGGTTTATGCTGCTTATTTTGAGGAAAGCCATGTACACGCATATAACCCCCCCCCCCCCCCCCCCACACACACACACTGTGGTGTATTTGATCTTCAGAGATCATCTTCACACATCACTTGACATATAAAACCAAAGTGGGCTCCAGCCATAGAGGGACATGGGTGAACCTGGTGAATTAATGTGTGTGTGTTTGTGTAGGAACACGTATGTATGTATGTGCATGTAATATCCCAAGGGAGAAGACTGAGGTGGTGATTTAATAGGCCAGCGTGTTTGAATTTTACACCATAGTACTTTAATACACACATGCCTGAAGAAATGCTGCATAAAGAAATGCTCTCTCTATCCCCCAGTTGCTAACACGTTGTGCCTGTGTCAGAGCTAAATTGTAAATACAGTATACACTAAACCATAACGTGCCTTTTAAAATGTAGGTTAGATAATCTATTTGTGCTCAACCACAGGTATAAACTTGCCACAAAGCACTAGCAATAGCATTAATGACTATGAATGTGTCTGGAAAAATAGTAAGGAGAATGTCTATGAGGCCAGTAGCCTATGCTGAGTTTCGGTTCATTTTTGTGAATGCTCCACAGTTAACAATCTATAAACAATCTATAACTACTGATTCACTTCAGTTCAAGTCAGAACTGTGAGATGTTCCATGAAGTTCCTTCTGGGACAGAACAAATGCAATGCACTAATATACTGCTTTGTAACGTAATGTTTTAAAGTCGTCATTAAATGGATTAAATCTTCTTTTAACCTCTGTCCTGAGACATAGAGTATCAGATCAAAACGACTTATCAAGTAATAAAAAATGGGAGGTGGGACTTGATTTTGACAGTCTAGAATTGACTGGACTGTTGTTGTTGTTTTTTTAAATATAATATTATGACGGCATTTGAATTAAAAAAAAAGGCACAGATAAATAATTTATAATAAGCACTAAATAGAAAATATGAATCTTTCAGTTTTTTATTTCATGGTGATTGCCAAGCTTTTGGAACAGAATATAACTATAATGCATTAACCACTTGAGCTGTTATTTTGATTTTTTGAGAATTAGGCATATGCAATATTGGACCCACCGGTGGGTCCCCAGAGTTGATGTGGTTAAAATGCTTTCTACGTAGGCAGGAACAAAGTTTTCTTTGCAATTAATGCAAGTATTTACAAATCAATTTAATTAAAGAAATAAATCCCCTGAGCATTTCAATAGCAGCCAATCTAACTTGTTGTACAAGCAAATTGTACAAGCAACTGAGGCTGCCATTGGCATTTAAATGAAAAAATGAGGCACAATTCCCTGACCCATGAATTACACAGGCCTATAAGTGATCATTGCTTTTAGAAGAGCTTGAATGTTCCTGGATCAGGCTTTCATTAAACCATGAGCAAAATTACAGATGTATCTGGGCTCCGCTGAAATAATTGTCAGAAGCAGGCAGCAGTTTTCATTGAGTCTGAGTTTTGTTATTGATTAAACAAATGCATGTTGTTAGCATGATGGTAGTGATGGTTTGCCATAGGAAACATTGCACCAACGTCATTATTATGAGCAGTATCATAATTTTGTTCTCTTTCTCTGACGTCACAATGAGTGCACATAATGACACTTTTCTCCTCATATCTGCCCTCTATTAACTATTTAAACTTGGCTAATCATTAATCTGTCTAGCTGCTTATTAAGTCAAATATTTATTAGGCCCAATGAGGAAATCCATATTTCAGATAAGACTTCTTCTCATCTTTTCTGCTGTGCATTAAATATTTATGCTATTACACATGTCAAGCTGACTTGTGATGTGAAATCAGTGATAGCCTTTCTCGGGAGAGTTTTGTTCAACTTTTGAAGAATCTCCCTGTACCGCTGGCTCTGGTTCTTCTGTTACTTGCCATTATTTTTTTTTATTAGCTACTTGGCTGGGAAGTGTTGCAGAATGGCAGCACTCTTGACTACTGGGTCATTCTATAATGGTGCCTTCCGAGAAGAAGCTTTTGTTATCTGTATTGCTCCATACTGCAATTAATTGGTGAACTGTCCCACAGTAGTTTCGATTTGAGCCATTTGCATGCTTTAGGTTTTTGGTGTGCTAATTGTAAAGGCGTCCACAGCTGTTTTCACTCAAGAGTTGATAAGTTGTGTATTTATTTGTTATCTGCGCGCTGACACGGAAGCGTAAGCGTTCTGTCCTCATGTGAAGACCAAGTTGGGTAAAAACCTGTGATGCTACCTCCTTCCACCTTCTCTCACATCTATTATGTGCTTCCAACACATTCCTGTAGTCTTTCTCTACAGCTCTCTGACCTAATACACAGACAGAGACACAATCTTGCTAACCAGCATCCTATCTGCACCTCCTCCACTGTACCTCTCTCTTTTTCTGTGGGTCTCTGGAGTTGTCAGTCAGCTATCAATAAGATGAGCTGTTCACACCTGTGTGGCATGTAGCATTTTCCTGCTGAAAAAAAAACATTCCTTAGAGTTGGGAAACATTGTCAAAACAGAAAGAAGCTATTTTTCTTACAAGACAACCTTGTTGCGTGACTTCATGCACCCTTCACAAAGACAAATGTTGAAACACTCCCAGATCATCACCGATCCTCCACCAAATTTCACAGTGGGTATGAGATGCTGTGGCTTTTAGGCCTCTCCAGGTCCAGGTCTCCAAAGCTGAAAACTGGACTCATCAGAGATGGTCTGTTTCTTATGGTCTTTTCAAAACCTCAACCTGGCTCTTCTTTGTACGGAGCCCCGCACATGACATGCAGAAAAAAATATTAGGCTAAATCGTGTGCATGATTTACTAATTCGTTCCCTCAATGTACTAAAACGTGCACACGATTACTATTGCGTTCCCTCGATTTACTATTGCGTTCACTCGATTAATAAATTGTGGGATCCTTTTTCAAATCGTTCTTGGCATGCACTTCAACCCAGCTGCCATTCTTTTGTAGGTCTCTTGATTGCATCCTACGGTTGTTGAGTGACATTTGAATGAGTTGGTGGTCATCCCAGTCATTGTAGAGTTGTTTTTGCCCTATGCTGGTCTGTAGGTGTGTTGTCCCCAATGTCTGCAGCTTGACTTTGTCCTTATGAACTGCTGTTTTGAAATTTTAAGGATGGAAGCAACCTGATGCTCATTGTGTTCCCTCTGCCAGTAAAGCCAGAATTTAACCCTTCTTTTCCTCACTCAAAATATTTTCTTTCTATATAAACACAAAAATAATGTAAACATACCTTTCTTCGTTGGCCAGCAAGAGGCAGTATTAAAATGTCAACCGTCATTGTAATTTTGTATAGCTCTGAATATATATATTAAAAGTTTTTTATTTGATGGGTTTTTTTTTGAGATGGAGCAAAAATAACTTTTCAAGCTGAAAATGTTTCATAGAGCGACTTTGTTTACCTTCAAAGCAAGAGAAACTCACTTCACATGCAGCAAAATTTTCCCACGTTCAGTCAAAAATAAACAAATCATTTGTGAATAATGCACTTTGCTAATGCAAAGAGGAAATATTCAGTCTGTGCTGTCAGAGAGAGAGAGAAATAAAGAGAGACAAACAGAAGGGAATAGAGAATTGTGGGTAATTAGAGATCTGGAGAGGCTTTATCGCTGGCCTGAAGACGAGGCCACACAATGCAGTGTTCCACAGAGCACTGGAGCATGGGAACTGCCTCGGTCTCTATAGTTCCTCAGAAGAGACAGCTTCTCCAGACTGGTATCCTCAACCCAGCACAATACCCATTGCTTCTCACGGGCTCCATCCCCTCCAGCCTCCCAAATCATAACACACAACCGGCACAATCAGTCACGAATACCAATGCCCAGATTAGATGGATTCATTCACCGTACTCTTCATGCACACATTTGAAGAGCCCTGGGAAAAACTCTCACAAATGTATGAATGTGTGTCACATAGTGAAAAAACTTTCCTCTCTAGCATGTGTGTGTATTTTAACAGATGGATGATTCATCATTGTCTTCCCTCAGCACAGAGAGGGTGCATTAAATTTGATGCTTAAAAGGACTGTTTTATTTTCACGGTACCATAGCTTCTCAGTTTTGCACAGCATGGTAAGGAATAAGTGTGATTGTAAAACATAAAAATAGAAATTTGAAATGTGTTGCCTAATTTTAACTAGCATGAATTGCAAAAATAATGAATTATTTTCAAACTGGTTTCCCTATCTACCATTAATTGGGAAAACAGATCCGCCCCCAAGGTCATGCCACTGCCTGAGTTGCTAATTGGGATGCTCAAATATACATTTTTTGAAAGTGCTGCAGTGGCTTAATTTCTGCACTACCAATCAAAAGGTTGCAGTCATTAGGTTTTTTTTTAATTAAAATTTTTTTATTTTTTTACGAAATAATACTTTTATTCAACAAGGATGGCTTAAATGGATAAAAAGTGACTGTATGTCACTAATGTTAAAGATATTTTTTCAAGATTTTTTTTTCAAATAAATGCTGCTTTTTTGTGCTTTCTAAATATCACAGAATAAAAAAAGAAATGTCAGTATATTAGAATGATTTCTGATGGATTATGTGAAACTGAGTAATGGCTACTGGAATTTCAGCTTTGTCAATGCAGGAATAATTTACATTTTGAAATAAATTAAAATAGAAAACGGTTAATTTTATTATTATTATTATTATTTCACAATATAACTGTTTTAACTGTAAAAATAATTGCAGGATTGTTGAGCATAAAATACTTTTTTCAGCTTTATGTGGCTTATATTTGTTGTTAGACACAAATTAAATGGACCCGTAATTGTTACTGTGAATGTTTTTTTTTTTTTTTTCATCTCACAATACCAGGAGACATTAATACAAATTATTCATGGCAAATTGTGCATTGGCTCTGTGCATAGAATTTGCTTGGATTGATCCCAGCGTTATTTTGGCTCCGTCCCCTTTAAGTAACCGCACGGCTGTTGTGGAATCTGCTCAGATGATATGATATGAGATCACATCACAATTTCCCAGACCACTTTTTGAGCACTGAACTCAATTAAAATGCCAATCTGCCATTGATTAGAATATTAAAAAGAGATAAAAATCCACAGCCCTTCCAATTAAGAGTGTTGAGAATGTATTTAATAAGACTTTTACATGTTACTCAAATTCACTGCTGATGCTGTCAGTCTTGTTTATTGGAACAAATCAGCTGATCCCATCTGATCATCACAATCATGAACTATGGTCATACTATCACTCGCTTTTGCGGATGGAGGTGGAGAGATGGAGAGAAAAGTAGATATGAAAATCATATGCACCACTGTATGTTTTTTATAAAAACGAAACTTGCATAAGTTTAAGGTATAGTTCACTCAGAAATTATTTTCTTTCATTTATATTATTTAAAACATCCTTTTTTGTGTTCCAAAGGGGAAAGAACAACATACGTCGTACAAGTTTTTGAACCACATGAGGGAGCGTAAATGATGACAGAATTTTCATTTTGCAGTGAAATATTCCTTTAATTTGAGCCAACCGTGAATTCAGTGATATGAATCTTCATTTCTATCATCTACTTTGCTCCTAGCTTACATTGAACACGTTACAACTTGATCTATATGCAGTTAACAAGTCTTCTCCAGAAAGAACCTTATGAAATATGGCTCAAAAGGCCTTGTACTATGTTTCTTTATTGAGAAAGATCAATAAGAAAATCAAAAGGCATCACAATTTAGTGATTTACACTTATTCTCAGAATGTAGCAATTATTTATCATCCCTTGTGTTTAATCGATAATTTCTATTCTCCGAACTTCATCAGTATTGATTTTTCCCTTTAGCATTCCTCTCTCTCTCTCTCTCTCTCAATGTGTGTGCTTGTTAAATTCAAGCAATGTGAAACTGTCCAATACTAGGCCCAGAATAATAACTCTCTCTCTCTCTCACTCACACACACACACACACACACACACACACACACACACACACACACACACACACACACACACACACACACACACACACACACACACACACACACACACAGTTTTTCTGGTTGTTCAGTACTTTCAAATTTCTTTCTTTTCTGATAACAATTTTCAGTTTTTTTTTTTGTCATAGTAAAATATACTGTGTCATCAAATGAGAGTAATCAAATGATTACATGAATTTCTGGGTGAACTATCCCTTTAAAATCTACACAAATAACTATAAATGACCTCCAAAAGCTTTTGATTTTCAGCACAGTTATGATTTGACTCATGCCCTTCAAGACTGAAAACAACAGCCATACTTTGCATTTATTAACACACTTAACCTTTCCCAACACCAAAGGAGGCACTTCACATTATAGATCACAGAAGTGAGCGAGTGGCGGAAGAGGAAGATGCTAATATCGAAAGATGCTCTTTGATAGGGTCAAGTGCATCTGCTCTGTGCAAACCCAAGCATTACCCAGCACCATTTTACATGTAAATAAAGGTTAAACAAGGAGCAATGCATAAAAGAATAATCACAAGAAGGTCAGACAGTTGTTTTTGCTTTACTTTGTTTTGTAATCAAAAATAACCTGAGACATCATTTTAGTCAAAACAGCCTTAAGAAGGTGCTCTGATCTTTGAAAACATCTAAAAGATAAAAGACATATAAGAAATCCTGAGAAGATGTCTAAGCTTAAATAATAATGTTTTATTTGTGTTTAGTCAATTCAAGATAAAAAGGAAAAGACTGAATGGTTTGGATTAAATATAAATAGAGCAGTGCAAATGTATGTAAATAAATAATCTTCCCTGGTCTTTGACTTGCAATTGATATACAAATCCCTTGTTTTTTGCTCATTTTCATTAAGTCCATTAGAAAAAATATAACATCACACAACAGTAAACCACAGCAAAAGCAGCCATTATTATTGTAAGTCTGAGTGAGGTTTTGGTGCCAAAGCTGTTTTAAGTATTTTTAATACTTCTTTATTCAAGGAATACCTTGAATTCCTTGTACTTTTGATGATATATAATATACAAGGTGTCAGGACTCAGGTATGATCTGTCCTTTTTTCTTCCTTTTTTTACTTTGTTTATTTTTTATATATTTTTTTCATTTCTACTCATTTTTCTACTGTACACTTGTATTCGTTTTGTTTCCATTTTTCTCTCTCTTTGACTTTTAATATATTTTCTCTGGTTTTTCTTCCCTTCGCTCTAGCGCCAGCTGATCTCGCTCAGCAATCTAGGCTGCGGCTTGTCTGACGCACCTGTTCCCTCTATCTCGTTACTCACCCTATTTATTCTGCTTGATTTCACTCCTCCTTGTCAGTGTGTTCTGTGATGTTTTGGCGTTTGGCTTCGGTTCTGTCCTGTTCCTCTTTTCTGGTCAGTACGCTCATTGGTTTGTCTGCCCGGTTGGTGTAATGTGTGCTTTGCCCTCAGAGGATTTCGGACTGCTCTTCTGGTTCTCGACCTGGACTGTTTTTGACCTTGATACTGCCCGCCGTTCTCAGCCCTGTCTGCACCTCACTTGACCCCTTGTCTGTTCGACCATTCTCCTGCCTAGCGTTTTGGATTCGTTGCTCCTCCTCTCCTGGCGCTCACGGAGGCTGAGCGCACGACCTGCCCGCTGTGCAGTTGGAAGTTAAGACTGAGGTTTTTTTTCCCTAATTGTTTTTTGTTTTTGCTTTTTGGACGTTCCTTCTGTTAATAAAGTTACCATTTTTAGTCTCATCCGCTCTTGGGTCCTTATCTGTCCTGACACCACACACTGACCAAGAATGGACCCAGCGGAAGGCTCAACTTGGCAGTCGGCTGTGGAGCATCAGGGAGCGATGTTGGGCCGTCACGAGATGGAACTGTCTTCCACCCGTCACTCTGTAGACGCCTTGTCGGCTCAAATTGCGGATTTGGTGGGTCGACTCGATCGTCTCACTCGGGAGTATTTCGCTTCACCGCCTCCCGGGCCTCTCCCGTCCGCTTTCTCCTCTGAGCCGAGAGTAAATAACCCCCCCATGTATTCCGGTGAGCCTACTAGTTGTGCGTTGGATGATGTGATCAGTCTGTCCCTCCGCATAGACGCAAGGAGAGAGCTACGCCGTCGAGTTCGAGCGGACTCCGAGCCAGTCACGTTCGCCCCTCCATCCCAGAGTGCCGAGGAGTGTGAGCCTATGCAGGTGGATCGCTTGCGCCTCACGCCCAAGGAGAAACAGTGCCGCCTGTTGGAGGTCTGTGCTTGTATTGCGGGGCTCAAGGACACCGAGCTCACTCCTGTCCTGCTAAGGCTGCTCGTTCGCCACAGAGAGTTAATTTGAGTGGTACTGCCATTTCCCCCACTCACAGGTCACGCACTCATCTATCTGTGTCTCTGTTCACTAAACACTCTTTGTTTAAGGCTTCAGCACTCGTTGATTCAGGAGCAGAGGGCAACTTCATTGATGAAGAATGGGCACGCGCTCGGGATATAACCATCCAATCCCTGCAGTCACCTATAGTCGCTCATGGACTCGATGGCCAGCCACTTATGCAGATCTCTCGGATCACTGATTCGGTGAGTGTTCTTACCTCCGGGAACCACCGGGAGGACCTCAGATTCCTAGTCTGTAAATCTCCGTCCATCCCTTTGGTATTGGGTCATCCTTGGCTCGTTCGTCACGGGCCGAACATTAACTGGGCAGACAGTTTAGTTTTGTCATGGAGTCAATATTGCCATACACATTGCCTTCTGTCTGCTCTCTCCCTGGTTTCTGTTTCCCTACAGGAGGAGGAGGCGGATCTTTCTCGAGTTCCTGCTTGTTACAATGATCTGCGGGCAGTCTTCAGCAGGTCCCCGGCTGTATCTCTTCCTCCCCACCAACTGTACGATTGTGCCATCGATCTCCTCCCTGGTACTTCTTCGCCTCGCAGACAGCTGTACTCTCTCTCCGCGCCTGAGCGCGAAGCGATGGAGAAGTATTTAAGTGATTCTCTGGCAGCCGGTATTATTCGTCCCTCTTCTTCTCCGGCAGGAGCGGGGTTCTTTTTCGTGAAGAAGAAGGATGGCTCTCTGCGCCCCTGTATAGACTATCGAGGGTTGAATGACATCACAGTTAAGAACCGGTACCCTCTGCCGTTGATGTCTTCGGCTTTCGATCTCTTGCAGGGGGCCGAGTTCTTCACGAAATTGGATCTTCGCAATGCTTACCATCTAGTGCAGATCAGGGAGGGGGACGAATGGAAGACCGCGTTTAACATGCCTCGTGGGCACTTTGAATATCGGGTTCTCCTCTTCGGCTTATCCAACGCCCCAGCGGTCTTTCAAGCACTTGTCAACGACGTGCTGAGGGACATGATCGACAGATTTGTTTCCATTTATTTAGATGACATCTTAATTTTCTCTTCTTCTTTTCAGGATCATGTCCAGCACGTCTGACAGGTGCTCCAGTGGCTGTTAGAGAATCAGCTGTTTGTTAAGGCGGAGAAGTGCGAGTTCCACGTTCAGTCAGTTTCTTTTTTGGGACACATCATCTCGGTGGGGGGGATTCGCATGGACCCTGTGAAGGTGTCCCACGGGTCTGCTCTTCGTGCCCAAGTCAGTTCGCTCTGCCGTTCTCCAGTGGGGTCACTCCTCCAAAATCATGTGCCATCCAGGAGTGAGAAGGTTGCTGGCTGCCATCCGCCAGCGGTTTTGGTGGCCTGCCATGGCGAAGAATGTACGCCGGTTCGTGGGGGCGTGTCCGGTCTGTGCTCAAAATAAATCTTCTAATTCTCCTCCCGCTGGTCTGTTAATGCAGCTTCCCATCCCATCCCGCCCCTGGTCCCATATTGCCCTGGATTTTGTGGTTGGACTCCCTCCATCCAGTGGAAATACTGAAATTCTCACCGTAGTGGATCGCTTTTCCAAAGCTCGTTTCGCATTTTTGGAGAGAGTTCTGTCGACAGATGGGAGCCTCCGCGAGTCTGTCGTCAGGCTTTCATCCACAGACCAACGGTCAGACCGAGCGTGCCAACCAGGATCTCGGTCGGATGCTCTGCTGCCTGGCATCCCATAACCCCTCCTCCTGCAGTGATCAACTCACGTGGGCAGAATATGCTCACAACTCGTTACCGGTGTCGTCTACGTACAGGTATGTCCCTGTTCATGTGTAGTCTGGGTAGCCTCCTCTGTTTTCTTCCCAGGGCTCCGAGGCAGCTGTCCCCTCAGTTCAGGCTTTTGTTCAGCGTTGTCGCCGCACCTGGAGGAGGGCCAGGGAGGCGCTTATCCGAGCTAGGGGACACGTTAAGACTGCCGCAGACCGCCACCGTAGGTTGACGCCTCATTATGTCTGCGGACAACGCATGTTGCTCTCCACCAAGGATTTGCCACTGAGGGTCCCATTGCAAAAGTTGGCACCTAAGTTCATTGGACCATACCGTATTTCCAAGGTCGTCAACCCGGTGACGGTTGCCCAATTCTCTTCGTCATGTGCACCCTGTCTTCCATGTGTCCAAAGTTAAACCTGTCTTGCGTTCTCCCCATTCCCCTACTGTGTCTTCCCCTGTCGCCCCCCCCCCCCCCCCCTCCTGTTATGGTTGACGGTTCTCTTGCGTATAGGGTTAGGAGAATCCTAGACTCCAGACGTCATGGGCGGGGACATCAGTACCTAGTGGACTGGGAGGGGTACGGTCCAGAGGAAAGATGTTGGGTTCCAGCTCGGGACATCCAGGACCACTCGCTAATCGACCAGTTTCACCAGCGCGGTCCTTCTTCCTTGGGGGCGCTCCTGGGGGAGGGGGTACTGTCAGGACTCGGGTATGATCTATCCTTTTTTCTTCCTTTTTTTTACTTTGTTTATTTTTTATATATTTGTTTTCGTTTCTACTCATTTTTCTACACTTGTATTCGTTTTGTTTCCATTTTTTATCTCTCTTTGACTTTTAACATATTTTCTCTGGTTTTTCTTCCCTTCGCTCTAGCGCCAGCTGATCTCACTCGGCAATCTAGGCTGCAGCTTGTCTGACGCACCTGTTCCCTCTATCTCGTTACTCAGCCTATTTATTCTGCTTGATTTCACTCCTCCTTGTCAGTGTGTTCTGTGATGTTTTGCCGTTTGGCTTCGGTTCTGTCCTGTTCCTCCTTTCTGGTCAGTACGCTCGTTGGTTTGACTGCCCGGTTGGTGTAACGTGTGCTTTGCCCTCAGAGGATTTCAGACTGCTCTTCTGGTTCTCGACTTGGACTGTTTTTGACCTTGATACTGCCCGCCGTTCTCAGCCCTGTCTGCACCTCGCTTGACCCCTTGTCTGTTCGACCATTCTCCTGCCTACCGTTTTGGATTCATTGCTCCTCCTCTCCTGGCGCTCACGGTGGCTGAGTGCACAACCTGCCCGCTGTGCAGTTGGAAGTTAAGACTGAGTTTTGACTGTTTTTTTGGACGTTATGACGTTCCTTCTGTTAATAAAGTTAAAATGTGTATCCTCATCCGCTCTTGGGTCCTTATCTGTCCTGACACAAGATCACTCACAGAAAGCACATATTCATTAAAGCTGATAAAACAGTAAAACTCACAAATACATCCAGAAGAGACCCACCTGCTGTTTAACACCAGGGCCCAAGGCTTGGCAATTTATACTTTTGACAGCTAAGAATAACCTCTAGGGACACATTTGCAGAGCGATTATGAAAGGTTATTGGTATAGGTGTGGAATAATGGCCTTTATTCATTGCTTCTTTTACCCAAACAATCCATTAAGCAATATGCAAATGAGGCAGTTTGTTTAGTTGTAGGAGGAAAGATGAACAATAATTGGCTTGCGCTTTTTTCCATCACTGTCAGTTGACTCATGGTTTATATATATATATATATATATATATATATATATATATATATATATATATAAACACACACACACACACACACACACACACACACACATATATATATATATATATATATATATATATATATCATATTTAACTTTCAGTGCAATGTTGTGAGAAGAAAAAAAAACACCAGCTTTTTTGATACTGACTAGTTTGAAATCGTAAAGTACGTGAGTACATCAGGAAAAAACACAAATTGAACTTACCAAAATACTCATTGTTTTTCTGTTATTTATTAATGCGAAAAACTGGCAAATTGTAATATGCACAGACACCTGGCTGACCAATTTTTAGAACCACAAGACATAAATAATCAGTTTATTTCTGTACAACAAAACAATTTTTGTTTAAGAGCTGTGTTTGTTTATGCCATTATTGTTACAATGAAGTAATCCCCTGTCTACTCTTCCATGGGCCGTCCTTGTAATTTGTTTTCATGGTTGTTTAATTTTACACCAGCTCATTGTTCAGCCCTCCTGAACTCTTCTTTTCCCCTTGTTCTGATAAAACACAAGCCAGCTTGGAGGCGTGAAGTCAGACTAATGTGATTCTGTTTTTAATAAATTAATTAGAAGCAGAGTTGCAGAGAGTTTCAAGAGAAATACTTGCACTATTGTACTGTCTGGTGACATCTGCCTTTGCCCTGAAAACAACCTGTCAGTGATCACCAGGGCGTTGCTATGGGGTTGCAAAAGGGTTCTGATTGTTGCTAGCACATTGCTAAGTGGTTGTTAGCAGTAGCACCTGGAGGTATGTATAGGTAGATGCCACATTCAACCGCTCTGGACACATCAACACAGTGTCATCAAACTTACAATAAAAACAGTGAGTTTCAAGATGCCACAACATTGCCCAGCCTCTGGTTTTAAAAACTACCGAAATGTAAGTACCTGAAGAAATTGGATGAACTTTCACAGGTAAGAATGTGTTGGTTTGTGTTTTTAATATGTATTAACACAATAATACAGCTACAGTACCTTTAAAATGTTGTATAAGCTAATAGCTTCTTCTTGTTGTATTGTGTTAGTTTAGCAAAATCGTTTGTTGAAGTCTAATGCAGATATAGAATGCATATAACTAGGGTGGCAGGCAACTTGCTCTCGAGTGTTCATGGACCTGCTTTGACCATTCCAACATGGTTGACAGCTTACTGTATGTACTGTATAGCGACCCATAGAAACAATGGCTAATAGGGCAGCTACACATATGTATGGTTAGCACAATGATTTGTGGTTACTAAGATGTTAGCAACTACGTACCTGTAGCAATGCACAAAATAGTAAAAAAAATAAAAAAAATAAAAACAATACTGCTCCTAGTTATTGCTAATCAGTCAGATTTTTGTAGCAAATCAGCTCAAAGGGGAAATATGAATAATCAATCATAACTACTGTATTTACTTAACCTCAAGTGTCAAGTCTAAGTGTCAACTGTCTGTCAATAAGAACGTTGATTTCCTGGTTTAGGAAATTAACTTTCTTACTGTACAATACTACTCAGAGCATGTAACAAAAATTTGCATGATTAGGGACTTCAGTTATGAGCAAACAATGAACAACCTCAAGTGTGATACAAATAAGACTTTATTAACTACATAAACACTTAAACTAGTCCAACATACACATACACACACATGCACGCATACAGTGGGCATAGGAAAAGGGTTAAAGCTTAAGCAGTAAAGAGATGAGAAATAAAAAACATGAAGCTATCGTACAGTTTGATATTCAGCAGATCTACAGCCTGAAGGAAACATCAGTTTCTTAGTTCAAAAGGTGCATTTGATACTTAATGTATCAATTTATAAGACTAAGTTTGATACTTGCACATCTCGCCTGTTAAAAAAAAGTTCTGATGCACTTTGAGGCTCCAGTTGGTCTCTGCTGAAGTGAGTTGATGAGAAAGACCAGTTTGAATCAGAGGATCTTGATGAATGGAAAGTCAAGGCCAAAGGCCTGGCACAAGCTTAGGGTGGTTTTTAAGGCTCTTAGCTCAGCATCTTCTCCTGGAATTCCTGAATTTAACAGAAAAAGCGCTCTGATCTGGCGATCATTGATTTTTATAGGGTGACGATGTCACACCCTTAGGATTTGAGTGAGCCAATGAGGAATGGTACCTTTTGGAGGGAAGCTTTACAACCTTTTGTCCCCAGGCATATGTTTCACATATGGTCTTTGATTGGATGTGGATGAAGAAACTAATAAAGATTCTGGTAACACAAATACCTTCAATAGGTACCAACATACCAATAATATAAATGAACATTTAGACCATTAAAAATGCAGCTGAAACATGGCATACCTGTGACCTCTGTTAACAATAGTATGCAATTCTAAAATGTTTATTTAAAATAGTTTGTATCAATACATAAGTGAAACACTTTAAGAGGAAAAATAATGAAATGGGGAAATTGGGAACATGTTCCTACATTTCTCAAGTGGTTATATAGAGGGAGATAGAATTAGGATAGACTGTATAGTAAAAAGGTACATTTGTCTGTTTCAGAGTGAATTTAGAGTGTAAACAATCTTATCATGATGTGTGTCTTTGTTACCATGGTAACGAGGGGCCCTTTCTGCCATTTTTGAGGTCATAGTTGCATTTTGGGGGAAGGGTCCATAGACCCTTTCATTAGATGAGGGGGCATTAGATATTATTTGTTAAATATAACAAATAGTTGTGTGTCTGATTGGTCCAAATGCTAAATTTTTTTAAAACTTATTTTATCATCTACCAGGCTGAAATCGTAATTCTGATTGCAAATGTTTTAGCACACAGTTTGATTTAAAAATAAATAAATAAATAGTTAACATTTCATGTATGGGCAATAATAAATAAATAAATAAATAAATAAATAAATAAATAAATATTTTATGTATTTTATAGTTATATTTCTCTACTTTATGTAAGTTGTTTTATATATATTCTAAATATAGATATATTTATATTGTCCAAAAACAACAACAACAACAAATTTTTTTAAAAAGATTTTTAAGCAAAAAATGTGTTTTAAGACTGAAAATCTACTTTCCTGTCTCTTTACATTTTTATTTTATTTTATTATATATTATGGAATTTGAAGGGTTTAATTAGATGTTTTATATTTGAAAAATATATTTCCTTAATCCATGCTGCATGCATTATATTTAGCATTTGTAATAATATTATTTATATATTATTATTATTATTTATAATATTTTTTCTTAATTTCTTTATTTATTATTATAGGATGTCTATACTGCACAAACAGTGAAGCACAAGTTACCCACTGAGATTTAATGCTTAGTTTGTTCAAACCTTAAAGTATGAGCTAGTGATTAAATGATACGAGTAGTGATTCTGTTTTTTCTATTTTTTCATTTGAGAAAATCCTGGCAGAACATCAGTGAAATTCATACATTCAATCTCAACTTGAAGTGTGTGTGTCACTCTTCAATTGTGTCTACACATTATTCCTGACCTGGGCACCCAGGGCATTCTAATTTGGGCTCACATTAATTCATTACCTGGGCTAATCAAACAGTGACAGTGAAACACAAGCCTGTGATGTGCTAAACAGGAGAGTTCCTCATCTGGACATTAATTAATATGGACACTTACCTTCTGTAATCGAATTATGCACTCTGTGTTTCCTATTTTTCTCCATTCAAATAAAAAGGCCCTTAAGGGTTGTGTTTTGCCTTGTCCGTGAAGCCGGGACGCTTATGTTCTTGTTACCATACATGCAGCGTCTTTGTTTAGAAGAATAGCCACTCATATCTGTGAAATAAATAGCTCTTTTTTGCCATCTGATGACACAGGTAGAGCTGGAAATTGTGCAGGTGTGGGACTCTAGAGGTGTCCTCAATAGCAGCAATTGGGACCATATTAACATTATGAGGTTCTGTTGTTTTTGGTTTTGCATTATCTCTGTCCACACCAAAGCACACTATTACTACAAAACATCTGATGCACCTGTGAAAATAATACCTGCATATCCAGTGCTTTGGTCATCCGAAAGCTCAGATCTGTTTAATGTATTCCTGCATTTCCCCATGAAAAAGGATGTTTTGATCAGTTCTGCGTTTCATTCGGTGGAAAAGAATGTGCATATTGTCTGAAGTTGGACACAATTAGTGTATATGGCTAGGAGTAATTTTGTGAAGAGTGTTTTTGTGAAATGTACTCCATGTACATTTACATTCTCGTCAGATGCTAAATTGAATTACAGCAGAGCCTGTGTATTATGTAAGTAACATACTTACTTCAGCAGGTAGCTCTGTAAGCAGAAAAAGTGTACATCTGTACATTTTTTGAGAGTGAATTATTGAGAGAATTTAGTGGGGAGAAATGTTTAGTGAAGTGAATCAGTGAATCATTATATTATATTATATTATATTATATTATATTATATTATATTATATTATATTATATTATATTATATTATAAAGAAATATATATAAAAAATAGATTTTTATTCCATTTGGAGATGCTAGTGGTGCGGAAATCACACACTTCAGCTTTAAAATGCAAATCAAATAATATTGGAAGGTTTTTTTTTTTTTTTTTTTGACAGTTCACTTGAGGTGAGTGAAGTTTGAGATGATACAGTACAATTCAGTGAGCCACATTTGACTTTGGCTCTTGAATTGGAGGTCTGCAGCTTCTCTTCTTTCACCAGACAATGAGAACATATCCTGAAACACCTGGCTCTGTGTTTTTTACGGGCATTAGATAAAGCAACCTGGCCTTGTCAATCTCACACTCTTGCCTTCTGTTTCCTGCTAATCTAAATAGGATCTGCTGTAGAGGTGATGGTGAAGGGGAACATCCTGACTGAATGATCACTGATATCTTGAAACTCCTTTAAAAAGGCAATAACTAATTCAGACACAAATAATTTCCTGCTGGAAACAGCAGTGTATATCTTGCATAATCTTGAAATCTCTTACACTGAAACACTATTTGGATACATCGCAGGTGTTTTTAAATTCACTTTATTGCAGTGCTGACTGTGGCAATTAGTGGAACATCATGTGAGCAAAGTTTCTCCCAGCTCTACAAACACATACATCCATTTTAAACTAATGCTTGGTGATGTTTACCCAGTTAAGACATTAATGAATTATAGATGTGCCCCTTTAGTGATCCAGCATAAAGGATCTGAAAGTAAACTTGTGTGCAGAGAGGTGGATTAAACACTTTCAGATGGATTGGAGTGGCCTGGTGGCTGATCAGAGCCTCAGAGGGATTAGAAATGTCAAACCGGTAAGAACTTACATGATCGGTCTGAAAAAAATTAAATGCTTTTCCGTATGGTACACTCCTAAAAATAAAGATTCCAAAAGGGGTTTTGGTTTTTAAAAGAACCTTACAGTAAAAAGTTCTTAAAAGAACCAAATTTGTGTGTGTGTGTGTGTGTGTTTGTGAACATTCTTTACAGCCATTGATGGTTTCATGAGGAACCTTCCACATCCATGGAACCACTAAAGGCTCTTTAGATGTTCTTCACACTAAGAAAAAAACTTTTGAGAACTCTTTTAAGAATTGTTTCTTTTCTCCTCTTTTAAGAAAGGTTCTTCTGGGAACCCAAATTGTTTTTTCTATTGAATCACTGTAAAACACTTCTTTTGGAACCTTTTGGAACAAAAATCTAATTAACCTTTAACCTTATAAAGAAACCCTTGTGGAAAGGGAAAGGTTCCATTGATGTTAAAGGTTCTTCATCGAACCATAGATGGCATTATTTTTAACAATAAGTGTACCATTACCACTCACAACGGCACAGTTTGAATGCTGCCCTTTTTACTTATATAAAAATATACTGTGAAAATGAAGAATTTCCTCAAAAGATGACAGCAAAGCTGTTTTGAACTCTGTCTTTTCTCTTCCATAATTGAATGCATTTTTATTCTTATGTTTGTTGCAATAGTCTTTGTCACTGAAGAACAGTTATGGAACTCATAAAAAAATCAACGTAGCATGGCTGCACAGATTTGAATGCAATGAGATATTAAGCCATGTTTTAAACGCCATGTCATATGATTATGAAACTACTGTAGCATTAAAAAGAAAAATTAAAATGTTACGATACAATGTCTATTAAATGCATCATAATATAATTTGAATGTAGCCTGTCTGCAGGGTTAGCTTTACTCCAACATGCAGCATTTGTTGGTGTATCTGACTCAAAACTGTTTACAATCCAGATCAAAATCATTTAAAATCAGATTATAAGTAGTTCTTCCTCATTTAGAATGCATAACATAGTGTAGTATTATCTGGACAGTGTTTAAGTGTACTAATTTTCATTCAATCTTTCTTCTTACAGCAAACTTACAGCAAACTGTAGTGAATGGTGATTGAGTGAACAAGTCAGCGGTTCAATGTATAAAACGCCCTTTCATGTCATCTCATGCACCTTGAGAGTTCATCAACATAGTGAGATGTATCATATACATAAGTAGCTGCAAAATTAGTTTTCCTTCCTCTTTTTCCACACTGACAGCAGGTGCTTATATTACGAACATAGCAACTTATGTAAATAAATCTCAGTTCTCAAAATTGGATTTGAAAACCAAATCAGAATTGTGTGCAGTCTGAACAAAGCTTTATTAATGCCTTTACCAATTCCCTCAATAGTGAGAATGAATCTTTTTGGGCCTTTAGATAAAATCTAGTGATTGCTAAAAGAGCCTGAGTGAACTCATTGTACTACTTGCTTATTAATGTAGACTGAACAGAGTTATTTGACACCAAGTAGCCCTTAGAGAAAAAGCAATTGTCCTCTCCTTAAATTAACTAAATTAAAGGGATAATTAGCTTCAGCTTGTCTTGATTACAGCCACTTCTGCTCTGAGTAAAGCTCACTTAGAACTTTTTTCTTATAATATCACCGGAGTCAGGTTACTCTGCATTTATACTATCCAAAGTGCACACACAGTAGTGAACACACACCCGGAGCAATGGGCAGCCATTTTTTGCTGCGGCACCCAGGGCACCTCTGTCATGGTATTGAAGGTTGGAGAGAGCACTGTACATTCAATCTCTGCCAGTACGAGACTCAAACCCGCAACCTTGGGTTACAAGTCTGACTCTCTAACCATTAAGCCACGACTTCCTGGCCTAAAGGTTAGGCATTAATTGAACCTCTCAGAGGTCAATAATCTCCGAATGGATACTTGGAACAGCAGCAGATGTTTCCAGGAGAGGCTAGCCAGCTAAAATATCTTTAAAGGGGCATCATAAAACCATCATGAAAGATTCTAAAAAAACATTGCAAAAAATGCTTTTCTGGTCTCAGTTGAGGTTCTGAATCTATTAGAGCTAGACTGAGGTAAAAATGGATTTCACTGGAGACCAGCATTTTGAAATAAAAAAACTGAAAAACGTAGATTGGATTTGGGTTTGGTTCTCACATGTGCAATCTTCTGCCTATGCAAACAGAATATCATACTAAAGTACTCTACTGTAATGCAATAATATTACTGGTCTACTATAAACTGTGAAGCAGCCTGACTCCTGATGAATGACTCTTATGAGTCTGTTCTTTTTAGTGAATCAAAACAAACATCACAACAACTGTAATCCGAGAACCAAAAGAATTAAAAGTATTTGATTCTTTTCAGTGAATCAAAGGCATAAAGCACAACAAGTCTAGTCAGTTTCCTTAAAGAATGAGTATTATGATCTGGTTCAGTTAGCATACTGCATTACCAGTGTAGTATGATTCTCAAACAAATAACTTTGAGCTAGTTCTTTTCTCTGTCTCATTGAATCAAACACACACAACTAACTAATCAGTTTAGTTTCTGACTGGTTGTTCAAGTGACAACATGTATTCAAAGATAATCAGAAGTATTTTTTGAATATTAATGAATTCATGAAGTCCCAGTTTTGCTGAAAGTACTGTTAGTTGATTTTCTAACTGAGAGTGTGATAACATCACTAATTTTGGAGAGAACATTTGCAATATCCGCTCTCCTGTCAGATGCACTATATTTCTACTAATATTTGAGCTAAGGTCAGTTAACTGTATAATAAATAATTCAATACCATAACCATTTTGATCCTCGGATATCAAAAAGGTATGAAAGATTCAGCTTGTAATAAAGCTTATCATTTTCTTCTAAAATATCTATAATGCAAGCATAAGGGTTAAGAAGTGCAGGCTTACAAAATGAACAACAGCAACACCTAGAGGTCATGCCTGGAGTTTTATATGCATAATAGAAAGAGGCCTGCAAATCAATTCCCCTATTTAAAGCTCTGTAACCATAGTGCTTTAAAACGTTCAAGGACTCTCTTTCTGTCTGTCAATCCAACTCTGTCCTCGAAAGAGCACCTCATTAAACAGCCGTCTATACAGTTAATGCGAAAACACTCTCTTTTACGACCCACACAGCGGGAAACATTCCTAAAATTCACAGGGTTTCTGTGAATATCCATGGAGACAGTAACACACTATTTGTGGAGATCCAGAAGCATGCAGTTAACTGAAAGAACATGATGAAAACTATAGACACTGCTGTCTGAAAGTCATCTAAGTTTGACCAAAGAAATTTGTAATGATTCAATGATTCTTTTTCAGATTCATTTGCTTCCTGTATCTTTTTTGTTCTTAAACTCAAAAAGTAAAGTCAGTTTTTTTATGCACACTTTTAAGTGAATGTTTTTCCTCATTGAATATTTTGTTTAACTCTGATGTATAGCTGATTACACAAGTAACATGGCAAATGGTTTGTATATGTAATTTCATGTTGACATTAAAGGGATTGTTACTTACTGTTTTTTTTTCATATCACTTGGGTGATTTCCACTGAATATATATATAATATTTGTATACACAACAGTTTAAAAATTTTGGGGTTAGTAAAATTAGTTTTTGAAAGACTTGGTTTTACTGACCAAGGCTGCATTTGTTTGTATGGAAAAGTGCAACTTAGACATTCTGCTAAATTTCTTATTTTGTGTTCCAGAAGAAGAAAAAAAAACCCATTGTTTGGTGACACACGGTTAGCAGAAGATGACAGAATTTATTTTCCACCTTTTAAACAGCTTTTTCAGGAATGGTTTCCACCCAAAACTATTGTTGGATGATGCATCAAGTCACTAGAGGGCAGTCTTTGGTAGCTTCACAAGCACAATAAAACTTGCAAGTCTTTGAGAATAGTCTCACTCTGACTGGAGTGCTTCCTCTGGTCTTGTGATGAGGCAGCTGTGAATATCTGCTTCCGGCTATTACACACACACACACACACACACACACACACACACACACACACACACAAACACACACACACACACCTGCCTTGTTTCCCCCGACGCACTGATGCTTTGGGAAATTTGTAAGCTCCTTTGTTATTGAAATCCTTAAATTGCTGGCGAATGCTGACTGCAGCGTGTCTGGTGTCATCGTCGCATGGGAAGATGAATGGGACGGTGCTCATGTCTGTAGATTTACCATACTACTTCTGACATTTTAACCCTTTTCTTGACATTCAGGCCTGCTAGTGTCATTAAAGCCTCACTTTGCAAGTCCGCACTTCCCCTGAAAGTTTATAGATGCCTGTGCGGCTGCCCCCAGATGTGGATGTCGTAAAACGGTGATGAGATCGCTGATAAAGGTGAATGGTTATCATATTAATGGCCGATGTGTCCACTGTCCTCTCTTGGGTCAGTAGTGTATGTTACTGCCAGTGTTGGGAAGGTTACTTTGGAAATGTAATAGGTTACAGATTACAAGTTACCCGGTTTAAAATGTAATAGTAGTGTAACTTTTTCAATTACTTTATTAAAGTAATGTAACTAATTACTTTTGAGTACTTTTTGATTACTTTTCTAAATTTGTGAAAATTAACGAATAATAAATAAAAGCATATACATCAACTTAAATACAGTTATCTAATAAGCATGTGACGTATTCTGTGTAATAAACTCCTGAAACATTGGTGTTTTTTTGAAACTGCTGTCTCTTTGTATATGATGATAGTTTTCTCAAAATAAGTAAAATGCACATTAAGTGACATAAAACAGTTCTAGAAATTATGTTTATGTGCTCGTGTACACCTATATTGAGGCAGCAGAGGTTGAAAACACTGCGAGCTTCAGTAGGGTTTTGGTTGCACTTGGTGTGAGAGACCTGGGTTCGAATCCACTGTGAGACACCAATGTGTCCCTGAGCAAGACTCTTAACCCCTAGTTGCTCCAGAGGCGTGCGACCTCTGACATATATAGCAATTGTAAGTCGCTTTGGATAAAAGCGTCAGCTAAATAAATGTAAATGTAAAATGTAGGCCTATGTGTAGAAAATGAAACCATGTCTTTGCCATTAATTTACAGGAGGGGCGGACTGGGAAAAAAATTCTGAAAAATTAAAACTCATACAAACAAATTCATGGACAAAACTATTTTTTTTGTATGGACCTGACATAAAAAAAGGTTTAAATCTTTAATTTGGGGACATGCAAAATAATTAAAAGTTGTCTCCTGAACTGCACCTTCACTTCCATTTTTCTCTTCAGTCTCTTTATTTTGCCCTGTTATCCATCTCTCTCATGACTTTAATACTCAAGATTGAACAAAACTATACTTTACAATACAATACTCTACAATACTACAATATCTTTATAGAAAAATCCTAATACTGTACACGAGTCATGTTTTTCCCTTACAAAAAATTACCATGCTTTTATTAGCCTATATAAAAGTAAAATAACCTTGTTTTGTTTTTGTTTTTTTGCAAATGGATTTGTATTTATTTTTAAATAAATACATTTGTAAAATAATTTTACATTTTTGGTTACCACATTTAAACAATAGTAACCAAGTGGTTTTATAGTTAAATATTAAAATGTAAATTTCTGTAAGGGTTGTGTTGTTGTCTGTCGTAGCTCCCCCTAAACCTATAAAAAAAATCTGATCTGTTTTTCAGCTAAATTCCGACTGTAACATTACAACAGATAATAATGATGTCCTTTATATAGTATTTTGAGTGATGACTGATGAGCAACGTGCTGCTGCTTGATTAAATAAATAAAAAAAACAAAGACAAAAAAGCATCTTTACAGATGAAACTGACCTGAAACCCTGAACAGGAGTTCTGCTTCTCTGCTCCAGCTGTCCACTTTATTCTCTCTCTCTCTCTCTCTCTGTCTCTCTCTCTCTCTCTGTCTCTCTCTCTCTCTCTCTCTCTGTCTCTCTCTCTCTCTCTCTCTCTCTCTCTCTCTGTCTCTCTCTCTCTCTCTCTCTCTCTCTCTCTCTCCCCTCTCTCTCTCCCCTCTCTCTCTCTCCCCTCTCTCTCTCTCTCTCTCTCTCTCTCTCTCTCTCTCTCTCTCTCTCTGTCTCTCTCTCTCTCTCTCTCTCTCTCTCTCTCTCTCTCGCATTGATTACTCTGAGTCTGATCCAAACCGTTTGGCGGAGGCGCGGAGAGCGCGCGAGTCACGACTAACAATTCATGATTTATTAGAGATTTAATTATCAAATGGCGGATTCGCAAATGATCGCTTTAGTACATTCGGCAGGCAATTATACAATAATGATATTAAATACTGGGGCAAAATCGGCTGCCAGGCCACCGGGAATTGTCCCGGTTCTCCCGGTGTCCAGTCCGCACCTGATCTCCACAGACACGCAGAATGTGCAAGTCATATTTTGCATTTTTGGGGCTTTATATTCACAGACACTAGTCCATGTCATGTTTTGATTCAAGTGTACTGACCTACTTTTGATTTAGTCATCCAAAATGTGGCATATTCCGTCCGCGTTAGGCATTTCGTTTTTATGACTGGATTCTACGAACCAGACTGTATTTCCGCATCCCGGAAATTATTAGGGCGGTATGTCTCAGAATAGTCAGTGCAATTTGGGAAAGAAATCAGTTAAATCTGTATGTGGATGTGTGTAAATATTCAAATGTAATCCCCTTTGTAATCGTTAAACATTTCATAAGTAACTGTAATTTAATTACTCATTTTTTCGTAGTAACTGTAACTAATTACAGTTACAATAATTTTGTAATTAAATTACGTAACGCCGTTACATGTAACTAGTTACTCCCCAACACTGGTTACTGCATACAGTATTTTATTGCGTACTGTAATACAGAGGGGGTTGCAGAGTAAATTTAAAGCATGTGAACTCTTCCACACCTGCAGTTCATCCTAAAGTTCAATATCAAACACACGTAGGAGATTCATATCCCTCTGGATACCATTCAAAGTTCCTTTTGGGGCACATTTTTTTCTCTTTCTCTCTTCTTTTTCTCATTCACTCTCACACACTCTCTCTATTACTTTTTTCTTTTTCTTTAAAATTTGGCTTTCAATTTGCACAATTTACAGTTACGATCTGTGACAATGTAGTTTCATTTAAAAAAATTACTTGTTTGCAAATTATGTTCTTGGTTGAATACGCTAAATATAATTATTACAAATCATTATAATATGCTTATAATATGCTACAATATATTCGGTACTCAAGAAATATTTTTTTTGATCAATTTAATGCATCCCTACTAAAAAAAAAAAAAAAAAAAAAAAATATATATATATATATATATATATATATATATATATATATATATATATATATATATATATATATATATAAAACCTTACTAACTCTTACTAAATTTATAGATTTTTTATACAGCTTCTAACAATTATGCTAAATTATTCTAATATGCTTCTAAAAAATACTAATAGTATGCACAAAGCTCATGATTTCTTGTGATGCATGCTTTACTTTTGCAGAAAATGAAACAAGATATTTGGGGTACAAATTATAGCGTCCAAAAACAAACAAACATTGGAACTCATTGTTCTTCATGTGGACCAAAAAAAAAACAAAAACACAAAAGACACTGTACACCTGGTAACCAACTTTGTAATATTTAGTAGGCCATCTTTTATAACTTACTTTGAAAGTTTACATCATAACTCAGATTTAGGTTTTTCCTCCAATGCATCCACATTGGCTTGATTTATTAGCAAGCTGTTCAAACATCTCTATAAATTGAGAATAATGGAGTCTCAGGAGTTTGAAAAGGTGCAGACTACAGTCTGTCTCTCCCTCTTTAAACTTTGTCCAAATTATTTTTAGGCTATGCTTGTATTAAATCAGTAACATATAGTAATTATTGCCTTGGATCTTGCCAAGCACACCTGTTTCTGGTTAATAATGAGAAATTTCAAGTCAGCATAGTCCAGTGTATGTTGTTGCTTCAATGGCTAAATGGCCCCTAAAGTGACCCGTCATCCTTTGAAGAATCTTGGAGTTTATATTGGCGCAAGTACAAATTATCAGTAAAGATCTAAATGTAAAAACCTTCCCAGTGAGAAAGATATAGACATAGATTTCCATGTACGAAAACATAAACCTTGTTGTTTTATTATTCAAGTAATTTGTCACAATACTGTATGTGCACATTTTTGTTGATAGTTGATCATGTCGTGATTAAATAGAAAGTGAAATCTTTAGACAGTGATAATGCAGTGAAAGAATATTTACTCTTTAATGGTGTTCTAATGTCATGTTTTGAGTTGTGGAGATGATTTGGCGAGTGTGATGGAGTAATTGGGACGGTGCTGTGTTACTGCTTGAAACCCTGCTGCTTTACTGTCAAAGATATTTTTCTTTTTGTAGGCTTAATGCCAAACACACACACACACACACACACACACACACACACACACACACACACACACACACACACACACACACACACCAGTGAGAGGAGCAGTGAGAGGTGCAGGTGCAGTGAGAGATGCAGAAGGAGGTGCAGTGAGAGGAGCAATGAGAGGTGCAGGTGCAGTGAGAGATGCAGAAGGAGGTGCAGTGAGAGGAGCAGTGAGAGGAGCAATATGAGGTGCAGGTCCAGTGAGAGATGCAGAAGGAGGTGCAGTGAGAGGAGCAGTGAGAGGAGCAATGAGAGGTGCAGGTGCAGTGAGAGATGCAGAAGGAGGTGCAGTGAGAGGAGCAGTGAGAGGAGCAATGAGAGGTGCAGGTGCAGTGAGAGATGCAGAAGGAGGTGCAGTGAGAGGAGCAGTGAGAGGAGCAATGAGAGGTGCAGGTGCAGTGAGAGATGCAGAAGGAGGTGCAGTGAGAGGAGCAGTGAGAGGAGCAATGAGAAGTGCAGGTCCAGTGAGAGATGCAGAAGGAGGTGCAGTGAGAGGAGCAGTGAGAGGAGCAATGAGAGGTGCAGGTCCAGTGAGAGATGCAGAAGGAGGTGCAGTGAGAGGAGTAGTGAGAGGAGCAATGACAGGTGCAGGTCCAGTGAGAGATGCAGAAGGAGGTGCAGTGAGAGGAGCAATGAGAGGTGCAGGTCCAGTGAGAGATGCAGAAGGAGGTGCAGGTGCAGTAAGAGGAGCAGTGCAGGAAGAGGAGCAGGCCCAAGGAGAGGGCAAGGTAGAGGTGTAAGGATGCGTGGTGGTGGCATTCCAAGGGCTGCAAGAACAGTAGTCAGTGATGAAATTCGTGCCACTATCATTGACCACGTAATCAACCACGGTCTCTCACTAAGAGAGGCTGGTGAAAGAGTGCAACCCAATTTGAGGCGGTCAACCGTTGCCTCCATTATTCGCATCTTTCAACAAACCAACAGGTAAGTAGTGCATTTTACATGGACTGTTTCTATTCTCACTTGACATGTCAATAAGGTCATACAGTAATGCATATGTTGAATTTTTTTTTTCCTCTAAAGACTGCAACGTCTTCCACCCTCTGGGGGAAGAGGAAAGCTCCTCAATAATGATCAAGAGCTTGCCATTGTGGAAATGGTTGTTGCAAATAATGCAATAAAACTGCATGAAATTAAAACTAGAATTGTGGAGGACCATGAGATATTTGGCAATATAGAAAGCATCAGCCTCACAACCATTACACGGACTTTGTCCAAACACAGAGTGCGGATGAAGCAGCTTTACACTGTTCCCTTTGAGAGGAACAGTGAGAGAGTCAAGGAGCTACGACGACAATATGTCCAGGTATAGTGTATATTCAATTCAATGTCCAGTATTACTGTATTAGCTTTGCACATTGCAAGTAGGTAACCTACACAGTAATAGGTTGCAGTACAGTATGGTATACAGTAATGACTTGATATACATAAACCTTGTTTCAGAGAATTATGGAATTGGAGGCCAACCAGGCCCCTCATGAATTCATTTACATAGATGAGGCAGGATTCAATCTGTCCAAAAGGCGTCGACGTGGACGAAATATAATTGGAAAAAGGGCCACAGTTGATGTGCCAGGACAGAGAGGGGCAAACATTACCATGTGTGCAGCAATGGCAAATGCAGGATTACTCCTTCAGAGATGTCAGGTTGGACCCTATAATACAGAGCGCCTCCTTGCCTTTCTCAATGATCTCCACCAGCGCCTGGTACCAGAGCAGGATCAGGAGGGTGAAAACATGAGGACCTTTGTAGTTACCTGGGACAATGTTGCTTTCCATCATTCGCAAGCAATAACAGTATGGTTTGAAGTCCACTCAAGACTGGTAAGTCTCTTCCTTCCGCCCTATTCACCTTTCCTCAACCCCATAGAGGAGTTCTTTTCTGCATGGAGGTGGAAGGTTTATGACCATCAGCCACATGACCAGATGTCCCTCCTTGAAGCCATGGATGCTGGCTGCAGGGACATCACAGTTCAAGATTGCCAAGGGTGGATCCGACATACAAAGCGGTTTTATCCCAGGTGCATCGCCTTGGATAATATTAGATGTGATGTTGACGAAAACATGTGGCCTAACCCTGAAGATCGCAGGGATTAGATAAATTAATTTTGTGCTATTTTTAGTTCCCCCCTTTTTATCTGGGCTTTTGGCTGTTTTTTCTTTTCTTTTCAGAAGAAAATTTTGTTTTTGTAAGCATTTTGTTCACTGTAAGCATTGCAATACTGTAAAATTTTTCAGTTCTATTATACTGTGTTTCTACTGTACCTCCTTCAGTAAACAATAAAGAAAAAAAAAACTGATTTGCTTTTTACTAGAATGCGTTTGAATGTGAACATTACTGTACATGTGGACATGCAGGTCCCAACCAAGAAATTTAGTGTAAAAGGTGGATTGCATGTTACCTGAAACATAAAAGTCTATGCCGTTTTTCTAATAAAAATAACCAGTATTTTGAAACCTGGTGTACTGTGATTGACTGCATATACTTTGTGAAGTGAAAACAAGTGTTATTCTTTGAAAGAATACTTTCATTTTGAGTCAGATTTCCAGTGTTTTGGTAAAGTTAGTGTGTGCGCAGAGAAACATGTGTTCTGTTTTGAAATGGAGAGTTAGTATATATTTAACAAAATGTGTTTTTGAGAAGAAAATGATCAATTTGGCCAATTGTGTTTTTTAGGTGTAAGTCTGTGTTAAGAGTTTAGAAAAATGATCTGAAGTATGGGTAAGCGCTTGTTAGCGATTGAAAAAAACTGTAATAGAGCGTAAAAGACATTGGTCATGTCTTAACGGGAGCCTTGGGCGCTGAACTTTTATTACATAAGTTGGCATTACTTGAGATTTGCAAATCAGAAATGCATTGATTCACTGTACTAAAGCATAAAAATAACACATTATTTTCACAAAAGTTTGCATACTTTTGCATACAGCCAGTTATTCTACTTTGATCCATGTCAGAATGTCTGTTTTTTTTTTTGGCCTGTGTGATTCCGTCTACTGCCAATTCACCCGATAGTATTTCCACACCCTGGATTGTCAGTTGGTGGAAAACACAGTGGATTGCAGACATGGAAGTGGATTCTACCTGAATTCTAAAAGCCTAGGTATCATCTAAAAAGCTGCATGACCAGGCATATTAAAACACGGTTGAATCAACTCATTCAATGTCCATGTCACCTTCCAATGTCCATTGTGCTTGTTCTTGTTGCATGTCATTAATTTGGCTAACTATAGAATTAAATCTGAGGATGAGGTGGTGGGAGAACCAATATTTAGAATTTGTAATGCAGTACCCATTTTAACCGCTGTCAATATAGCATACTGCATCTTTAAAATTTCTGAATTAGCCTTTCTAAATGTATGCTTTCCATGTTGTTGAAGTGTTTTGCAGGAGATTTTATAGATGCATTTTATAAGACATTTTATATATGAAGACATTTCATAACATGACCTGTCATTTGAGTATATATATATATATATATATATATATATGAATGATGTCGAATTCCCCACAAGTGGTGGTAATTTTCAGCTTGTCTGGTTCCCTTTACATGCAGTAAACATATCACATTACAATGGCCTAATAACCACTCAGAACACCATAGAAACTCTCTAGAAATGCTCTAGCAGAATACCCTAGCAACCATACAGAATTCCCTCACATCCTTCTGGAACACCTTAGTAACCAACTGCCTATGATACCTCCTAGCACACCTTAGCAACTACCCAGAGTGCCCTAGCAACCTTACCTGTACGTGCCACCATAGTAATCACTCAGAATGTTTTAGCAACCACTTTAAAACACTCCAGCAACAGCCCAGAATACCCTAAAACACTCTAGCAACCACTTAACACTTCCTTTCTAGCACCTAGTGCACCCTAGCAACCACTCAGAACACCCTAAGAACCTCCTAGTACACCCTGGCAATTATTTAAAACATCCTAGTGACTATCTACAACAGACCTAGCAACTAACCACCCTAAAACATCCTAGCAGCAACCCACAACACCGTAAAACACCTTAGCAACCACCCAGCACACCTGTGTGTGTACACATGGATAGGTTAAATGCAGAGCACAAATTCCGAGTATGGGACACCATACTTGGCCAAGTCACTTCACTTTCACTTTGACTAAAAGTACCTAGCAACCACATAGCACTCCCTATTTAGTACACAATACACCCTACTGTACTAACCACCCAGAGTGACCTTGCAACCATGCAGAACAACCAATAACAATAGCAACCACCAATTACAACCTAACATCATGTCAGCAGGTTTTGCATGGCTGAAGCAATGAAGTATTGTACAGGTTATCTAACACATGTACATCTCAAACTCAAATATAACTAGTTGAATAGGACTAGTGTTAAAGAGATGGTGGAGCATGGACCATTTTAGAATGATGCTATCTGAGATTTGGTTGTACTTTGTTTTGGCGGTGATTAATGTGTGAGGAAAGCTGAGACTGTCGTACCTCACAGAGGCTTCTTTACCTTCCCCGTCCTGGCAGGGAAATAAAGTGTGGCTGTTCACATTGCGCTCACATCCAAGTTTTTATTATTTATGAAAGACCTGACAGTGTTTGATTTCCTCCTATGATTTATCGTTATGTCAGTGCTGGCGTATGAAAACACAGAGGTTAACGGGAAAGTGGAGGAAGCCGCGTTACCTTTTGTGAGGCAGATGTCAAGTCAAGTCAAGTCACCTTTATTTATATAGCGCTTTAAACAAAATACATTGCGTCAAAGCAACTGAACAACATTCATTAGGAAAACAGTGTGTCAATAATGCAAAATGATAGTTAAAGGCAGTTCATCATTGAATTCAGTGATGTCATCTCTGTTCAGTTAAATAGTGTCTGTGCATTTATTTGCAATCAAGTCAACGATATCGCTGTAGATGAAGTGACCCCAACTAAGCAAGCCAGAGGCAACAGCGGCAAGGAACCGAAACTCCATCGGTGACAGAATGGAGAAAAAAACCTTGGGAGAAACCAGGCTCAGTTGGGGGGCCAGTTCTCCTCTGACCAGATGAAACCAGTAGTTCAATTCCAGGCTGCAGCAAAGTCAGATTGTGTAGAAGAATCATCTGTTTCCTGTGGTCCTCTGAGACAAGGTCTTTACAGGGGAGCTGTATCTGGGGCTCTAGTTGTCCTGGTCTCCGCTGTCTTTCAGGGCAGTAGAGGTCCTTTCTAGGTGCTGATCCACCATCTGGTCTGGATACGTACTGGATCCGGGTGACTGCAGCGACCCTCTGATCTCGATACAGACTGGATCTGGTGGCTACGGTGACCTCGGAAAAAGAGAGAAACAGACAAATATTAGCGTACATGCCATTCTTCTAATGATGTAGCAAGTACATAGGGTGTTATGTGAAGTTTTTGGCCACTAGCTTTGTAGATGCGTGTGTCACACATTACATGCACGTTCTTGCCTTTGACTACAATGAATTTGAAGTAGTGCTTATATCTCCACCTTGAAAATGTCAAAGTTTCATCCGATTGCTCCTGACTCGCCATGTCTGCTGCTGCTGAGAATCTCTGCGTAGCTGTTGCGTGTGTGTGACTGTGTGTGTTTGGCGCCGCTGGCGCGTGTGTGTAAAAACACTGGCTCTGATTGGCTACCATGAAACACATGACTCTGCCTTAGCCAATCATAATCGCTTATCTCGTTATTAACCCACCTGCTCACTCGCTGTGTGAGCCAGGGGTGCGTTCGGATTGCATATTAAATCAATGCATAGTAACGCACCGCATTTAACGTTCAGTAACGTTAACGGCGTTGTAACGACGGGAAAAGTAATTAGTTAGATCACCCCGTTACTGAAAAAATAACGTCGTTAGCTAACGCCGTTCTTTTAAACGCCGTTATTCCAAACACAGCTCGTCATCCAGTTTTTTATATCGACTATGCATTCCATTAGTTTTTCAAATTGGTGTGTTTCACCGGGCCGTGAAGAAATATAGAGCTGAGTATCATCAGCATAACAGTGAAAGCTAACACCATGTTTCCTGATGATATCTCCCAAGGGTAACATATAAAGCGTGAAGAGTAGCGGCCCTAGTACTGAGCCTTGAGGTACTCCATACTGCACTTGTGATCGATATGATACATCTTCATTCACTGCTACGAACTGATGGCGGTCATATAAGTACGATTTAAACCATGCTAATGCACTTCCATTAATGCCAACAAAGTGTTCAAGTCTATGCAAAAGAATGTTGTGGTCAATTGTGTCAAACGCAGCACTAAGATCCAATAAAACTAATAGAGAAATACACCTACGATCAGATGATCATTTGTAACTCTAAGGAGAGCAGTCTCAGTACTATGATACTGTCTAAATCCTGACTGGAAATCCTCACATATACCATTTTTCTCTAAGAAGGAATATAATTGTGAGGATACCACCTTTTCTAGTATCTTGGACAGAAAAGGGAGATTCGAGATTGGTCTATAATTAGTTCTTTGGGGTCAAGTTTTGGTTTTTTGATGAGAGGCTTAATAACAGCCAGTTTGAAGGTTTTGGGGACATATCCTAATGACAATGAGGAATTAATAATAGTCAGAAGAGGATCTATGACTTCTGGAAGCACCTCTTTTAGGAGCTTAGATGGTATAGGGTCTAACATACATGTTGTTGGTTTAGATGATTTAACAAGTTTATACAATTCTTCTTCTCCTATAGTAGATAATGAGTGGAACTGTTCCTCAGGGGGTCTATAGTGCACTGTCTGATGCGATACTGTAGCTGACGGCTGAATGGTTGCAATTTTATCTCTAATATATCGATTTTAGAAGTAAAGTAGTTCATAAAGTCATTACTGCTGTGGTGTTGGGAAATGTCAACACTTGTTGAGGCTTTATTTTTCGTTAATTTAGCCACTGTATTGAATAAATACCTGGGGTTATGTTTGTTTTCTTCTAAAAGAGTAGAAAAGTAATCGGATCTAGCAGTTTTTAATGCTTTTCTGTCGGATAGGTTACTTTCCCGCCAAGCAATACGAAATACCTCTAGTTTTGTTTTCCTCCAGCTGCGCTCCATTTTTCGGGCTGCTCTCTTTAGGGTGCGAGTGTGCTCATTATACCATGGTGTCAAACTGTTTTCCTTAACCTTCCTTAAGCGTAGAGGAGCAACTGTATTTAAAGTGCTAGAAAAGAGAGAGTCCATAGTTTCTGTTACATCATCAAGTTGTTCTGAGGTTTTGGATATGCTAAGGAATTCGGATACATCAGGAAGATAACTTAAAAAGCAGTCTTTTGTGGTAGAAGTGATGGTTCTTCCATACTTGTAACAAGAAGTAGAATTTACAAGTTTGGCTAAATGAAGTTTGCACAAAACTAAATAATGATCTGAGATATCATCACTTGGCTGCATAATTTCAACACTATTAACATCAATTCCATGTGACAGTATTAAATCTAGAATATGATTTCGACAATGAGTAGGTCCTGAAGCGTGTTGTCTAACCCCAATAGAGTTCAGAATGTCTATAAATGCTGATCCCAATGCATCTTTTTCATTATAAACATCGATATTAAAATCACCAACTATTAAAACTTTATCTGCAGCCAGAACTAACTCGGATGTAAAATCACCAAACTCTTTAATAAAGTCTGTATGGTGCCCTGGTGGCCTGTATAAAGTAGCCAGTACAAACATAACAGGGGATTTATCATTAACATTTGTTTCTCTGAATAATGTTATATGAAGCACCATTACTTCAAACGAGTTATACTTGAAGCCTGCCCTCTGAGAAATCCTGAAAACGTTGTTATAAATTGAAGCAACACCTCCCCCTTTGCCTTTTAGACGCGGCTCATGTTTATAACAGTAATCTTGGGGGGTGGACTCATTTAAAATAATGTAATCATCAGGTTTTAGCCAGGTTTCTGTCAAACAGAGCACATCCATATTATGATCAGTGATCATATTATTTACAAAAAGTGTTTTCGTAGAAAGGGATCTGATATTCAATAAGCCAAGCTTTATCATTTGTTTATCCATATTGCATCTGTTTTTTATTTGTTGAACCTCAATTAAATTGTTAATCTTAACTTGGTTTGGACGTTTTTTGTATTTTCTAGTTCGGGGAACAGACACAGTCTCTATAGTGTGATATCTAGGTGAAAGAGTCTCTATGTGCTGAGAATTAACTGACCTCTGTGACGTGAGGCAGCTAGCAGGCGGTCGGTTTAGCCAGTCTGTCTGCTTCCTGACCTGGGCCCCAGTTAGTCAGGTATAAACACTAAGACTATTTGCCATATTTCTAGAGAGAAGAGCGGCGCCACCCTAGGAGGGATGAAGACCATCTCTTTTCAACAGGTCAGGTCTGCCCCAAAAGCTCGTCCAATTGTCTATGAAACCTATGTTATTCTGTGGGCACCACTTAGACATCCAGGCATTGAGTGATGACAATCTGCTATGCATCTCGTCACCACGGTAAGCAGGGAGGGGACCAGAGTATATTACAGTGTCTGACATCGTGCTTGCAAGTTCACACACCTCTTTAATCTTATTTTTAGTGATCTCCGACTGGCGAAGTCGAACATCATTAGTGCCAGCATGAATAACAATCTTACTGTATATACGTTTAGCATTAGCCAGCACTTTTAAATTTGCCAAGATGTCAGGCGCTCTGGCTCCCGGTAAACATTTGACTATGGTGGCTGGTGTCTCTATATTCACGTTCCGTACAATAGAATCACCAATAACTAGAGCACTTTCATCAGGTTTCTCAGTGGGTGCATCACTGAGTGGGGAGAACCTGTTTAATGTTTTGATCGGAACAGAAGAGCGGTGTTTTGACCCACGACTACGCTGCCTCACTGTCACCCAGTTACCCTGCTGCAGGGGCTCTGTTGCCGGAACCGAACAATGTACAGGAATCCCTGAGCTAGACACATCCAAAGCCATATCTAGAGCCTTAACATTCTTACTGTCCTCAATTAAAGTTTGGATGCATGTCTCTAATTCTGAAATCTTCTCTGTCAGCCTAACTATTTCCCTGCATTTATCACATGTGAATCCCTCATCTGCGACAGAGATAGATAAACTGTACATGTGGCAAGTGGTGCAAATAACAATAGCAGGAGAAGCCATTACTCACCGTGCTTGATGAAATATTCTTACTGTGGTTGTTTGATGAACTTGTGAAAAACTGGAGCAAGAGAGAGGAGAGGAGAAAAGAAAACAGCGATAGGTTAGAATGAAAACGCTAATGACAAGCTAACGAGTGCTAACGCTTTGCAGGTGTACTGCACTCAAGGATATAAAATAAAAGTGAACGATCAAAATTAATCTGATAAGATTGATCGATAATATCAGAAATATGGTGTGAATTAAGTTATATCTTATCACTTTAAAGATAAAGATTCTAGAGAAAAAATAAAATAAAAAATAAAAACAGCTACACGGAGCTACGATTAGCTACAGAAGGCCAACAGGAAGTAGAGAAAACACTGTCCAACAGCGACACCCGCAGTCAGGGAGCGACACCCCAGATGGACCATGTTTTCCTACTGACAGCTGGATTTTGTGTGTGAAAGAAAGCAAATATACCTTGTTTGATCTGGCGGTAGTTTGCATCCAATCAGCATGGCCTCTGAAGCAACAATGTGTCATCTAAATGAACCGTGCCATCCAACAGGGCAAGCTACGAGAAAAGCAACAGGAGAACACACACTGAAAGTGTGTGTTGGATAAAAGGTCAGAGAGATCAGTGTGGTCACCCATCAAACAGGATACAGACTGATAATGACTCATGACCTTGTCAGTATGCATCACTGCTGCTATCTGAAAAATAAACACACACCCATAGCAAAAGTAGTTAGCATAAGCTGGCTGAATTTGGCTATTTCATTGCAGGGAATTCTTTAGTAGTTGATCATTTCTTCTGTGTAACGAGTCTTTCCTGTGAGTCCTTCATTCTTTTGGCACATATAATCAAACCAGTGTGATCATTCTAGGCTGGTTCCTGTGGTGCATAAGCAAACCAAACTGATTATAGAGTTCTATATGTGACATTTGCACCAAATAGAGGGACTGGATGGAGCGTCTGTCATTTATATGTCTGAAACATGTCCATTTTATGGTAGAGGAATTCAAATGATCAGAAAAGGATGCACTTGATGGTTGCTAGATTGTTGTGTAAGGTTGCTAGGATATTATAGATCTATAGATATTATATTCCTAAATTGTTCTAGGTGGTTCTTAGAGCACCCTCTATGGGTTGCTATGGTGTTTTGTATGGTTGCTAGCATGTTTTAGATGGATGGTTCTTAGATTGTTCCAGGTGGTCGACAGGGCACCCTGTGTGGTTGCTATGGTGTTAGCAACGGTTGCTTGGGCGTGTTGGCTGGTTGTTAAGGTGTTCTGTGAGGTTGTTCTAGATGATTATAGGTTGTTGCTACAGCACGTTGGGTGGTTGCTATGGCATATTGAATGGTTTCTAGGGTGTGTTATATGGTTGCTAGATTGTTTTAGATGGTTCTAGATTGTTCCAGGTGGTTGCTAGTGCACTCTGGGTGGTCACTAAGGTATTCTGAGAAGTGGCTAGGTTATTATAGATCATTTAATATATATATATAAAAAAAAAGTATTTGAATGAATTTTGAAATTTGTTGTTCCAGGTGGTTGCTATGGCACTCTGGATGGTTACTAAGGTATTTTGGAAAGTGGCTAGGTTGTTCTAAATAATTTATTATTAAAAAAATAAAAAAATAAAATATTTTTTAAATGTGTTGTTTGATATGCATGATTACAAGATTTGTATCATATTTAGGGTGTCTAAATAGTTCTATCCATGGTGATAAAAACTTCTTCCCGAACTGATTTGGATTCAGCAGTGCAAAAAAATCTTATTTTTTTCTCATAAATATGGCCATAATCACAATATATTATATATATGGTCCAAAATATTCAGATTAGTGAACAATTGATATTATTTTACAGTGACCAGTTCTTAAACTTCTACAAATCATATTTATTTGGCTATGTTCTTAGACCTTTGCTTTTGCTAGCCATCACCTTTAGAGTGTGGCTAAAAAGCTGCCACCTGGACAACAAGAAGTTGTAGTCATAAGAAGGAAAAAGGCCTGAACGCTCAGTGGAAAGTCTTCAGTCACTTCCTGTGCTCACAAAGGTGGGTTTATCTGTCTAACCATCCAGTCAGCCAGTCTAAGACCACCAGAGCTGTAACAACTGCACCAACACTTCAAACGCCAAACCTGCTACTCTCTCTCAGTCTGCTTCACTCTGAGGGGCTGGCAGTTGGTTTTTGTCTCCTCTTTGAGACAGGGTTTTAAACAAAGGGCTTAGGTTAAACAATATCACAGATGTCGGCTGATGGTATAGGTGAATGCACACATGCTTTCATTTACTTTACTGCTCTTGCTTTACAAGATTGCTTCAGTATGGATATGTGAGTAATAGAAAGCCGGAGGTGTGTTTCCTATGAATATTTCAAACAGGAAGGGTTTGTGGGGACTTCAGCAATGAGACATGTGCGTGACTGTTTGGTCATAATGAACGAGTTTCATTGAGGAGTGCAGAAATAAGAGAGACAGTTGACTAGTCACCAACTATACATTGTGTTTTGTTGCATATCATGAGTTGATTTTGTACTGCATAGTCATTTTAGATGGATAGATTGTAGAGGATGGAGCAAATTACTGTGATCTAGTGTGTAATTCACAGAGACTGTCCATTCTGATATCTAAATCAGCTCAGCTCAAATGTGTTTGTGTCTGGATACAGTATACGCCCAGTTGTAATGTTCTTCTCCATAACTTGTTTTTATTTTAGGCATAGAAAGTATAAGTAAAGTATATACGAATATGCATTACCGTTCAAAAGTTTGAGATTAGTTTTATTTTGATAAATTACTATTTGGCAAGGATGCATTTAATTAATCAAAGGTGACGTTAAAGACATTTGATGTTATAAAATATATCTATTTCAAATAAATTCTGAACATTCTATTAATCAAAAAAAAATCATAAAAATATTATGCAGCACAACTGTTTTCAGCATTGATATGTTTCTTATCACTGTTTAATAAAATGTTTCTGAGCAGCAAATTATTAGCATATTAGAATGATTTCTGAAGGATGATGTGACACTGAAAACTGAAGTAATGATGCTGAAAATTCAGCTTTGCCATCACAGGAATAAATATTTTAAAATATATACAAAAACAGTTGTTTTAAATTGAAATCATATTTTAAAATTTTATTGTATTTTTGATCAAATAAATGCTGCTTTGGTGAGCATAAGAAACTTTTTCAAAATGTTACAGCATCTGACAGTGGGGTCTAACTGTTTTACACCAGCTGTTAAGACATTGACCCTTTGCTGCCTAGTTTCCTTTCAAACACATTCATCTTAATTCTTAATTGTTCATAATTGTATTGCTGTATTGTTTTTAAGCTGTATTTGGTGGTCAGGTCTCTCTCTTTAAAACACGTTTTGATCTACAGAGACTAAATAGGTTGAATAAACATTTAATATTATGTTGTCCTGTGGACAGGTGTGATCACACCCGACTCCTCTGTGTATGCATAATTATTGTAATCGGTTCCAGAGACCTCTGCAACACTCACAGGAAGTTAATCAGATGAAAAGGATAGATCATTCAAATATGATTGATTATGAAACCAGTAAAGCAGATCTCCAGTGACAGGGAGGGGAATTTAATTTGCCTTGCGAAAGTATCCCATCAGTGCTAGAACGGGAAGCATTTGTCCTGTTGGGCAGTGACTGTTGGGTTTCCTTCTGATGTCTGCTGGGAGCTACAGACACAAGGTTTTCCCCCGAGTAAGATTGATGATTGGGTTTAAAGTATCCCTTTGGTATATCGAAATATGCCTGGCAACTATTGTAAAGAGAAGTGCAGACATTAGGTCATGCAGTCTGAGCTGTAGTGACAGACTGCTTGGGACTCTTGCCAGATATAATGTTCTGAGATGATGTGGACAGGCGTGATCTGGATGACTGCTAATGAACCAACATTCCTCAAACGCAAACACAGAGTCATAAAAACATGCCTAAGAAATAAAATCTGCAGACACTTTTAAAAGAATAGTTCACCAAAAATTATTTTCCACCCTCACGTAAGTTGGAACCCATATTTTCTTTCTTATGTGGAACAATCGGTCAAGACACACACACACACACACACACACACACACACACACACACACACACGCACACACGCACACACACACACACACACACACACACACACACACACACACACACACACACACACACACACACACACACACACACACACACACACACAAATTGGGCAAACTCTACCATGAACTATTTTTATTAATATTATAATTTTTGTAATAAAATCTGTTAATTAAACTTGAATATTTGTCAATTTCAATGTTCATTATCATAATTTACACTGACAGTTTATGTATGTATTTGTTTATTTACTATAAATTTTAGTATGACAGTAGGACTATGCATTTATGGCAGAAGGACTATGCAATTAAAAAGCATTTATTAATAATTATAATTAAGTTTAAAATTAAAATAATTATTTATTTGTAAATAAATTGTTAATTTGGTTTCTTAATAAATACATTTATTTATTTATTAAATTAATTAATTAATTTACAATTTTCAGTTATCATTGTAGTATGAGTAGGACTTTAAATATTAAATGTATTTATTATTAATTATAATTAAGTAAGTGTTTTAATTTAAATCTTTCCAAAAGTGTGTGTATTGCGTATATTATCAATAAATCTATTTAATAAATTCATTAATTTATTATCGAATTATTTTTATACTTTATATTTTATACTTTTTTATTTTGATTATGAATAAATAAATACATTTATTTATTTGACAATTTACCGGGCAGTTTAAAACTTTACTGCATGATCTTAAAGTTTATCTTTTCAACTTTTTCTTTATAATGGTTACGGTGGTCCTTTATGGTGGTGGTCCTTTGAGAATGTGATCTAGTTTAGGTTCACATACAGCTGTGACAAACTGAGGATGACAGCATGCTCTGTACTGCTCTGGGCAGCTGATGCTGGTTTTAATGCAGCATGGAAGAAATATTGACCAATTAGACTGTTGACCTGTCAGATCTTGCCTGAAGGGTAAGTGGAGGATGCCCTTGGGTAAGCCACAGCAATGAAGGGTCATCTACAAAGAGGCTCTTTTAACGAATTATAATATGTCAGTATGGGTCACTGGATGTCATGTCCTGCCTTTATGACTTTCATGAAGTTCTTTGTTTTTTTATTTAATTTTTTTAGATATGAAACTCTGAGACCACTGAAAAAATATAAAATATTAAGTAAATAAATTTTAGGATTTCCAAGAATTCAAAGTGAAATGACATGGTCTAAGGTGAATAAGAAAACATGTAAGAATCTGCATTTTTTCTTCAGATGCACAATTACTTGTTAAAATTTATGTTCATAAATGTCATATTTTTATTTAATTTTCAGTTTTCACTCAAAATTGTTATGCTGATAATCATCTTTATTGAAACATTATTGAAACATTAAATTGCTTATTATTAAAGTAATTATTAGACGGATCACATGCACTTAAATAAATGTTCGTACTAATTTGCGGCACAAAAAGTGGTAAACTGGAATTGTTTCTTTTCTACTTGATTTAACCCTTAAATGTTGTTTTATTGGTGTAACCTAATATATTAAAGTTTATTTATTGAACTTAAATATTTCCGACTTAAACTATTAAATTTTTTATTTAAATTTGACCACATAAATATTTTAGGTTTTGAAAATGGAAAGTTCTTTATAACATTCTTAAAAAGGCTGTAAAAGCCTTTTTGGTACTAATTGGATCCTTTATATTTGCAGAATACACATTTCAGTATTTACATCTTTTCTTTATCCAAACCCTTTGGTATAGAAATAATCATACTGTGTTCACATAGTAGAAGCATGCATTTAACATATAATTTAACATATAGCAAAGAGTAATAATTGTTGAATAATTGCTGTTTTCTAGGGAAACGCCTCAGGATGCACTGGACTTTCTCTCTCTGTGTGTGTGTCTTCTCTGAACTCACTCTCCCCTGGGTTCACTCTTCACAGGTGCACTGAGCTTAACCCGCTCTGGTCCTCTTAATGAAGCATTCTGGAGCTTCCTGTGACCCCTCACCTCTCTCTTTAACCTCTTTCTCTCTCTGCACACACACAGCGGACATTAGCATGAAGAGCCTTGAGGATACAATAGCTTGAAAACAGCAGGACAGGAAGTGTGTGTGATTTGGCCAATGAGATGTTCCAAAAGATGGTGGAAATGGATAGAAACACTGATTGTTTAACTGATTGACACATTTTCACTTGGATTACAGAGGGATACATTTTCGAGGGGATAAAGTTTAACTCAATCTATCTATTTTTCTAGTTGTTACGACCCTCTTAAAATGGTCTAGGGGTAAAAGGAGTAACATTCAAATTTGTGGCAAATCTGTAAAACTGATGGACGCAGCAAGAGACAATTCAGAGACACCAACTGCCAACAGATGTGATTAATTGTACAAAGATAACTACCAAAATATTTATAAGAATATAAATGATTAAAGATACAACCAATATGTACAAATATTTACAACTATCTATCTGTCATTATACTGTATCTGTCGTTTTGTTCATCTGTCTCTCTGTCTGTCTTTTCATCCATCCATCATTCTATCTTTTCATCATTCCTTCTATGTGTCCGTCTGTATATCTCTCTGTCCGTCTGTCTTTTAAACAAATATACATTTAAATCAATTCAAAATCAAGCATTATTAACAGTTTCTTTCTACTTAGTCTTAACAGCATGTGGAATTTCAACAGTTTTTAATTTGAAAAAGGCTTAAATTATGACTGGTGCCACAGAGAGAGGCATTAAATATGGGTTAGTTGGTAGTACTGGTCTGATTAGTTTGGGGAGATTTACTGTGGGACTGCTGGGGTTATCATTGGTATCATTATCATATAAGTTCAAACTGAATAAACAGTCCAGTCTGTTTCACACAGAGTTATTAGGCAACTATTGGCCATTTTTAATAAAACCAATCCAAATCACACTCACATGTTCATTGGCAAAGGTAAATAAGCAATAATGGCATATTTGGGTGCACTTTATTTTTACATACTCCTTGCAGTATATGCAAACTGTTAATAATTTTAACAAAATAAGAGGGATCATGAAAATTGTATATGTTATTTTTTATTTAGTAATGTGTTGAATAGGCTATTTTAGAGATTTACATATACTTAAAAAAAAAAATCTCTGAATATACGTATATAAAATGTCCCCGTTCAAAAGTTTACATACCCTTAAATCTTAATACTGATCTGTTACCTGGATGATCTGCAAGTTTTTTTTTTTGTTTGTTTGTTTTTTTTGTTTTGTCCTGAACAGGTCAGCTGCCTGCAGTTTTTTGGAAAATTCCTCCAGCTCCTGCACATTCTTTGGTTTTCCAGCATCTTCTGCATATTTGACCACTTTTCTGTAGTGACTGTATAATTTTGAGATCCATCTTTTCAAACTCAGGACAACTGAGCGACTCATTCGCAGTTATTACAAAAGGTGAAAACATTTACTGATTTTCCGGATGACAACTTGATGCATTAAGAGCCAAAGGGTGTACATTTTTTTAATCGGATGATCAGGGTAAATTAAACATATTTTGTTTCGGGGAATATTTTATTTCGCTTCTGAGAACTAAATGGAGAAAAAAAAATATTATATTTAAACAAAATAAGAAAAATGTACTCATCATCATCCTTTCAAAAGTTTACACCCCCAGCTCTTTATGCAGTCTATCTATCCAACCTCCATTGGCACTTGTAGTTAAATTTTTATTCTTTAATAGCCAATGATTAAATGAATTGCGGAACTATTGCTGAGGTATAAGAAACAGTAAACCTACATTTTTGCAAACAGAATTTTTTTGCCTTTGTATACTGTCCACGTGACTCTCAACAACACATACAATGAACTTAGCAAGATATATGTTAAATGTAAACGCTGTGTATGTGGTAATTAGAGCCGTGCATGTGCAAGGAAACTTTAACAGTGGTAATATCTTTCTGTAATGAGGCAGATAACAACGTTTTGTTTGTGCCAGAGCATTGCGATATCTGCACTGTGACTTTTAGACTAAATGTGGCACCAATTTAAACCATATGATCTTTACACACACACAGGACTAGAGACCCTTTCATTGTATTTGCCTGGAAATGCCATTATTGAGCCACTTTTTAACTGTTTTATTTTTCACAGATGCACAATGCATGTATTATTTCCTAATTGATGTTGAAAAGTGTTTTATGTGTGTTAGCAGTCAGTAGGCCTGACATACACCGCACCTTCTGTGCCTGTAATCAGCCAGTTTTCCAAATGTGTGGCACTGAGAGTGTTGACACACACCTTTACTAAACCAGCCTTTCAGAAATGACCTCCTTGGAGACACACAAACACAAACAAACACACACACACACAGACACACACACACCACCTCTGCTCCCACGCTGCTGATGACTTTGAATTGTTCTGGAATCAGTACTTTGTTTTGTATCTTTTCAGTACAGCAGCTAAATGCTAAGGTATATCCAATTGTGATTTATTAAATATTTACATTAACTTTTAATTGACTTAGCAGGTCTCATATAAGTACATATGCACCTAAGTAAATGATACTTCCTAATATGCACCCTTTAGGGGTAAAAAAAAGGTACAAAGCCTTTATACCTTTTTTTATATAAGACTGTAGATTACTTTTTAACCAGAGACATCAATATTAGGATATTATACTGTTTGTTAAAGCAATTTATAAGTTAAAAGCACCCTAATTATGAATCTGTTACTTTCAAACTCCACATGACATTAATTGATAGATGAGTGGATTACTTGTGAATTATCGTGATGTTTTTATCAGCTGTTTGGACTCTTATTCTGACAGCACCCATTCACTGCAGAGGATTCTTTGGTTAGCATGTGACGTAATGCTAAATTTCTCCAAATCTGTTCCATTGAAGAAACAAACTCATCTAGATCCCAGATGGGATCCCAGTATTATTATACATATAGCAAGAAATAATCAGTGAATGTAATGTTAAACAACATATTTTCCACCATAATTTGCAATAAATGTAGACAAATGTAGTTAATTTGACAAATTCCATTAATTATTCAGCTAAATAAAGACCTGAAGATCTAAAGTTCAGCATAAATCCCTTGGCTGACTGTCATTCACTATAAAATCTGGCTAAACTGGGGTTGTAAAAATACTAAATGGGACATGAGCCACATAACTGCACGGCTGCATACTTATGCATATATTTACATGCACACATAGACAGACGTGCACAACTATTTCAGTCTTTAATGGCATTTTCTGGTCAGACAGAATAGAAAGGGTCATCTCTAAAACAATTCCCCCCTGATCTGTTGAGTTTACTTAACCAGGAACAGACAATTTATCGCTGAACAGTTCTCCCCACTCCACTGAGCACAATTACAAACTACCGCCATTAGAGCCTCTCACAGGATACAGTTCTAAGTCCAACTGATTCATGTGAGGAATGTGGAACACACACACACATGCATTCAGCATGCACAAACCCACACAGTCATTTGTATATTTGTATTCATGTCAAGCGTACACTATAAAAATAGTTAATAAATAATTAAATATATATATATATATATATAATTAAAATTAGATTTAAATACACAATAAATACAAATAAATAAGTTAAAAATGCAATTAATATTTTATAAAGTGATAAAAAAAAAATTACATTTGATTTAAATAAATAAATAATACATCTAACAGTAGCCTTCGCTGTATAAAAATTGTTCGAAGTTGTAAATAAACAGATTATTTGAGGAAATTTTACAAGTATATACTATTTCAGTTTTTCAAAATTTCATGCTTAAGTGTGTTACTTGCCATTTGTTTGTAATTGTTTGTTAAATTTACTAGCAATTTTTGAGTAAAAATTGTTTCTACACCATTTTTGTTTTCAGTGGCATTATCAACTTGTAATATGAAACTTGTTCTGTTTTTACAGATTGTTACTTAGAAATCTCATCTGTATTTCAATAATGTTCATGCTTCTTACAAAAATAAACGCCTGAGATTTACCTGCCAGATCAGTGACATTTTGATATTATTTTAAGAAAAGAAAACAAAGTGGGTTATCACACTCATACTTACAGATCTGGTTACATATCTGATAAATGTATTTTACCAGCAGGCAGCAGTATTGACAGCCTGTGGGGTCCTGTGCAGTTTCCCACTAGAGTGCAGATTTCCGATAAGGTGAGAGAAGCATAAAGCTGTTAGACTGGACCACAGGCATTGCATACAAACCCTTAATATACTAAATTATGCTTCAAACTCCCTTTCATAACCATTGATGTCAATATTTGCAGATGGAAGAGTATATTATAGACACGTATTCCAAGGAAAGAAAGAAAGAGAGAGAGAGGTTGGTCAGTGGGCTGAGTCAGAATGTTCTTATCTTGATGAATTATTAGTAGAGCTGACTACGATATGAAGTCTCAGTGCTGAAATCACTCCACAGCAAAATACCGGCCAATGACATCTTGCTTTAGGCAAAAACTGTGTTTGCAATGAAAATATAATGTGTACTCCAAATCCTTGCCAATACAATGCATTTTGATGTGAAAATATCCTTAGTTTTTAAATGAAGGGTGTAACTCTCATCCTGTAGATCACAGAGGATTATCAAGAGGAAGAAGAATGTGACATCTTTTTGATTGGAGGAGTGTTTTGAGAGAGTTCAGAAATGAGGCAATCGTATGGACAATATTGAAGGTTTTACAAAGCATGAATTATGTCTAACAGTTTATACTTTGATTCACACTCACTTTCTGAACTCTCTGACCATTCTTCCTTGTGTAACTAACACTTCTCTTCATCTAGTATCTTGCCCTGCTGCCTCTGTTTAGTGCTGAAACTTGACTCAGTTCGCCTTGGTGCTTAACTTGTACATGTATATGGCACACTGCAAAAAAAGTTATTTTCTTATCTGTAGCTATGTCATCGGCTGAACACAAGCCTGACCAGACACCAAACCACTCTAGACTGGTTTCAATTTTACTGTCCAGAAATCTTTGACTTAGATTTGTCTTTGCTTTAGCTTCCCCTCTTTTAAGGGGACTATCTGTCCATCATAGCAACGCCCAGGCCACAGAAAGGCCAGCAGACAGTAAGTACCAGAGGGAGAAGAACAAAGCCCAGTGGTGTTTGTCAATCACTAGGCAGGAAGTGCCGATCCCATGCTTCTTCTCACCCTTGTTTCCTCTCTGTCACAAGCTGTGGGACTTTGACCTACAGCCACTGCAGTCTCACTGCGTCTGCACAGCTGAGCTGCCAGTTAAACAAGAAAAAAGACTGAAGGACATCATCCAAATGGCTTTATCACCAAACCAAAAATATGGAAATATATTTCATATATTTCTTTTTTTTTTATCACAATATCAATGAACATAACATAGAGATGCATTTTAAATAATTTTTTGTGAACTTGGCTGTCTCTCTTTTATTTTACTTTATTTTAATCAGTTTATACATTACTGTTCTTAAATATCTATATATAAATATATATATATAAAAAAATATAAATATAGTGTTCCTGTAGCTCAAATTGTAGAGCATTGCGTTGTCAAGCGCAAGGTTGGGGGTTCGATTCCCTAGGAACACATGATAGGTAAAAAAAAAAATGTTGCCTGAATGCACTGTAAGTCGCTTTGAATAAAAGTGTCTGCTAAATGCATCAATTAAATTAATTAATTAAATTAAATACATATACATACATATATATATATATACACATATATATATAATTATTTTTTTAAATTAATAATTCATTATCATTTTCATTTATTCATCCCTTATGTCATTGCTTAAAACAGAACATGTTTTAATGGGAATAATATTTTTATTGTTATGAGTAAAGTTTTACTGTAGGTTTTTTTTTTACTCCTGATGCATCTCAGGAGACAGGAACTGAAGCAAACATTGAATTCGGACGTGCCTTGATGCCTTCCTACCTTGGAATGCGTTCCTCCAAAGGCAGCATTTTTCAGTTTTCGGATGCAGCCGAAAGTTTTCAGACGAAGTTTCTCGCTCAAGTTCACATGACCGAGACAGCAGAAACCACATCTTGTTTGCTTTGATTATTTTACAGAAGCACAAAGTTTCGTTGTTATTCTGAGCACACAAATAAACGTATATGGAATCGAAAGATTTATTACTATGATCCGTGTGACCAAAAATTACGGAGTATTTTAAGAGAAAGTGAGAGCACCGGTGCCTCCATCTGTTCAGCTGTGAGCCCGCGCTGCTGTTCAGATTCCACACACACTTCAATAGCACACATTTCTGTAGTTTAACATTAGATTTAGCAGCCATGTGAATTGTTACTACATACATCTTTTAGATGAAAAGCTATATTTGAGGTCTATGAATGATAAGTGGGCTTTTGGATGTCCTGCCCGATGTAGGCTACTGTATTAGCACATAGACCAGCCATTAACGATCTGTCCATCACGCGTACGTCATTCACTTAACCAGCCACACCAAAGCAAACAGGAGGAGAGCATAGAAAGACAGGCCATGTAGAATTGAGTTCAAAATTAAAATATTAGCCTACAGTTTATAGTTAATTTATTTAAAAAGTAGGCTATATTTGTGTATAAAGTGGGTCCAGCCCACTCCCGCTGAAATGTTTTTCCGTCCCAATCCCATGATTAATAGTGATTTTGTTTCCAAATCACCCACATTTCAGCTAATAATCATCACTTAGAATGACTAACATTATTTTTATTCTGCTAGGTTTGTGTGCTATTTGTTTTGCCATTGTGTAAGTAATCAAATTGTCATTACATTTTAAGTGTCTGATCTTGACCAGAGCATATTTATAAAAGCCTTATAGAAATGTCTCCCTAAATTATAGCACAAACACACCATGTTCATTATGAAAGATTAAAGAGGTAAAGGTACTGCATCACGTAGGAATGACCCAGGAGTTGTCTGGTTATTCTGATTTGAAGAGGCTGGGGATATTCAAACTACAGTAATTAAATGGAGGTGTAGACTTAATATGATTGACATTATGAGTCACACACACACACACACACACACACACACACACACAGTAAGAAGACAGAGTTCAGTGTGTTACTTTCAGTGGAATACCATTGCTGACACATCACCTCGGGTTTTGTGCAAATGAAAATGGATACTTTCAGCTAACAGGGTAATTGAATCATTGCAAATGGCTTTGATATGATTCACAAGGAAAGGTGTCCACTGGGTTTCATGCCAGAGTGGAAAAGCCCAAGGCATGGGTGGAATTGGAGCTTGAGAGAAAGGAAAAGATGGGAAGGTGAACATGTGAATTGTGACTGTGGAAACGTGGGAAGAAGGACTTTTATAGTTTATATTGACCTTTCCAAGCACACATCAAATCCAGCATTTTACTTACAGGATCTGGTTAATCCTTTCCATGTGAATCATGGAATAGTTTGCCCATATATGATATATTGCATGCAGCTCATCTCCTTTCTTGTTAACATACTGTTATTAATGCGAAGTCATTTGTTTTGAGCTTTTACACACGTGTCACATGAAAGCTGGTGTACGATTGTTGTAGGTCAAAGTGATGTAAAGCCACCTTACATCCTTTAGTGGCTAAAACACATATATGCACACATACAAATGCTTCCCCCATTATCGAGGCACAAGCAAGAGTGTGTCCACCAGCTGGCTGACATTACACTTTAAACAAATTTTCTCTGAAACTATTTCCCGAACATCCCCTGCAGGTCAGAAGCATGTAATTTCCCTTCTGCTGTCCCTTATTCTCCTTTCTGTCTTCCTCAGTTCTCCTTTTCTGTCTTTTTTTCTTAAATATTCAAAGCACTTTTGCTCCACATGCACAGACATCTCTCACTGGGGACTTTATAAAAATCTCTCAACCTCACTGAAGTACTTGATTTATTCAGCTCAAATTGCATTTGATTTTTTTCAAAGCTGCAAATAGACAAAAGAAAAATTTTTGCTCACAGGTTGTTCTCTCATAGCTCAGGAGACTCCGAGTTCGCCGTTATGTTTCATCAGCTTGGTCTTAGATTTAATATTCCTTAAGAGAAATAAAGAATGGAAAAAATGAGACAGCTGTTGGCAGAGAGTACTAATATAGATTATACTGTAAAATCAATGTGGATAGTAAATTCAGATTATTTGACTTCGGAAGAGTTTGCATTCATATTGAAATGTTCACAGTGTTTACATTTAGATTTTAGGAATGGAAGCTCAGAGGAAACTGGTTTCCTGCCAGATGTCGACATGTCATCGCTGAGGTATTTGGATAATAGTGTATGACACACTGTAAACAAAAAAACATAGCTGGTTTGTGGAATTCAGATTTATATTTTCGCCAGACCTCATCTTAAGTTGGTGTCAAAACACATATCGTATGCATTACTTACTTTTGTGTGTCGTCATCTATTCAAAGATAAACACTCACACATACATGTATTTCAGTTGTTTATCTTTTCTAGCATGGTGTCAACCAGAGCAGACACACCTTTGAATGTCACTGTACTATATATATAGGTGTGTTTATGTGTCTTGTATGTTTCAGATCTCTGCCGCTGGGGAAAACAAAACACCTCGACCTCATCAAGGAATCCAGCTGTCTGGTCAAGAAGAAAAGTAATAAATAATACTATGCATGGACGCTTGCCAGTCGTGAAAAAGTGACGGGTAAATAAACACATCACAGAATGAGAGAAAACTTTGCTTGGCTGATTACATGTTTTCAGTGCAATTGTGGTTAAATGGATTTTTCCCGTTAAGTGTTTACCTATGGAAGAGTGAGACTATGTAGACTGCCACACTGTTTATTTACAGAGAATTTACTCAGGCCTGGTTGGAAAACAACCTGTGCTCGGCTGCATAATGTACATCGGAAAAAACGTGAACAGCAGACAGCAGATATCCGGGCATCTTTCTGCCTGCTTTGTCAAAACAGTGATTATTTTTAGTGCAATGGACGAGAAAACAACTTGTAGGGGATCTGAACCGGCAAAATAAAACAAAGAAACTTTAATGTTCTGATCAAGATGTGAAATTGTTCTGATGGTTGTCGGTGAGAATTAATGCAGGGCATAAATTTTGCTTCTGGATGGATGCTTTTAATGGCCCGGTTGTGAAGAATTCAATCTAATGGGGAGTATGAGGAGGAATGTGTAATAATGTATGCCCATGTATTTCTGAAGTGACCATACATCTTCTTTTTTCCAAGACACATCATGGCCGAGATTTCTAAATTACCTAAAATGTCTGGGTGTGGACTTTGTTTTCCTATTAACCGGTTCTGTGCAGTCCTCATACATTTTATGTACGTTTTTCTTTGTTATAACTGTTTTCTGTAGATCCCACCTTCTCACACCAACAACTGTTCGATTAAGTAATATAGAGTAAGTCTATTGGTCACACTCCTTTTCAGCAAGACAGAAAAAAACAATAGGAAAACAGTCCCAACCCAGACATTTTAGGCAATTTAGAAATTGAGAATTTAGAAAAAAAAGCACATACCTAAGTCTGTGTGATGTGAAATGAGAGGGAGTAATGCTTATGCTAAACTTAGATTGACATCAAAATGTCTTTATTCACACTATGAAATGACCCTCCCCTCATATGCACAAGCATACAAACATCATTCACATGTCCTTTCATGGGAATAATTCTTAAAATGGTTCAGAATATAGAAAACTTTAATTATTAAGATTAAGATATATATATATATATATATTCTGGTTCAGAGTATAGAAAACGTCTCAAGGTTACGTATGTAACCCTAGTTCCTTGAAGGAACGAGACGCTGCGTCGAAACGCTTTTGGGGAACGTCCCTGACGAGACCGACTCTGAATATCGTGTGCAATCAGTCCATCGGAAAGGCGTGACGTCACGGGCGGGGTGACGTAGCGACCAGGAAGCTATAAAAGCACGTGCCGTGCAGCTGGCTTCAGCTTCGAGTAGGGAAGCAAGCGCCGGCAGGGGTGCCGGGAGTATGGCTCTGCGACGCAGCGTCTCGTTCCTTCAAGGAACTAGGGTTACATACGTAACCTTGAGACGTTCCTTTTCAGGAACTCGAGCTGCGTCGAAACGCTTTTGGGGAACGATGTGCCCACGCTGCCAGACTTCCAAATCCCTGCCTAGTGTGTAGTCAAAAGAGCACAGCTAAGATGAGAGAACAGAAGAGCCCGGCGTGGCTCGCATGTCAAGATCGTAAAATCGGACAAATGTGGAGGGCGTGGACCACCCCGCAGCGTTGCAGATGTCCAAGAGGGACACACCTGCTGAGAAGGCCTTGGAGGCCGCCATACTCCGAGTAGAGTGAGCCTTGGCCCCCAAAGGAGGGGGAAGACCAGAGGACTCATAGGAGACGTTGATAGCCTCGACTATCCAACGACTAAGGGTCTGCTTGGTGGCAGGAGAACCCTTGTTAGAAGGACCGTAGCAAACAAGCAATTGGTCTGATTTTCTCCACAGGGCAGCTCTGTGGACGTATGCGTCCAGTGCTCGCACTGGACACATACAGTTTAGCTTCTCTTGGTCTGGCTCCCGAAAGGGAGGAGGACAGAAGGCCTGCAGTACGATAGGTTGTGGTGTAACAGAGGGAACCTTCGGAACGTAACCCGCTCGAGGGTATAAGAATGCTTTGGCCATACCAGGGGCAAAGTCTAAGTAGGTAGGGGCCACCGAAAGGGCCTTAAGATCTCCAACTCTCTTTAGTGAGGTGATTGCCAGTAACAGGGCAGTTTTAAGTGTCAGATGTCTATCTGAGATATCTTGTATTGGCTCGAATGGAGCTTTACAAAGAGCCTCTAGAACCACAACCAAATCCCAGGGGGGAACACGGGATCGTACTGGAGGTCTCAGCCTCAGCGCACCGCGGAGGAAACGTGTAACTAGGGGGTGTCTACCCACTGACTGACCATTGAAAGGGACATGGAAAGCAGCTATGGCCGCCACGTAAACCTTTAAGGTGGAGTGGGATAACCCCGCAGAGAGCCTGGCTTGTAAAAACTCCAGAACTGTACCAACTGGGCAGTCTGCTGGGTCAAGCTGGCGGTCTCTGCACCATGAAGTGAAGAGCTTCCACTTCAGGGCGTACAGTTTCCTCGTAGAGGGAGCTCTGGATTGGAGTAGGGTCTCAACAACCTCGGTTGAGAGACCAGCTGCTAACAGCTGTGCCCCCTCAGGGGCCACACCCACAGCTTCCACAACTCCGGGCGAGGGTGAATTATCGTGCCCTGCGCCTGTGAGAGTAGGTCTGTCCTGATCGGTATCTCCCACGGAGAGCCGTCGAGGAGCGAGACTAGATCTGAGAACCATACTCGGCCCGGCCAGAACGGGGCTACTAGTAGTAGACAGGCCCCGTCCCGGCGTACTCTCGCCAGAACTCCCGGGAGCAGAGCGATAGGGGGAAAAGCGTACAGACGAAGCCTCGGCCAGGTCTGTACCATAGCGTCCAGTCCCAGAGGAGCTGGATGAACTAGAGAGAACCAGAGGGGACATTGCGATGTCTCCTGAGTCGCAAAGAGGTCCACCTGGGCTGTACCAAATACTCTCCATATGTGCTTCACCACCTCGGGGTGAAGCATCCATTCCCCGGGCCTCGGCCCCTGTCTCGACAGTATGTCTGCTCCCACATTCAATCTCCCAGGAATATACGCTGCTCTGATCGAGAGGAGCTTGCCCTGGGACCACAGAAGGATCTGGTGTGCCAGCTTGTACAAGGGGCGCGAACGCAGACCCCCCTGGTGATTGATATAGGAGACCACTGATGTGTTGTCGGTGCGCACCAACGCATGGTGACCTCTCAGGTCTGGGAGGAAATATTTCAATGCTCGATAAACCGCTAGTATCTCTAGGCAATTGATGTGCCATGTTAGATGGCGACCACTCCACAGACCGCGGGCAGGGTGGCCGCTCATGACCGCACCCCAACCGGTGAGGGACGCATCTGTCGCTAGCGTTACACGGCGACAAGGAACTCCCAGCACCGGGCCCTGATTCAAGAACCAAGGTTTCCTCCACATGTCTAAGGCACGAAGGCACCGCCGCGTGACCTTGATAACTGGACGTGGATTTCCCCTCGGGGAAAAGCCCTTGGACTTGAGCCACCACTGTAGGGGTCTCATGTACAGCAGGCCAAAAGGTATCACGTTGGACGCAGCTGCCATCAGCCCTAACAATCTCTGGAATTGTTTGACAGTGAGTGACTGGCCTTCTTTGACTCTCTCGACTGATGTGAGGATCGACTCGATCCGAGCAGGAGACAAGCGTGCCTGCATCGTGGTCGAATTCCACACTACGCCTAGATAGGTGGTTCTCTGAACTGGAGAAAGTACACTCTTCTTGGCGTTTAGTCTCAAACCCAGCTCCCCCATGTATGCGAGAACGACATCTCGATGTCGAGCCGCCATCTGCTCTGATTGAGCTAGGATCAACCAATCGTCGATATAATTTAAAATGCGGATGCCCTGCATACGGAGGGATACCAGAGCCGCATCCATACATTTCGTGAACGTGCGGGGTGAGAGTGCGAGGCCAAAGGGAAGTACTCGATATTGATAAGCTTTGCCCCCGAAAGCGAACCTCAGAAACTTCCTGTGTTGTGGAAGGATGGATATGTGGAAGTATGCGTCTTTGAGATCTATTGTGACAAACCAGTCCTCGGATCTGATTTGAGCTACAACCTGGTTGACAGTGAGCATCTTGAACTTCAGTGACATAACTGAGCGGTTCAGGAGACGCAAGTCTAAGATCGGACGCAACCCCCCATCCTTCTTTGGAACTATGAAATACCGGCTGTAAAATCCAGATTCCCTGTCTAGAGGAGGGACCACCTCGATGGCCTCCTTCCTTAATAGGGTATTCACTTCTTGTTCCATAACCAGAGCCTGCTGGGGGCCGACCACAGTCGGTGTAACCCCGTTGAACTTCGGTGGTGGATGACCGAACTGAATGCAATAGCCTCTTTCTATTGTACGCAGGACCCATTGAGATACATTTGGCAGTAGCTTCCACGCTGCTAAATAATCTACTAAGGGAATCAGTCTCTCGAGACTGACCTCTGGTGTAAGAGGCCCCCGAAGGGGCGGCGAGCATCCCAGCTCCGCTACGCTCACGGGCGGAAGTAACTGGGGGTGGCGCTCGCTGGAGGCCGCTGCGCCCTGAAGCTCTGGCAGGGTTGGCAGACCGACCTCCTGAGGGTACTGAGGTGAGACGGGCACCGTGTAATGAGGTGAACCGCGCTCTACCCCAGCAGGGGCTACCCTCTGGATCCTGGCGTCAGGATCTTTTCGTCGAGGACTTCCGGGCTTCGATGACAGATCTTAAATCGATTTTCGCCCTAGAAGCCCCCGACTCAGAGCGTCGTTGCCCTCGGCCCCGACGTGGGGGAGCACGAGTGGCGACGCTCTGCTTTTGCGCTTCCCGGTGTGAGGAGCCGGTATGTGGCGTGGTCATCTCCCGCCCAGATGCACCACGAGAGCGACGAGGGAGGAAACTCTGGAACGCCGCCGCCTGCTTGTGCGCCTCCTGGAACCTGTCGACGACAGTATTAACTGTGTCGCCGAACAGGCCCGAGGCTTGAAGCGGGGCGTCCAGGAGGCAGACCCTGTCTCGTTCTTTAATTTCTGACAGGGTCAGCCACAAATGCCTCTCCGCGGCCACTAAGGCTGCCATAGACCGCCCAATTGCGCGAGCGGTCTCCTTAGTGGCACGGAGGGAGAGATCAGCGGTCTTTCTGAGTTCTTCAATATCTTCAGACTTAATCCCCTCCCCCTCATCGACATCTCTCAGCAGGTCAGCCTGATAAGCTTGCAGGACTGCCATAGTATGAAGGCACGCCCCAGCCTGACCTGCTGCCACATAACCTTTGCCCACTAGCGATGATGTAACTCTAAGCGGCTTAGTGGGCAATGTCGGAGCCTTTAGAGACGAGGCCGAACCGGGTGACAGATAGCCCGCGAGCGTCTGTTCAACCCGTGGCATCGCTCTATAACCACGCTCTCCCAGCCCCATCACGTTGCCATAATATAGTGAATCAGGGCCAAAGAGGCGGGTCGAATACGGGTGATTCCACGATCTCGATAACTCATCATGGAGATCGGGAAAATACGGAAGGCTCCGACGTGGAGGTGGTTGCTTCGGCCGCAGAAAGCGTTCGTCTAATTTGCTTCTCTGCGGCTCAGTCTGTTTTTCAGCAGGCCAGTCGATTTTTAATTTATCTACTGCACGCGTGACCACCTCCAAAAGCTCCTCATACTGGGGCGACAGGGGTGGCGAATCCCCAACAACAGTCTCCACATCGACCTCCTCAGAGGACGAGAGGTGAAGAGCTGATCCCTCACCCTGGGGGGAAGAAACCGACGAGCGTGCTTCCGAACCCAGGGCTTGGGCGCCGGATCTGGCAGATGAGGAAGGAGATAAGGACTGGCCCGTCTCCATTCCTTCTGACAGATCCACCTGCGAACCCCACGAGTGCAGCAGCCGCTCTGCCTCGGCAGAAGCGGGGCCAGCACCGCGAGGAACGCTGGTGAAGGCTCCCTCCTCGAAGAGAGCCCTCCGGGATCGAAGCGTCCGCATTGGCAAACGTTCGCAATGCGGGCAGCCAGCCCCCTCGAGAGCCGACTCAGCGTGCTTCGATCCCAGGCAAGCCACGCACAGCCTGTGTGTATCCCCGCTCGTAATGTAGCGAGTGCAGGGAGGAACACACAGTCTGTAACGCGGCTTGGAATCGCCCTTCAAATGTTTGGTCTTTTGCTTCTGCTTAGGCATATTGAGCTGTTTTAGCGATCTTTTTAAGCTAAGGGACAGACAACAATAAATAGGACCAACAGGACAGACTTTTGCACATGCACACACAGAGCGCTTGCTGACAGATTCGAAGCTGAAGCCAGCTGCACGGCACGTGCTTTTATAGCTTCCTGGTCGCTACGTCACCCCGCCCGTGACGTCACGCCTTTCCGATGGACTGATTGCACACGATATTCAGAGTCGGTCTCGTCAGGGACGTTCCCCAAAAGCGTTTAGACGCAGCTCGAGTTCCTGAAAAGGAACTTTAATTATTAAGATTAAGATATATATATAAAAAATTTGAAATAATAATGACTTCTATAATGCTGATAAATTCACTCACATTCCCAACTAATCTGCATTTCCATCTTAGTGTCACACAGACAAAAGGCTTGAGTCAAGTCAGGTTCTTTGTTCATAGTACAAAGAAATTCCTTGTAATACATCCAGATACTTAGAAAGGAGTTTACATATAAAAAAGACAGTTTTTACAAAAGGGGAAAAGACATGCATATATAGTATGCAAATAATGAGGTGTGTTTTACGGTTTGAGGTGCAATGTACAATATATATATTCATAATCCTTCTTGTGATGCAACAGTACAAAACAATGACCAGGAAATGTCCATATAACATAAGAACAGAATAAAGAATAAGTTTTCTGAAAATAATTTGTAGTATATATATATATATATATATATATATATATATATATATATATATTTTTTTGCATTTAATTTAGACATTTAAAAATTATTTAGACATTGTTAGATTTACATTACTAGTTACAGTATTAGATCTTCTATTATTAATTTAGCATCAAACCATAGTATAATTTTTACTCTCTTTTAAGGAAAATGTCTGTGTTACTTGTTTTATATACAGAATATCCATGTGTGGCATGTTTTACGACCCATTCCCAAACCCCCAGTGAAACTTCATGGTTGATAACCCCCCCCCCCCCCCCCAGCCCCAACTTTCTCAAGCTACTGGCGTAATTTCATTATTGATATTTATCCTCATTGATAAGCCTGGATAGCATGGCCTATTGAATTGTGGGAGTGCTCAGCCAGAGGCCTGGCTCATAGACTGCACTAATGGCATGATTGTCTAATCTCTCTCTCTCTCTTTGCACTAATAAGTTGTTCTGTGTGGGGAACGGGAACTAAAAGGTCCCTTGGTGTAGTGTGTTGGCTCTGTGCCCTCAGCGCAGTAGATCTCTACTACAGATTACTGCAGAAATTACTCACAGATTTCTCCAAGCATTCTGTCTTACAGATATATGACAGGGATAGATGGAAGCTGAATTGGCTTGCTGTTGGAAAATGAAGACTGTTTTATATCTGTATTCGAAAAAGAATTACTGCACTTCCTAGATTACACATTTAAAGACTAAGGCTCAAATCATATTCTATGCAAATATACAAATGTGAACATGAACATTTCTGTTTACACTCTTCCAAAATATGTTTTTCACAGAAAATATAATTTTTACTTTGAGTTAAGAACATTGTAAGATTCTGAAGTACCTTTTTAAGAGCCTTTTGTCCAACGGAAAGGTTTCAAACACCTCAAACATTTCTCCATTTTTAAATTTTAATTAATGTATTAAAACTTTATGGTCATATTTAAAAATGAACACAAACTTAAAAAAAGAATAAGTACAATACAACATTTGTCTAAATTATAACTAAAATTAGACTGAAAATGAAAAAAAGAAAGAAAAGATTACAAATAAAAAAATCACTAAAATGACACTGTCTCCCTAAGTTCAAAGGTCTGTTACCGTTGTGCTCGCACACTCATTGGCCAAGCATTTGTACATTTGCATGAATAATGTTTCTGGCCTAACACACACACACACTCTCACACCCAGATATACACTTATAGACAACACACAAGTTCTTTCCAGGGAAATATTCCACTTCTTAGGTATTTGGCAGTGTTGTGGGACAGCAAGCCACTTTTCTAGACAACACCCATTTGTTTTTACACAGACTGTCCTGCATTTTATCCAAAACACATCCCAAAAAGGTCAGTAATCATTCAACACTGCCCTTGGTTTTTAGGAGCTTCCAGATTAATCACAATATTTCAGTTGCTTACACTATATTTTGCCAAATAATACAACTGCATGTTACAGTCCCCAGCAAAAAGGCCTATGATTTGATTAATATACCCAGAAGGGCAGCTGAGTTTAGATTCACATTCTGAAGCTCTTAGAGTGCAGTATTTCTTGATGAATTCATGGGGAGGGGAAAGTATAGCAGAGCTCAGTTTCAACCTCATGTATGTAATGCTACTCTAAATGTGGAAGTGAAAAATCACATCAATTGAAGGATGTCATTTCTCAGTGCTCTCTCTCACTCTGGCAGTCTTGCCGGCCAAAGGCTCATACAATGACTGAATTGTACACTACATTCTGTACAGTAACAGGCTTCTGAATTCATTGTATGTGTCAGCATTCATAAAGAACTATGCAAGTCACTGCAAAAATTAATGACATTAACTATAATTAATGACATTGGCAGCCAGAGAGAAATTAAGCATATTGAGACCTCAACCAAACCTTGAATAGTACAATGCAGTAGACACCACTTTTTCGATGGCACTGGATAACGAATGATTCTTCCTATTAATTTTCTACATCAGTAAAGTAAATTATTAAGGGTAAAATATGTTACTCACCCAAAATTGATAATTCTGTCATCATTTATCATTTTTCCAAACATATGATTTTCTTTTGTCTGTTGGGCACAAAAAATGATATTCTAAAGATCATGCTGATAACCAAACAGTTAAGGATAGCCATTAACTGACAGCCAACCAAATAAAAAAATGAAGTATCCATATAGTATATAGGCTACATTATAATAAATATTATACATCATAAACTTAATAGCAGTGCTTCTTTATAGCCTACATCAATCGAGACTTCTTGCAGTGGTCGCGATTCACCGATCTAATCCAACTTCAATACCGTATTATTATTTTTAAATAATATTTCAAAAAAATATCTCGTTCAGTCAGCATTCTATTAAAATCGAAACATTTCTTCCTTATAGAAATAGTTTATTATTATTATTTCAGAAGAGAAATAGTTCAAAGCTTCCAAAATAAAATAAAATACAATTCTCAGAACAAACGACAGTATCTCCAACTCGTGGGAAAAAAAGTGTGAATAGAATGAAGCGTGCGCTGCTCTCTCGCGCTCCCCTCCCCTCACTGCACGCGGCGCTAATTGGCGCTCTCAGCTCGAGCCAGCAGCCACGAGCGCCACAGACGCGGAGACCTCAGCCAAAATCACAGTCCAGTCAGACTCAGAGAACCGTTCTTTAGTCTTTATTTGTTTTCGATTTATGTGTCTCCCCTCACTAAGTCGAAGAGAGCTTATAGGAACAGTGGACACTTGCAGACATTTCAAGCATGACTTTGGATAATAACGGATCTTGAAGTGTCAAACTGCGCCCCAGACTTTCAGAAAATAACGACAGACACTAACTCTCACAGGTATCCTTTTATTATTAATATTTCAGTATTTTATTGCATTTCATTGGTGGATATTGAACAGATACGTTTAAAACGTCATCAATGTCAACTTTCACCAGTTCAAATATTTTGAGTAGCTAAGTTTTAGGGTTCATCACTAAGAGGATTAAAATACAGTTTGTATCTTTTAATTATTACGGTCTTTAATATATAGCAACAGTTCTTCGATAGTTATATAGTATTATAACATAAGGTTATATTATTATCACATCCAAAATAAAGATACACCAGTTTTATAAAACAGTGGCATGTCTGTTGCGGGCGATACAGACTTCAGTATGTAAAAGTAATTGCTGCTCTCATGAGGATAAATATTTGCAGAGATGTTGTTTGAGGTAATTGATCATGCATGGCTCTCCCCTTTTCTCTTCTTTCTTCTTCTCAGATTTGTATGTGATACGAAACATGTTACATTTCAAAATATTTAAATCGCAGCTGCGCTTTACTAAATATGATCTCACTGGCAAGTTAGTTTAAAGCAAATATTTGACTTTAACAAGTACATGAAGCCATAGTATAAGGTCATCTCAAAAGCACACATCCATTTATCAACATTTTTTATTACAATTTATAATATTTTATGTACATTATTGTAAATACGTGTGTGTGTGTATATACTTATACATACATATATGCCTATGTATATGTGTGTGTGTGTGTGTGTGTGTGTTTGTATATATGTTTTTTAAAATATTTTAATTTACACCCCCCTCCCCACACACACAGTGGGTAAAGAAAAGAATCAGTCCCTTTTTAAATAATTTTTTGTTGCTTTGTAGCATGAAATGGAGACGGATACAGTTTTTGTTTTATCCAGCTGTATTTAGGATACTGTATTTAGTGAAAGATATAAAACCAACATGTCAGAAAAACATAAATATAAAACAGAATCACTGAGTTGGAAAAAGGATCACTCCCCTCCTAAAAATAACTTGTAAACTCAATCAGGTGTAGCTAATCACCTTCGCAATGGCACAACAAGCCATTTGACTTTCAACTGTGATCAGCCGTGCACATTTTGATTAGCTCAGCATGAAAACAGCTTTCCTGGAGCATTATTGTCCTTGGTCTTGCAACTGAAGCAAACAATCAACTGTGGGTGACAAGGCACTGCAAAAGATCTCCAGTATAAAGTTGTGGACAGGCACAAGTCAGGGAGATGGATACAAAAAAAATCCAAAGGCTTTATCAATGCCTATAAGCAAGGTTAAATCTGTTATTAAGAAGTGGTAGGTATTTAGTATACAACACAGACTCTCTGCGGATCAGGACGTTGCTCCAGACTGGATGAAAGAGCCAGGAGGAAACTGGTCAGAGAGGCGACCAAGAGGCCTACAACAAGTCTGAAGCAGTTGTGGGAATTTATGACAAAGAGTGGTCATTGTGTGCATGTGACCACAATATCACATTCTCCACAAATGTGGCTTGAATGGGAGGGTTGCAAGAAAAAAGCCACTCCTCAAGAAAGGCCACTTGCAGTCATGACTGAGCTTTGCCAAAACACACCTTGAAGATTCTGAGACAGATGAGACTAAAATTGAATTATTTGGCCTCAACACCAAACGATATGTCTGTTGGAAATCCAATACAGCTCACCATCCAAATAACAGCATTTCCTCCAGTAAAGCATGGAAGTGGAAATATCCTGTTATAGGGGTGTTTCTCTGCAGCAGGGACTGGAGCACTTGTCAGGATAGAAGGAAAAATGGATGCGGCAAAATACTGCCAAATTCCTTAAGAAAATCTGCTGCCCTGTGCCAGAAAGTTGTCAGTGTGAAAAAGGTTTACCTTCCAACATGCCACAGAGTGGTTGAAGTAGAAAAAGCATGCCTTGCGTGGCCCAAGTCAGAGCCAAGACTTAAACCCCATTGAAAATCTGTGGAAAGACTTGAAGACTACGGTCACCATCAAATTGAACTGAACTTGAGCAGTTCTGTAAAGAAGAGTCTGCAAATATTGCAAAGTCTAGATGTGTAAAGTTAGTAGAGACTAGTGATGTGTCGTTCGTGAACGAATCGTTCTTTTTGAACGAATCTTTTAGGTGAACGAATCGTTCTCGTTCACGCAATCCACTAACTCATATTTTTCGTTCACTGAAGTTCCTCCCTCCACAACAGCACGGTGCTATTAGTAGCGCATGCGCAGCTCGGTGAACCGGGTAACTGAACTGTTTCATCCTGTCAAAGAGTTACTCAACCTCGAGCCAATAGCCTTTGAGTATGAGATGTGACAGAGCATGTGATTTGTTGAATGTAGTGAACGAATACGCCCTTCAATGAACGAGTTTCACATGAGTCTGAACGAGATCTTATCGTTCGTGAATGAAATGACTGATCTGATACCCATGTCGTTCGTGAACGAGTTGAATGATTAAGTACATCTCGTTCATGAATGGAATGACTGAACTGGCATGTCGTTCATGAGCGAGTTGAATGAACGGATACATGTTGTTCGTGAATGAAATGAACTGGTACATAGCTTATCTCATTCGTGAACGAAATGAATGAGAGTAAACAGGGTTAGTCGGCTATTTAGCATCTCAATCTCGCAAAATGCAAAGCACAGTTATAGGCGCTGTGCACATATGCTTGTTTTGATATTTAACATACAGAACTCCACGTAAATCAACGAACTGAATACGTTCGTTGATTTAAGACATAACACATAATAAACTCTTTTTTGCCACCTGCTGGCATATTTTGTGTAATACGAAGAAATGATCACTGAACGAATCAGTGAACGATTCTGAACGAATTAGTGATGTGTCGTTCGTGAACGAATCGTTCTTTTTGAACGAATCTTTTAGGTGAACAAATCGTTCTCGTTCACGCAATCCACTGACTCATATTTCTCGTTCACTGAAGTTCCTCCCTCCACAGCAGCGCAGCGCTATTAGCAGTGCATGCGCAGCTCAGTGAACCGGTTAACAACCATTTCATCCTGTCAAAGAATTCCTCAACCTCGAGCCAATAGCCTTCGAGTATGAGATGTGACCGAGTATGTGATTTGTTGAATGTAGTGAACGTATACGCCCTTCAATGAACTAGTTTCATGAGTCTGAACGAGATCTAGAGAGCTTATCGTTCGTGAATGAAATGACTGAACTGATACCCATGTCGTTCGTGAACGAGTCGAATGATTTAGTATATCTCGTTCGTAAATGAAATGACTGAACTGGCACACATGTCGTTCGTGAATGAGTTTAATGAACGGATACGTCGTTCGTGAATGAAATGAACTGGTACATATTTATCTTGTTTGTGAACGAAATGAATGATAGTAAACTGAGTTAGTCTGCCATTTAGCATGTCAATCTCGGAAAATGCAAAGAGCAGTTACAGGTACTGTGCACATACGCTTGTTTTGATATTTAGCATACAGAACTCAACGTTTAATCCCCGATTTATGAATGTGAATATATAATATACAACCTATCTGATCAAACAATTAAAATGCTAATTAGGCATGAAAACCTCGTGCTTTGTTCATCTGAACAATTTAATTAGACTTTATATATTGAATTTTTATAAAGCCAGGTCAGTTTTTGTAACAAGTGAACACGATTGTTGACTTAAGACAAAACACATAACACACCCTTTTTTCCACCTGCTGGCATATTTTGTGTAATACGAAAAAATTATCACTGAACGAATCAGTGAACGATTCTGAACGAATCATTTTGGTGAACGAACTGAAAATGAACGAATCTCTAGAAAGAATCATAATTTCCACCACTAGAACGAATCATTTTGGTGAACGAACTGAAAATGAACAAATCTCTTGAAAGAATCATAATTTCCACCACTAGTAGAGACGTATCCCAACAGAAAGTGCCGGCCCGTCCAACAGGCGATAAAGGCGGTCGCCTGGGGCCCCTCTTTGATTTGAGGGCCCCGCGAATGATGTCACGCACTTTTAATTGATTTATTTTTTCAAATGTCCACATATAGTATGAGTGGTCATATGTCAATTATAAGCTTTTGTAATGCACAGACCCCATTAAACATGATACAATTCACAATGACGGTGAGCAAAATACAAAACATATTTTATTAAAAGAATATTTCTGAATAATTCGTATATGACAAATAGCTGAAAACGATAATAATAATAATAATAAAAAACTGTCTAAATAAAAGCGGAAAAAAGATTAGAAACATACACAGCAGCACCACACTCTATTTAGCATAAAGCCTCCCACAATAGGCTATTGGGTGAACTAGAATGTTATAACGTATTCCTAGTACAGATTCCACATATTCCACTTAGCCACATTTCTCTGTAAATTCCTTTTGATATATACTCGAGAAAGTGTCTTAAATAAGTCTAAAGTTATATAACGTCATAAGTCTGGTTGCTATTTTTGATCGACGTATTTCTAATTTATGCAATGCACATTGATGCTATTTTATTTTGAAATTACATGGCATCCAAACGATATCTTTCTGGAGCCAAAAAAAGAAAGAAGAGAAAAGCAGATGGAGAAAAGCAGGCTCAAAGTGAAGGTATGTTTCGCTAAACATAATACATTATTTATTAGTGTAGTATTAATACTTGATTTAATAAATGTGATGATGCCCATGATCACAGACATACTTGTGTGATATGGGAGAGAAAATTAGGCCACATTCAGCATGTTTCATTAAATAATCAATTAATTATCCATCCCACTAATTCATGCTAAAAAAAAGGTCTCCTCCTCTTTCCAAATTTAAATCTGACTAAATATTTTTACACATGTATTACATGTTGAGTTTGTTGCAGGTAATAAAAATGTATACACTTAAATATTGAAATTGTATTTTATGTGCTCTCTTCTCACTGTTTTTACACCAGTGGGCTCAATTTTTTTTTTCTCGCCTAGGGCCCCACAACCCTTCGGGCCGGCACTGCCAACAGACTAAAGGCTGTAATTAAATCAAAAGGAGTTTCAACAAAGTGGTGACACAAGCGGGTGATCCTTTTTCCAACTAAGTAATAATGTTTTCTTTTTCTAACATGTTGGTGGTATATCTTTCACTTGGATGTTATAAGTTGCACTGAGTAAATACAGCTGGATAAAACAAAAACTGTGTCCGTCATAATTTCAGGCTGCAAAGCAACAAAATGTGATTATTTTAAAGGGGGCTGGTTCTTATGTTTTCTTCTCAGCTTTGAATCACGATTAAATTTTGGAATTTCTAGTCAGAGGCAGGTAGTATTAGAGGACTAGAGACTTGTGATGGGAGTAAGATGTAATACTATTAAGTTTCAGAAAAGTGCATATTGATTCAGTTTTTAGGACAGACTACTGCCAGACAGTCTATGTGGCATTATGTCGCCAAAGTATGGATTCAGAAGATGACCAAAGAGGCTTAGGGTGTCATTTGATACAGTTCATTCTTATTCTAGAGAACATTTACCTCATGTGATAAGTAGGTTTTATTTACAAGTTTTAAATGCATAAATCTGCTCATTTGTATCAGCTTTCTAGCATATTGAAGCCCTCAAAAGTGACTTTAAATTAAGGAAAAGATTAATAAGGTTATGAAAGCAGATAAGGTTTATTTTCAAACGGCTGGCCAGATTTGCTGGTGCGGAATGTTAAAAGGGAGTAAAGTGTGTCTGTGGTGTCTGTCAAGAAATGAAAGATGGGAGATTCTCAGTCTCCCTCTGGTCCTCCTCACACATCTGTGCCAACAGCTGAGCTGGGATTGGCATTAACTGTTGACTCTGTGCTTCTTCAGAAGACTAAGAGGACGAAAGCAAGCCAGAACATAGTACTTGAGTGGAAAAGAGGGGGCTCTTTCTCTCCCAGCATCATTTGCCCTGTGTTAATGGGCAGGATAATACCTCTCTGTGATGCACTCAGTCTTTATGGAAACTCTCGCTCTCACACCCCATGGTTTTATGGGGTGAGACCAAGAGAAAGTCTCAGTCATAAGCCACAGATGTCGTATACACACTTTGCACACTATGTGTGTGTGTTTCTTATTAAGCATTGATTCAAATAAATATTAGCAGTTAATGTATCTGTAATGAAAAAAAAAAACTTTAATGGTATAACATGAGTGTAGTTGTTTTTATGTAATTCGCATGGATAGGCACACATGCCGTAAAGTATAGTTGTACCTGTGTTCTCAATATAATGTATTGCATTGCTTAATTAAGCTGGACCTCTGACATATATTTGGAGAGCTGGATTTCAAGAGCGATGGATTCTAGTTGCTGTGTGTGTGTATGAGTCCTTGTCTAAGTGTTTTTAATATGTCCATGGAGCATAGTGCCACCTTGGTGTTAAAAGGCTCTAGCACAGAAGTGCGACTGATTACATAGTCTTATGTCTCTGTCATGCATTTTCTCTTCGTCTGCCCTACCTCACTGTCTCTCCTCACTACATCAGCAGTATATGAGCCAGTAAGACAAACCAACCTTGATTTTTTTTTTAATCTCAGTTTTCTTGACTTATTTAGAAGCAGAAAGAAAATAAAGTGCAGGAAAGAAAATAAAAAAAGGTATGTAATTTTTTTTTTTTTTTTTTTTTTTTGAAGAAGTGGTGTTTGTTGTGCACAAGTATCCATCATGATAGGATGATTGCCACATGGTTGACACAGTGTTCTAAGTGGTTGCTGTGGCATTGCTAGGTGGTTGCTAGGTTGAACATGGTTGAACCATGTCTATTTTATTTTGGTTTCTCAGTGTTGCTCTTCAGTGTAAATCTCTTTTTAATCATCCACCATATGAAAATCATCTGATTGTTTAGAAAATGAATGGCACACCTCACTATTTAAAGTATCATTTAGTGAGCCACTTCAGTAGTGGCCTGTTACACAAAGCTAGTTGAAGAAACTCAGAACTCAAAGCTCAGTTTCAGAGTAGGTTTAGAGTTTACTTCTTTGCTAAAACATATCATGAGCTGAAACAAATTTACAAGGCAAGAAAACACAACAACTTCCATTAGTGTTCCTGTAGTTCAAGTGGTAGAGCATTGTGTTAGGGGGTTGGGGGTTTCGAATCCCAGGGAACACATGTTAGGAAAAATTGTTAGCCTGAATGCAATTTAAGTATATTTTAAGCAGTTGTGAAATCTTTATGTATTCTAAAGCTTGTATTTATATATATATATATATATATATATATATATATATATATATATATATATATATATATATATATATATATATATATATATATATATATGAATTTATATTAATTTAATTTAAAAGTTAAAAATTATAAATTATATGTTATATTTTTAAAATATAATACATTTTCTGTATTAAATTATGGATATATTATATATATATAATTCATATTTCAGCATTAGCAGCAAAAGGCCGACAAATTCTTGCATTTAGAACAAGGGATACAGGATGAGCGGTTTTATTGCATCAGATATGTGTTACTTTGCTGACAGCTGATCAGTCCAGTTTTGGTTTTGCAATCTCTTACCCAGAATAATACCTGAGCAGGTTAGCCATGTAGTGTAAGTTACTTACAAGTTATGGTATGGATATGGTTATGGTTTACAAGTTACAGCTAAAAACCAATCCATCTTCATGGATACAGAAAAGTTTGCTCAAACTAAACTTATGTGGGTAGAGCCACTAAAACCAGCTTTATGAAGAAGGCCAAAGGTTTTTTGTCACAGTTCTGTTCCAAAAGAAAAGCAGACCTTTGTTCAAACCACACCTCTAAATGGTGTTACCTGAGTTCCTGTTTTTCACTGATACTGTTTTAAGTGTGTGAATGTTTGTATCTTAAAATGATTGACTGACATGTTGCGTTCAGCCTTGTCTCCCTCAAAGGGCTCCTGTCAGTGGCACTACACACTTGAACAACCTTGATAAAAACACAGAACAATGTCAAACAACTCATCTGTATCCTACCTTCACACGGCCTAAAGCTTACACCATCTGCCCCCTCTTCACCAGTGTGTTCGAACAGTGCGGTTTTTAATGCGTTCACTCCAAACACAGCTAATCGACAGGAGACGTTAGCTGAGCACTTTGTCTGTTCTCCATTACAGCTATGGAGGTTCCTCTCAGGATGTATTGAATTACCCATAATTCCCTAAACCTGTCACTCACAGACAGACAGACAGACCTGACAGAGTGTCAGGTATTCCAGGCATATAATGAGGATAGGGAATGTTGGCAGAGAGGAATTTCTTCACCGCTCTCTTTTTGCTCTCTGTCATTAGATATGCACCTGGCTCTCTCTGAGCTAAGTACAGGTATGAAAGCTAAAACGTTTCCTCCTTTAAAGATGAGAAGGGGGATTAAAAACATATCATTAAACATGGACTTGGCTCAAACAGGCAGGACTAAATACAGAGTTTCACCCTTTTAAAAGTTTGCAGAACACATTTTTTTTTTCCTGTTCTTTTTCCCGTCTAACAATGCGGTGATATTTTATATCTTTGTCAGTTGCCTTTACCATAACAGAGAGAGTGCAACAATCCATGGACGATGATGAGAACCTTTATGACCTGTTCTGGATATATATATATATATATATATATATATATATATATATATATATATATATATATATAAACTGCCTTAAGTCAAATTTACAGACTGCAGGAAACAGTTGTTGAGGATTAGAAATTAAACTTTAGATTGAATCGTAATGACACCGCCTATTTTTCTGTTTTTGTGCTGTGTGATTGGGCATTTAGGTCAAGGCCGAAGGACTGTCCAAAATGTCACATGAAAACTATTTAGCAAGTTCAAGTAAAGGCATTCTTTTCCTTTCACTGCAAATTTAAGCTGAAAATTTACTCATTCAGTAATGCCCTGAGTCAAATATAATGTATTAACTAATGAGGGAAATCATATTTTACAAAGTTTTCATTATAGGTATTGAGATGGGATATATTACCAGGTCACAGAATCACATATACACAGATTTTAGTGGAGTTATGGATGGAATAAATGGTGTTTTTTGTAAACAAACAACTTTTTATATCAGTCTGAGTGAGTTAAAGCATACAGTGGAAATGTCATTACGTTTATTTATTCACTAAAAATACTTAGCATAGTTATAATTTGAACTGATTTTTCCAGTCAGTCTTCTAGAATAGGCTTCTTTGTGCAATGTTGAGATCACATGATCCCAGCTGTTACTACTACAAATGTTTTCAATCATAATAGAAATATGAATAGTAAAACATTTATTTTTACACCAGTCGGTGTCAGTATGAAGTCCAAGACCACTGGGACAAAAAAGCCCCATCAAACAAAAGCATTTACACAATGTGTGAGTAGCATCTCTCACTATTTGCACTTACAATCTTGTAAAGAAATGCTGTTTGTTTTTATTTATAACATACAGCATCTACTACTTAGACTCAGTTTCTGTCTTTTCTTACACTTAGTATAAATAGCTTTTGCTTTATTTATAAGTCAACTTCGGTCATTAGAGTACAATTAGAGTCATGTGAAATTATAAATGAATACTGCCAATCTAATTTAGCCTCATTTCAATCAGACCTTTTTTGTCTGGCAGCAACAAAACCATATTTCTGCTTCTTATAACAATACTTTTTTTTTAAGCTTTCAAATTGTTCAGTCTTATTGAACAAACCAGTAGCTGTACAGCTTGAAGCCATGGGAGCTGCAATTCTAAGATGTGGGTATGATATAATGTGACTGGATTATATAAAATAAAAGACAGAAAAATATGAGGGTCAAATGATAGGATATAGTTTATTTTCTTTAAAAAAAAAACATTTTGGGCTTACAGAGTCCAACCATCACTTTGAACATGATACAAATTACTCATAATGCAATGATGACAAATTTTCATTGTATGTTATGATTATGAAAACATAACATGGCCTTGGTGTCTGTGTGTGCTTATTATGAACATTATTTACACAGAGGTAGGGGTAACCCTTACACCCTACTATGACCACAGCGAAAAGATTGATCCCTGCCAGGAATAACAAAAATATGTAACCTGAGCTCATAATAATGAACTTGGACTAACCTTTTGTAAAGCTGAAAGATAAAATAATGTCGTGAACAATTTCTGTGGTAGGTGTAGGAAGCCGTCCAGGAGATGTTTGCTGAAATGTCAAAGGAGAATAAAACGTGTCTTTGTGGAGGAGGAAGAAAACATAAAAAAAAAAAAAAAAAAATGTCTTTGTGGAGGAGGAATAAAATAAAATAATTAAAATTTAATTATAATTACATTTATAATATATATATATAATATTATAATATATAATTATATGTGTATATATATATATAATTACAGTATATATATATATATATATATATATATATATAAACTTTTGAAAGAAGTTCTATTGTTTGATATGAACTTACAAGACTCATGCATTACCCAAGAGCCCCTGTGCTGATATCCTTGTGCTCTCTGAGATAGCTCTCTCAGCCCCTTTAAATCTGCTCTACATTTCTTGAATGCAGTATCATCCATCATAATCAAAGCTATCTGTGATGTCGCCTTGTTCTTTAAATAAACAGACAAATCTGACTTATCTTTAAGTTAGAGTTAGAGATAGGATTGTCTGCTGTTGGTAAATGTTCAGTATTAGAGGAACATTCCTTAATGACAATATACATGTATGTCTTTTACAAATGTCTAAAAGCTAGATACACTCTGTTTAGGTACTGTTTAGCTTAGTAGATGTGTTTGGGTTGCAGTAGGTCATTGAAATTACATTGAATGCTGCTTCTGCACCACATGGAATGCATACACACTGCAAATACAGAGTATGTGTGAACCTGGGGTATCCTGGTTCTCCCTTGTCTTGTTCCTGGTCTTTTTTTTCTGATTGTTTTCTGGATTAATCTGTTTTTCTCAGCCCCTTGCTCTGTTGTTGCTTTGGATTGCCTGTTTGTGTATGACCTTTGCTTGCCTTTGGGTTATGTTTGTGGATTACCCCTTCAATAAACTACTGCATTTGGATTTTCTACCTTCGTGTCAGTTCATGTCATCAGTGAACACTGCTGAATAAATATTGGATACCTTATTGAATAAATTTGAACAGATATTTGGCTCATTTTTTCTTCTACCAACCAAAATAGTTCTCTTATGACCAAAGCATTAGGCTTTGAGTGCCACTAGCAAACATATAGGAAGCCTGTAATAATCACTATAAACATTTCCAACCCAGCACAGTTTAGTTATTGATTATAAATGATTATCAACTCAAATTGTGTCTAATCAAATAACCCAATGGTTCCTCTTCAGGAACTCGAACTGCGTCAAGCGCTTTGGGGAAACGCCTTTGGCAAGATCAACTCTGAATATTGTGTGCAATCTGTTCAATGGAAGGGCGTGACGTCACGGGCGGGGTGACGTAGCGACCAGAAAGCTATAAAGGCACCTGCCACGCAGCTGACTTCAGCTTCACGTCTTTCAGCAAGCGCTCTGTGTGTGCATGTCTAAAGTCTGTCTTGTGAGTCTTTTTTATTGTTGTCTGTCCCAATAAACAACATAATGCCAAAGAGCAAAGCAAAGACACGACATTTGAAGGGCATTCCAGATCGCGCTATAGATTGTGTGTTCCTCCCTGCGCACGCTACATCACTGGTGGGGATACACACAGTCTATGCGTGGTTTGCCTGGGATCGAAGCATGCTGAGTCGGCTCTCGAGGGAGCCTTACCAGCATTCCTCGCGATGCCGGTCCCGCTTTCGACGAGGCGGAGCGGCGCCGGCATTCTTTGGGTTCGCAGATCGATCTAATGGAGGGAATGGAGACGGGCACATCCTTATCTCCTACCTTACCCATCAGATCTGCACAATTCCTGGGTTCGGAAGCCCGAGCTTCGGTTCTTCCCCCCAAGCATCAGGCTTGACGCTCTACCTTTCTTTTTCCAAGGAGATTGACATGGAGTGCGTCGGCAAGCTTGTAGTTGCACAAACATAAAGTTGCATAAGCACCAGTATACAACAAACAGTGTTATGCCTAACATTATACGGGCAGAGTTAATGAGCAGCTATTTAATCTCAGAGGGGATTAATATTGTTTGTGTGACTAAGCTATTCGCGCGCTGTCGAGGCAACGCATGTATTACATCATTTTCAGTTTTGAGAAGTTAATATATAACTTCAATGTGTATTGTTCACAATCCAGACCGTGTTTACTTGTCTGATTGTTTGATTGCTTTAAATTCTGAGGAAAATAATGACTTTGCGAAGTCAATATATCACTTCAATGTGTACTTTCTCACAATCTAGACCGTGTTTACTCGTCTAATTGTTGGATTGCATTAAATTCTGAGGAATCTAATGACCGTTATCTAACTTCGAGAAGTTCAATATATCACTTCAATGTGTACTTTATCACAATCTAGACCGTGTTTACTTGTCTGATTGTTGGATTGCATTAAATTCTGAGGAATATAATGACAGTTATGTAACTCGTGAAGTTAGATGTACTGGAGGGACTGCTGGGCGGGAGCAGCCCCCTCCGCGTACAAACAGAGCATTGCCCGCTTCGGGACCAGAGGCTGAAGCAACGCTCTGGGTCAGCGACTTTCCAGCCTATTCCATACTTCAGGCTGGGAGGTCCACGGCCAAGTAGTCATGACGCATTTCGGTCATGACTATAGAGGGTGGCCCCTACTGGGGTAGAGCAGTGTCCACCTCATTACACGGTGCACGTCTCACCTCAGTGCCCTCGGGAGGTGGGTCTGCCAACCCTGCCAGAGTTTCAGGGCGCAGCGGCTTCCAGCGAGCACTGCTCTCAGTTATTTCCACCCGTGAGCGTAGCGGAGCTGAGATGCTCGCTGCCCCTTTGGGGGCCTCTTACACCAGAGGTCAGTCTCGAGAGACTGATTCCCTTAGGACATTAGTTAGCAGCATGGAAACTACTGCCAAATGTATCTCAATGGGTCCTGCACATAATAGAAAGAGGCTATCGGCGGCCATCCACCGCCGACATTCAATGGGGTTACACCGACAGTAGTCGGCCCTAGCAGGCTCTGGTGATGGAACAAGATGTGAATACCCTATTAAGGAAGGCGGCCATCGAGGTGGTCCCTCCTCTAGACAGGGAGTCTGAGTTTTACAGCCGGTATTTCATAGTTCCAAAGAAGGATGGGTGGGTTGTGTCGGATCTTAGACTTACGTCATCTAACCGCTCAGTAATGTCACTGAAGTTCAAAATGCGCACTGTCAAACAGGTTGTAGCTCAAATCAGATCCGAGGACTGGTTTGTCACAATAGATCTCAAAGACGCATACTTCCATATATCCATCCTTCCAAAACACAGGAAGTTTCTGAGGTTCGCTTTCGGGGGCAAAGCCCACCAATATCGAGTACTTCCCTTCGGCCTTGCACTCTCACCCTGCACGTTCATGAAATGTGTAGATGTGGCTCTGCTTCCCCTTCCGTATGCAGGGCATCCGCATTCTGAACTTTATTGACAATTGGTTGATTTTAGCTCAATCAGAGCAGATTGCGGTTCGACATCGAGATGTCGTTCTCGCACATATGGGGGAGCTGGGTTTGAGACTGAACGCCAAGAAGAGTGTACTTTCTCCAGTTCAGAGAACCACCTATCTAGGCGTAGTGTGGGATTCGACCACGATGCAGGCACGTATGTCTCCTGCTCGGATCGAGTCAATCCTTACCTCAGTCAAGAGAGTCAGAGAAGGCCAGTCACTCACTGTCAAGCAGTTTCAGAGACTGTTAGGGCTTATGGCAGCTGTGTCCAACATGATACCTTCTGGCTTCCTGCACATGAGACCCCTACAGTGGTGGCTCAAGACCAAGGGATTTTCCCCGAGGGGGAATCCATTACGAACTATCAAGGTCACGCGGTGATGCCTTCGTGCCTTAGACATGTGGAAGAAACCTTGGTTCTTGAATCAGGGCCCGGTGCTGGGAGCTCTTGGTCACCGTGTAACGCTAGCGACAGATGTGTCACTTACCGGTTGGGGTGCGGTCATGAGTGGCCACCCTGCAGAGCAGTGCAGAGCAGTGTCTGTGGAGCGGTCACCATCTGACATGACATACCAGTTGTCTAGAGATACTAGCTGTGCATCGAGCATTGAAATATTTCCTCCCAGACCTGAGAGGTCACCATGTGTTGGTGCGCACCGACAACACATTGGCAATCTCTTATATCAGTCAACTGAGAGATCTGTATTCGCGCCGCTTGTACAAGCTGGCACACCAGATCCTTCTGTGGTCCCAGGACAAACTCCTCTCGTTCAGAGCAGTGTATATTCTTGGGAGATTGACTGTAGGAGCAGACATACTGTTGAGACAGGGGCCGAGGCCCGGGGGGCTTCACCCCGAGGTGGTGAAGTAGATATGGAGAGTTTTTGGACCTCTTTGCGACTCAAGAGACATCGCAATGTCCCCTCTGTTTCTCTCTAGTTCATCCAGCTCCTCTGGGACTGGACGCTATGGTACAGACCAGGCTGAGGCTTCGTCTGTACGCCTTTCCCCCTATCGCTCTGCTCCCGGGAGTTCTGGGGAGAGTACGCCGGGACGGGGTCCGTCTTCTATTAGTAGCCCTGTTCTGGCCGGGCCCAGTATGGCTAACAGATCTGATCTCTCTCCTCGATGGCTCTCCATGGGAGATTCCGATCAGGACTACTCTCTCAGGCCCAGGGCAAAACAATTCACCCTCGCCCGAATTTGTGGAAGTTGTGGGTGTGCCCCCCGAGGGGGCATAGCTCATAGCTTCTGGTCTCTCAACCGTGGTTGTTGAGACCCTCCTCCAATCCAGAGCTCCCTCTACGAGGAAACTGTACGCCCTGAGGTTGAAACTCTTCTCCTCATGGTACAGAGACCGCCAGCTTGACCCTTTACTTTTTCACTAACCAACGCATAATATTTTTTTTTCTCAAAAACACAATCATGTACATACATGCATTTCACATATTATTATAGCCCAGTTTGTGCTGATTACAGTGAGATTAGACTTTACCCATTTAGATATTTATAAGAAACTGAAAAAAGCACAAATGTCAGGGCATGACAAAACTTCTCCAGGCCCCAAAAATACCCTTAGACTCCAGAGGGTTAACTTCCCAGTTGGGACAGTTCTGGAGTTTCTACAAGCTAGGCTCTCTGCAGGGTTAACTCACTCCACCTTAAAGGTGTACGTGGCGGCCATAGCTGCTTACCACGTCCCTTTCAATGGTCAGTCAGTGGGTAGACACCCCCTAGTTACATGTTTCCTCCACAGTGCACTGAGGCTGAGACCTCCTCCCTTTCGGGAGCCAGACCAGGAGAAGCTAAATTGTATGTGTCCAGTGAGAGCACTGCGTCCACAGAGCTGCCCTGTGGAGAAAATCTGACCAAATTGCTTGTTTGCTACGGGCCGGCGCTTGCTTCCCTACTCGAAGCTGAAGTCAGCTGCGTGGCAGGTGCCTTTATAGCTTCCTGGTCGCTACGTCACCCTGCCCGTGATGTCACGCCCTTCCATTGAACAGATTGCACACAATATCCAGAGTTGATCTTGCCAAAGGCGTTTCCCCAAAGCGCTTGACGCAGCGTCTCGTTCCTTCGAGGAACTAGGGTTACATTCGTAACCTAGAGACATTTTAAGAGTATATAACTGTTTATTGCACTGAACTGTCATAGTCCTCACAATATTTAGAGATATACTGCATAATAATAGCAACATTGGTCAGTAAGTGATTTGAAGTCTTACAGTAATTCTCTTGAATTTTATTGTCAGTAATGGTGAATTTGTTCCAAAATTGATTGCTTTGGGGAAAAAAGTGCTTTAAAAGATGAATTTAGAGACAAAACTTCTCAGGGAGGATTTTACTGTCAGCATGCCAAAGCACAGCACACTGTCAGCACGCTCAAACCCTCGCTGAGAAGTCTCTTAATTCATGTCATTAAAGCAACACTGGTAATGATCCACGTAAATTCACTAGTTGGTTGTTTGACAACATAGTATAAGTCCCTTCATTCCTCCTTTTCATTCATCCTTTCCCTTGTTCCTTTATTCAAAATAATAGGACTGTTTTGAGAGCCCCTACTTTGGAGTGTGTGAATCCTTGTTCTAATATTCCCTGCTGAAGGTAGCCTACTATAATAAAGACATACTACTACAGTTTTCTCACTCTCTCCCACAATTTCTTGCCACTCTAATGAAGCAGATTCAGACATGATTGTCGCCCTAGTATTTAGAATACTGTTTGTTGAAGAAGAGAGAAAAGGAGACAGAGACAGGGCAGATGAAGGATGGTGTGAGAAAATAAAAGAAATGCATTTGAAATAAGGCTGAAAGTGTCTGCCCTCATTAAGCTGACCTTTTGTTTAGAGACAAACAGATTTAGAAAGAGAGGGAGAAAGTATGCATGTTGGTGGACAAAAGGAAGGACTTGAATAGAGCAGCAGCTGATCCAGAGCTGCTAAAATGCATAGACATGCCTGAAAGATTCCCTAGTAAAGCAGCTGAACTTTAGCTTGGGATTAAACAAGACCTCAAACACACACATACACACACCTCCCACAGTGATGCTCAACCACTCCCTTAGATGACTCCATCTAACTGTCCACTCCATCACAGGTCCACAGCAGCAGAACGCTCCTCTCCCATCATGAAGTCTGCCGAGGAACCAGACAAACAGAGACAGAGGAGCAGACACCAGCGTCTCCAGATGGGGTGGTTCTCCAGTTTCTGGTGGTGTACATTTGTGATGCTCTTCTTTTCTCTGTCAGAGGTGAAGTCTATGAAGGAGAGCATGCCAAGAGTTAACCTCAGCTACAAAGGTAATGTTTGTCCTTATGTGACTTTTAAATGTTTTGTAACATTCTGTTTATTCCAAAAAGCTTTTATGTTGCTCTGTGCAGATGATTTCTTTCTAAAATGATCTATTAAATCTTTAGTGTTTTGCTAAATTTCCATGTATTTATTTTAAACATCTGCTTGAGCTTTTGTAATTTTTAAAGGATACATTTTGAAGCACATGTAGGGAAGTGAGGAGAGTTTTACAACTCAGTTGTATAAGGTCTATATTTAGAATGCATATCTGACTGACTGAGTGTATATAAGGGATGTGCTGCATAATTTTTTCAATTATGCAGCCCCAAACGTCCCCAGTAATCTGCCACTTTTGTTCTTAAACTTTAGATAAATGCCCTCTATATATATATAAAATAATTGTAACATTTTAATTGTATTTTACATGTTCATATCATTACAACCTAATTTCAAGCAAAAATAATGATGTCATGATATATATTGTTATCATGAGATAAAATTAATCATATCGTTATTTAAGATTTGGGTCATATCACCCACCCCTACATCTCACATGTAAAAATCTTGATCAGTTAATATGCATTGCATGTACAGTACACCTGCATTTGTTTGTTTATATTTGTCTGTGTATTTTGCTGCGTCAGAAGTTTTAGGACAAAATGACCATTTCATAATGAGAGGTTAAATAAGGCCATGACTACTAAAGTCTGGGATTTTACCCAGTACCTCACTGTAACTGTCTGCATTTCTTGTGGTATTTGCTAACAACTGGTTCATGCTGTGAGCACCCTCCCTCCCTCTACCTGTGGTTGTGTGTGATCGCTCGACTGCAGCTGTGGCTTCAAAGGTTTGATAAGTCAATAAGGCGTTAACTCTCTGTTCTCAACAGTGATCCCACAAGCACAGCACATTTTAGCTTATCACTGGAGTTATCCTAGAAACACCGTAGCAGTGCTACACGCTCAAAGACATACACACACACACACACACACACACACACACACACACACACACACACACACACACACACACACACACACACACACACACACACACACACACACACACACACACACACACACACACACATACTTATGCTGTGAATATTATGGGCGGGAGTTCAGGGTAAGATAAATGTATGTTGCTATAAAATGAGTGATGCTTAAAGGAAACAACTGTTAAAAGTAACAACGTGTCCTTACTTAATTACACATGGATTGTTAAATGACCTACATGTATGATAAAACTACACTAGCTTTACAACAGCGGTAGCAACTTTGATTAGATACCAGTTTGATCCAGAACATGTTTTTGATAGTGCTGACAAGTGACAAATTTTCCTTTAGATATTGTTTTTTTTCTAAATAAAAATAGTGATGAAAGTCTTTTTCTTAATTTGTTTCTTTTCTTTCTCTCTCTTCCATTCTCTTCTGTGTTCAATCCCTGCCTCGATTTGTGGAAGGAAGTGAATGCAGTGTATGTTTTATGACACTGAGGGAAATAAAAGTTATAGATCCTTAAAAACTGACACACAGCATCGAAGCACTACTGAACTAGACCTTCATCCATATCAGGAAACTCACCCCAATAAAAATATGAGTGACTGTGCAGGGGCGTCTGTTTATTTTCAGTTTATTTAGCATAAAATCCGACATGCTGTGTGTCAGTTTGCCATATTTTAGCCGCTTTGCTTGGCGAGAATGATGTGAAAGAGAGGGGAGAACAGACAGCTGCCTGACTTTGATTTGTGCATGCAGTGACCCAGCTCTTGAAGAAATTTTCTTGATTTTTCTTTTTCTTAACCCATTGCCATTCTTTTCATTTTCTTAGAGCAGAAATCTAAAATCTAACAAATACTAGTTAAGAAAAAAAAATTCCTATACATTTATGTATAATATATAGGTTCCTGTTGGGCTTTTTTACAAGATTTTCTAATCCTTAAAGCTGCACTGAGTGGGTCTGTTTGATCTTAAAACTTGCTGTTCCACTCCATGTTTGGTCCTGTTGGAGAGTATGCAGAAGTACAGTCTTTTACAATCCATCATCTGAGCAGATGGTCTCATAAAAACATTGCACAATATCTGTATCAGTGCAGTCCTTTAAAACATTAAATGGTCATTATATGGAAGAATGCAGGCCTGCGTGCACACCTCAAGGCCGAGCAGCAGTAAGTTACTCTTGTTTTTCCCTTAAAGGAAGGCTAAAAGGGGAACATCTGATCTTTGTTAGATATAGTACATTTCATAATGTTCTCTGGAGTCAAGTAAACAATATTCTTGCTTGTCGCTAACATCACTCCTAGATGACAATGTCCAGTGAAACGCATCAAAATATTATCTTCAGGTTGTGTAAATATTTCTATTAAAGAAAGTCTCCTTCGGCACGGGGATCTTTAGTGAAGGTTATTGATTGTTTTATGAATGGTATATTTTCTTTTGTTTGACATAAAGTGTACATGCATGATGGTATAGATATAAACTTGAACCATGCAAACACAAAGCCTTGTTTTGCAATAGGAAAACAGCAATTTAAGAACTCACAGTATAGTATACAATGAATTTACAACTGTATGGCACCCTAAACAGATGTAAAACAAGCAGGTCATAAATATGGCCATGCGTCTTCCTAATGTACTGTACACAGAGTTACACTAGTTTCGACTAGTTTGGCTCTCTTCCCAAACCACAGGTAGGATATTTGTTTACACCTAAGAGTATGATCCTTTACCATCTGAGAAATCTTAAAATAAGTTTTGCTCTGTGACATTAGCTTTAAATGTGTGGTCCAGTTTCTGGCAAATAACTGAGTATACCTTGATTTGTTAACCCCTAAGATTGTCCACTGCTTCAAAGTTTTGTATTTCACTCATCGATCTTTATGCTTTGCTGTTGCCTGAAGATAAATGATGTACCTAGGGCTGAAATAGCTTGCTCTGTAAAGATTGAGCTGTACAGCACAATATATATTGAACTGAATGGACAATACTTTCTTTATGTTTCCACAGGGAGTCTGCATTTCTCATAAGAATTATTATTAACCCACTACGGTCAGCAAACCACAGAAGTGTAGCATTACGCTGTAAGCTTATAAAATTTTAAATTCTAGTTGGAGCCTACTTTGGCAATGGCCGTTCTAGTCATGGAAGTATAGCCTCTTTGTATTTGAACTGGAATATTATTAAACTATTTTGCCATGCAAGCTTATATTTCAAAATATTTCAAAACACAGAAATTACAAGGATATGTCAATTATTCATACAAAAATATCTACGATTTCCTTATTCATACAATGAAAGTGAATGGTGAACACAGCTGTAAGACATATATTTGTTGAATAATGACTTAAATATGCATATTTAAGTTTTACTTTTACTTTTATTGTTTTTCATTTTTTGTCCTTTTTGGAGCTTGACAAACATTGGTTTCCATCTCCTTCTGTTGAATGGAAACAAGCAGCTCAAACATTCTTCAAAATGTCTCCTTCCATATAGAAGAAATCATATAGGTTTGAACTTTATCCCTTTTAAGACATGAGATCCATTTTCTCTTAATTATATTGTCGCTGGTATTACTTAGGAAAGAGCATTCAATATTTCTAATGAATTTGTCAATGCACATTTTAAATATCCTAAAAAAAACATTTTCTAGCTGTAATTTACAGACTACTGCTATGAAAGAAATTGAGAATTTATTCCCCTGAGGGGTCAAGATAATACTCCAGAACTCCAGATAAATCTCTCTAGACCTAATTTCAAAGCGGGAATCTTTCAGCAGGGCTCTGACCTAAAACTGTTTGCAGAGTAGATTAGCGTCAGCTAGTCAGGCATTAGCATGAATGGGGTTTTATTTTGAAGAGGATTTTTTTGTCTTATAAATACTGATCTGAAATGACCCATCCTCGACCCTGCACCCCAGAGAATTAATAGTTAAGTCCTAGCATTTATTCAGCTTGTTGATGCTCTAAACTCAGAGTCTGACACCCCATGACCCGACCCTAACATAGATGTTTATGTGCATACATGTCTGACATGTAGGAAGGTAGCTGAAATGAGAGATGGAAAGAATGAATAAGGAATGATATGTATATGTGAAATTCAGAATTCAAATAGAAGAAAAAGAGTATCAGAAAAAAATAAAAATAAAAAATCTACAAACCTGCTTTCTACAGTGTTTAATTGCACACTGCCAGGTTTTCTTGCTTTGAGGCTGCTGGCAGATGGTTATGTATGTGTGCATGGAGAGCAGAACACTGGGTGGAGAAATGTTAGGATTATATCCAAGTCTACTAAAACGGCGTGCTTTGGTCAAATGCAATTACGTGTTTCAAAAATATCTCAAGAATTATATATCTAGAGAGTTCCGCTTGTACATACCAATTCTTCAGTGAGAATAACAGAATATGTCATTGCTCCCTCACAGAGGAGAAACGAAATATGAAACCTACTGCAAATGAACCATCAAGCTAATCTTCCATTGTTCGACGTGAGAATTGATAGGTGGAATGATTAGCTGATTCCAGCTGAATTCTCAGACAGCTCATAGCCTTTTGGTTCATGTTCAGCAGGTGAAGTAAGGGCTAGAGGAAGGAGGATTAGTAGATGGGCTGATGTTACAGAGAGGATGAAACCTTATCAGAATGGGATCTGAACACATAGATGACAGATAGCCCCAAAGCTATTGTTACTGTAGATAATATGGACTGTAAAGGTAATGGTGCCTCTCAGTATATTAGAAGAGTGAGAGATTTGGAAGAAAGGACAATAGCTGTGCAATGATAAAATTTCCAATTTATTGCTATACTGCAATGCTTAGACAAATGCACACCTGTGCACATATTCACACTAGAGGTCTTCACGGGTCCAAAAATTTGTGCCCGAACCCGAAAGAGACCCGTAATGTACTACACCGAACCGACCCGGACCCGTCTAATATTTCAAAAACTGGACCCGGACCCATGTAGATCCAAGAAATGTCTACCAGGACCCGACCCGGACCCATATATTATTTAAAATCTGGACCCGAACCCCCCGGGAAGACACAGACCCGACTGGACCCGACGTTCACATATTCCACCTTAAATGACTATTACAAGTCAATAAACCTGTTGTGAAAAATACAGCTTTTTGTCTTACCTAATTTAAAGAGGCATAGTATCTCTTCCTTGTACCTGCCTGTGATGCATTAATCCTCCGACAAGAAAGTTATTCATGTTATTTCTCTCGTTAGTCCAAGCTGAATCCACTCATTATTTCAGCTTAAAAATCCACTTGATGTCATGGTGACGGATGACAAATCCTACTGTGCACATGTACATTCTGACTCGAGTTAACTCGCATAATAACTTCGACTGTTTGCCCTTTTGAACTATAATAATGATCGCTCGTGCAATGCCATGGCTGCTGACGTTATTTATTTGCTATCATCTGATCTCTGTGCTCTCTGCTCTGCATCGAGTCTGAATCTGACCACTAAAACTTTAAGATTAAACGGTTCATTTATAATATTATAAAAATGGGAGAAAATGTAAAACGCGGTTTGGCGGTCGAAGTGTCCCTCACTGGTTGCCATATAAACATGAAACGCGATCGAGACTGCACATGCGTGCTAGCTGTATAAACCTAAAATGCTTTAACGCAATTTGAGCGTCATAGAAAACATTAATGTGACAGTTCACCTCAGATTGTGTTGCTGATTTGAAATATATTAAATATGAGTGTGTCAAGTCTTTAAGCATTAATACCGTGCGTGCACTTGTATTAACTCCAAGTCTGCGCGCTCTGCTTCTAAAAGCAGAGAGAGAGAGAGAGAGAGAGAGAGAGAGAGAGAGATCGATCACTTTTTTTGGCTCACTCTTTTCTTTTCCTAATTTTACAAGTTGCAAGTTACAAAAAACACAAGCAGTCTTTGATCACGGCCGGGTGTTCTCCGAGTCTGATGATTCCGATCGCACGGGTATTACACACAATGTTAAACAGACCCGGGACCCGAGGTAATAGTTTCGGACCCGACCCGGACCCGGCTGATGATTTAAAATATAGACCCGAACCCGTACGGGTCCCGAGTCGGGTCCGGGGTCGACGGGTCTCGGGTGCACTGTGAAGACCTCTAATTCACCTATAAAGCTCTTATATGCTTGCACAAGTCACTGTTCTGATACACAAGTTATTTAGTATGTTTGTGCATATAATACATGCTATGTGCTTTCATATATGTATTCACCCTCATTTGACTTCTTCAGAGCTGATTCATTCTCGAAGTGTGGTGCCGTTTGTGGGTTCCAGCGAGGGACTGCGGTTTCAGACAGTCCTATTGGATGAAGAAAAAAGCAGATTACTGCTGGGAGCCAAAGACCACATCTACCTACTGGACCCAGACAACATCAATAAACACCCCAAAAAGGTAAATACATACACATTAAAGGACTCAAACCTGCAGACATGCAGAATCAGGTCTCAGTGAAAAGGCAAGTGAAGACTTTACACTATGTGTGGTCTGGAGGAAAACTTTTCCATAGAATCATTTAGAAGTGCATTCACTCACTCTCAGACTGGTTGACAGATTTCTTCAATTTAGAAAATCTGTTTTTAAAAGATGTGAGAATTACATATTGTTTTTTGATTGAACATGTTGTTTCGTCCAACCAGTTTAGAACTGTTTTTTTATTTATTTTATTAATCAGATTTCTTGTTCTGTTCTTGTTCTTATAATTATAAATAACCCCCTTTTTTGTCATTCGATGAGTAGAATTATATAAAATATATGTTTTGTGTGAAGCATATCCTGTATATTGTCTGAAGAAAAATTGTGCTTGGCAGTGTTCGTAGGTGGTCACTTCATTTGATAAATTTTATGTTTGTCTGTCTTTTGTCAAACAGGTGTATGTTTTATTGTGAGAGCAAAATAATTTTTTCATTTTTTCTATAAAACTGTTAACTTGTCGACTGATAATACTCCTATACTTAGACAACATAATCTGGGTTAAACTAAGTACAAATCAAAACTGTTTATACCTTTCTAATCTCACAAAAATGCCTGATAGCAAGGTGTCAGAGTATCTGGATATGTTTAGCTTATGAATACATTCATGGTAGTGGGTGTTCAAGTATGTTTATGTGTGTCTCTGCTTGTTTCTGTCTCAAGATTTCCTCTAGTTCACTTCATACTTTCACTTCCAAGAAGTGCTTAGTTATTTCACTGATTGAGCCCATTTGCAGTAGGCATGACAATCTTCAAAGCATCATCATGTAAAGTCATCTCACGAGCATGTGTACTTATGAATTGTCTATTACATGTAGAGACGGTTCTGGTTGGTCAGTGTCAAAGGTCAGGCCTGTGTGTGATAAGTGCTTAAGCTTTTTATAACACGAGTGCAGAGACAGGGCCAGAAGCCCCTTCATCAATCTTTATCTGTACGTCATCCTCCCTCTCGTGGGCTTAACCCAGAACTTATGTTTGTACAGTATTTCATGTGTACAGCTTTTCATCTGTTAAATATACAATGGAATAAACTTTGTTTAAAGTCCTACTTTGAGTTTCGACTTGATCTCAGTCTAAATCAAAGCTTTTGTTGAATTACCTTTCTGAAACAATTCCCTGAGAGACAATTGTAATCACTTATGCTGACAGTTTAAATTACAAGGTATTTGCTGCTTGTATTTTTACTTGAATTTACTTGCTTTGTGTGTGTGTGTGTGTGTGTGTGTGTGTGTGTGTGTGTGTGTGTGTGTGTGTGTGTGTGTGTGTGTGTGTTTCTCACTTGCAGCTGAGCTGGCAAGCTCCAACAGACAGGGTGGATATGTGTATACTGGCTGGCAAAAACCCTCTCGTAAGTTTCACTCAGCATATATGTCTGTTGAATGAACATTTCAATACACAGTCTGTCCTCTTTAACTCAAACCTGTCTTATAAAAGATTGCAGACTTCACTGCATGGTTCACAATTTCCACAAAACATAAAACTGTTTTCAACACAGATAATGAGAATGTTTTCTTACCAAACTTTAAACAGTAGTGTATATTATATCACTTGATTTTTTCAAAGAATATTGATTGTTTTTTCATCTGAAATCCTACAAACCTCATTTTGTGAAATGCTTAAAAAGTATGCTTAAGATATCTTTCTTGATAAAGACAATTTGTTAGAAATTATGCTATTTAATGCAATGACATCAATACATTAAATGTGTCCAAACCGTTTTTGAGGCCACTGCACATGCTCACATTCTCTCTCTTTCTCTTTCTACCTCAGACCGAATGTGCTAATTTCATTCGAGTTTTGCACATCTATAACCGGACCCATGTCTACACCTGTGGAACTGGAGCATTCCACCCCACCTGTGCTTTCTTAGAAGTCAAAGGTCACAAAGAGGCAAGGAATTCAATTATTGACTGTTTCCACACATATTGATTATATTGAGTTTGTCGAGGTTTTCTATTTAATTGATTGGTATTCTTGAAAGAGTATTAAAGCATTATAAAGTAATTTCTCCTGTATGGTAAATATTAATGGTGAGTGTTTGGTGTAATGATTGCAGGACACCTGGTTGCACATTCACAGCAACACTGTGGAATCCGGCCGAATGAAATGTCCTTTTGATCCACTCCAGCCTTTTGCTTCAGTACTCACAGGTGAGCATGAATCTAAAAGACACAAACCTGATATAAAGAGCATTTTACTCTTTGCACATGATAGGCTTTCACAGAAGAAAAATCTGCTTCCTCTGTACTGTCTGTCATTCATTTGTTTTTGGCTTCAAGTTAAACGGCCCCTTATGTTTGCAATGAAGGACTGCAGAGAAACATCACACCCTGTCAAGAATACCAGCTGTACAATTTCCAATGTTTCCTTTTTCTTTTCTTGTGTTCCATTTTTGTGGGTTGTATTGAAGCCTGAATTTTTCCAGCTGAACAAATTTTGATTAATTATGGCCACAAGTCATCACAGATACTTCCTTCTTAACAGAAATTGGATTGCTAAAATTTAATTTTCATAAAAGACCTGAATTAGGAAAGTAAAAAAAATAAATACACAAAAGTTAAAGTTGTCATCATTTACTCATCCTCATGTTCATTCAAAGATTGACTTGCATGAAACACAAAAGGAGTTTTGAAGAATGCAATGAAAACATTTTGTGACAAGCTCCAAAAAAAAAAAAAAAAAAGTCATAAAATCATAATAAAAGTCATCCAGCCTTTTGTGCAAATGGACTATAATCAAAAGTTTAAGTTAAAACCCAAAGTATTGCAAATGAGATTTTTTACTTTTTACTCCTCCAACAGTGTGGTTGAGTGTGTTTATTTTCACGGACAGGCATAAGCAACAGGGAACAACTCTGGAAGAACACAGAGCACATTCTCCTTGATGTCATCGAGATTTGCTCCAAACCACATACTTAGAGAGATGGGTGAGGTAGGGTGGAGGCCCCAACACCAAACGATAACTCAGATAGAAATCGCTGAGTGATTATAAAAACATAATCCATATACCCATTTTAGCTGCCATGGAGGTTATTGAGACTGTATTTATGGAACATACAGTAATATCTCAGTTGGCCTTGTATATCACACGTCACACGCATGTTTGTTTTGTTTATCCCTTTCTGTTTTCAGATCAGTATCTCTATGCTGGCACAACGTCTGATTTCCTGGGCAAGGACAGCACGTTTAGCCGCTCTCTTGGCCCGCCCCCGGATCAGCATTACATTCGCACAGACATTTCTGAGGACTACTGGATCAATGGTCAGTGCTCCCCACCAGTCCAGTTCAATACACTCATACCAGCACTTGTATGAATTACATACAACCTTTTAGGCACAGCTGAAAGAGTTTTTGGTTTAGTTTTATAGTTTTTTTTTAGATAATGGATACTGGATAACTGGTGATCTTTTAATGTGGACAGTCTAATGCTATTGTGCATAACAAGATTTTAAAGTTAGGGAGTTTAATGAAGGAATTTTGCAGTGAGGGTTTACTTGTTGCAGTTTAGCCATAGGAATGGTATTTATGGGCAGCCTGAATGTAGTTTCTTATTGTGTCTATTATATATACACTACCATTCGTAGGCTGCATAATGTTATTTAATAAAACAATAATACAGTACAATTTAAAATAACAGTTTTCATTTAAAAGTTTATTATTATTATTTTTTTATAATGTAATTTATTCTTTTGATGCCAATTACCAGCCATTACTCCAGTCTTCATTGTCAGATAATCCATCAGAAATAATTTTGTTTTTGTGGAAATCGTAAAAAAGTGAAAAAATTAATAAATAAAAGTTAAAATTGTCATCATTTACTTATCCTCATGTTCATTTAAAGATTGACGTGCATGAAACAGGAGTTTTGAAGAATACATTGAAAACATTGTGTGATAAGCTCCAAAAAAAAAAAAGTCCTAAAATCATAATAAAAGTCATCCAGCCTTTTGTGCAAATGGACTATAATCAAAAGTTTAAGTTAAAATCCAAAGTAAGTATTGCAAATTAGATTTTTTACTTTTGGTTTTACTTTTAGCAGTGTTGACAACAGTTGTGCTGCTTAATGTTTTTGTAGAAATCATAATATAGTATATCTTTATAAGGATCGTTTGAATAAAAAGTTCAAAAGGATCTATTTGAAAAATGTCTTTACTGTCACTTTTGATCAATTTAATGCATCCATTCTGAGAAAAATAAATAAATAAATACTTACCCCAAACTTTTGAATGGTAGTGCATATAAAAACAGCTTTTTGGCCACACACAAGCCCACACTCATGCCAACACATATATGAAGCATAAGTGACAGATTGAGAAAAAACAAAACCACAGAAAATAGAAAAGGCGCAGTCATTAATATACGGATACCACAAACTGATTTCTTCTCACAGTCTGTAGAAAAGTTATTAGGCATTAAAAGATGCCACATTTGAGGCGTGTTGCCTGTGTGTCTATGACATATAACTCATGTAATTAGGAGAAAATATCCTTAAATCATAAGAAACGATGAGTCAAATCAACCAGCACAGAAAAATGTAACTGATAGTCGGGTCTGTTTGAGTTGCCAGGGTCTTCAAACTTGCATTTGCTGTTATTAACTCAACTCAGGGCTTTTTGATATGCCCATAAAAGTGACAAATAACTCATAAATATTAATTTTGGACTTGCACCTCTTAAATATCTATTTTTAAGAACTAAATGTGATAAAGTATTATCTTCTGCTTGGACTCTGAGTAACTCTGAGAGTAACACACCAATCCTTTAAAGACATCCTCTGAGTTACCAACTGCTGGCACTTTCATCTTCTTTCCTCTCTATCTGGGTCTTAGTCATTTGCAGAGAGTCCAACATAATATAGTCTAGTCATTGAGTTAATGACTGTCTTTGTTCCACCTTTGGTTTTCTTCTGAATCTTAGAGCTGAACGTTGATGCAATTAAATGGAGTTTAAACCCACACAGTCTATTTTCCAACCCTAAATACCCATTTAACAGTCTGCTGTGTGTCTTAAAGGAAATGCCTAGCATTTACACTAAACAGTAGGATACAGTTTTGTCTTTATACTCTGTCACACACACAAACAGTGGGTCTTAGCTCTTTTAATAGGACTCCACACTTTCTTGTAAGTCTGATAAAGTGATTGGTGGATTAGCATCACAGAAATAAATTAAGCTTTTCTCTCTTTTGTCCCCACAGAGGGCAAGTTTATTTCTGCTTATCCCATCGCGGACACCTACAACCCTGACGATGACAAGATTTACTTCTTTTTCCGTGAAGCATCTCGTGATGGGAGCACTACGGACAAGACTGTGCTGTCTCGTGTCGCCCGGATCTGCCAGGTAAGACTTGTCCTCACTCTGTCTGATCAGAGAGGAACTCACCTCATCACTCTTATCCTTTCTTAGCACATAAGATTAAATGTGCTTCCTCTGGGAGGGGAAGCTTCCTGTTAAGTTCCCTCTTGATGTGATCTGCTGAATGTGGACCAAACCACTGTTGTTAGGCAGGGTAAATCATAGCAGAGGTCTGGCCATGTAATTGCTGCCTAAGTCGTTGTTTATAATGACATTGGAAGTCCCTTGCAGAGCGAAATATGTGTGCTAAGTGACTTCATTGTCACATTGTGTTCTGCCCATCCCCTAACCAGAGTTCACTATGAAGGCTGGGGATATTACACAAAAACAACCATAAAAAAGTCAGATATGCGTTCATCTGAAGTCAAGATAAACTATGGGGAACAACAGATCAAACATCCCACTGACCACAAATGCGTCATCTTTATATCCATGGAGGGCACTGTGGGAAATGAACTCTCTCCCAAGGTTGTTCCCTAAAGAAAGTGAGTAATTGATTCCTTTCACAAAGGTCTCCTCCACAAGGCTGTCATGAAAGCACAAAGAAGATTTTTTCATTTATGAAGAAAATAATGTATTGTCTGACAGTACATTATACTACTTATTAAATATTGCTTTGAGTTTAACTTATTGTATTATTTGAGAAGAAAGAGCAAACATAGTAATACAACCATGAGTGACTATGAGTACAAGAGACATAAAACCAACACTGATACAGGTACAGTACCTTTCAAATGGTACAGTTAGTAATGGTACAGTTGGGTTAGGAAAAATTGTATGTATATATTTATTTTATTTTATTTTACACTGCAGACTAGCGTAATGGCCACTGAAAATTCAGCTTTGCATCACAGGAATGAATTAAAATACATATATTAAAACAGAGTATTTCACAATATTACTTTTTACTGTATTTTCCATCAAATAAATAAAACATTGGAGAACATATTGTAGGAGAGTTCTGTCAGAAACAATAAAAAACTCTTACCGACCCCAAACTTTGAACAGTAGTTTATACTGGATGTTGAAAATGGTTGTTGTTATGCAACAGTATTTCATGCAGAATGCTGCAGTTGACCAATTATAATCAAATATCTAGAGAGTTCTGTGGTCATTTTAAGTAATTGTCCATGCAAGTCACCTGTCAGCCTGCAATTATAAAAAGTAAATGATTTAAATCAGTTTCCTTAATGCTGCTATAAAAATTCCTAGATCTATTGCAGAATTCTTAGACTGAAGCGGGTGGGTTTTTATAGCTTTAGGAGTGAGCTGTAAAACTATCTGAGGCCAGATTCCTCACTGGATAACTGGCCTAACACTAGAGAGGGCATCTTTGAAGATTAAAGAATTTGGAAAACGCCACTCCAAAACCTCTTTTAGGTCTTTCCCCTCTTTTTCTCAAGTGTGTGTTATTCAAGAGGGATAATGGCAGAGCAGGAATATGTTTGCTGCTTTAAGTGGGTGTAGGTGAAATAATTGGAGTCCTTTGATTAAACCCTTCTGGCTATAATGAGGAGATTCATTTAAGTATTCTGAACATGTCTTTTCATTTTAAGACCTCTCAGTGCTCTATTGTGCATCTAAAGACAGAAACCTGCTCTTGGTAAATTCACAGAGAAGGTTGTTATTTTCCCATTATAAACTCCCTTGCTTGCTCTTCCCGATTTCTTGAACTCTCTTTCTTTGTCCCTCTTGTGTGTGTTTGTGTACCTCTTAAGTTTGTGTGTAACTGAGGGGTTGGTTTGTGGTTTTCTGCAGTCTCATGCTTAATAAACTGTTATAATCAGAAGCAAATGCTGTTTTTTCTTTTTTATTATAAAGTCTATAAAATGAAGGATTTAAATGATGAACATGCTTTCAGCACGACAGAATTAAGAGACCCTATATGCCCTTGTGTTTGCATGCAGAATGATGTTGGAGGTTTGAGAAGTCTTACCAACAAGTGGACAACATTCCTCAAAGCAAGACTTGTGTGCTCCATTCCTGGACCAGATGGAGTGGACACACACTTTGATGAGTTACGTAAGTGATGTGTTTTCTGCTCCTGTATTTCAGTTTTATCGTACTTTTTGGCATTTAAAAATTTTTCATTGTGCACTTTTTTTTCATTGTGTGTGTGTTACAGAGGACATCTTTCTCCTCCCTAGAAGAGATGAAAGAAATCCAATGGTGTACGGCGTGTTCACCACCACCAGGTGAGACAAGAGCTCCTACAAGAGAGCATATAAATATTTCATTGGTTTTGGTCTGGGTACTGTGGCTTGAAATCCATTCTGAAATGTGTAATTGTTGATGTGACATAAAAATGTGTGGACAATTATTTTATAGATTAATATAGCAATTTAAAAAAAAATATTTGTAAAAAGTTGTGCATTTGTAATGACCTTTCGTTTACTGTGGCAGTCAGGATGTTTTTTTTTTTTATGTGTATTTTTGGGCTCAGTTCTATCTTTAGAGGATCTGCAGTTTGTGTCTATAACATGGAAGACATCCGTGCTGTGTTTAATGGACCGTATGCTCATAAAGAGGGACCGGACCATCGCTGGGTGGAATATGAAGGCAAAATCCCTTACCCACGACCAGGCACTGTTAGTAACACGACAGTTTCAGTGCTTTTTTTGTCTCCCTTTCAGTCACTGACACTGATGTGTTTTATACATTACCACTGGAGGGAGACATAACATTATACTATATACTATTCTAAATATATAACAAAATATCTTATTTTTCTTTCATAGTGCCCCAGTCAGACATATGATCCTCATATAAAAACGACGAAAGATTTTCCAGATGAAGTCATCAGTTTTATACGGCTTCACCCGCTAATGTACCATTTTGTGCACCCAATGACGGGCCGACCAATTTTCACTCGTATCAATACGGAGTACCGGCTCACTCAGATTGTAGTGGACCGCGTGGCAGCTGAAGATGGACAGTATGCTGTTATGTTCTTGGGCACAGGTAAGAAAAACAATACAAATGTTACTAGTGATTTGTAACAACTAGATATGATGTTGTATTTGGGGAGAATTAAGAAAATGTGATGCATTTTTATTTTGGTATTTTAAAAAAGCTTTGATGACCTAGTGAAATGAAAAAAAAAAAGCATTTTGCCTAATGTACACTTATTCTACATCCTTTCTGGAACTTTAATTGCTATTAAATTTCACAAAGAAATTAAAACATTCTGCAATTTTGAGGTTTTAAAAACTGAAATAGTATTTTCTTTATTAAATAGTATTATACTGAAATAGTATTTCTCTTTATTTATAACTTAAAAAAATAATGTTTTACAGTATATTTGCAGTGTACGTAAGCTATTTAAGTAGCTTTCATTTTGATCAACCAGCAGATGGCAGTAGAGCTAAGAAGACGTTATTAAGGTTGTTTGTGTGTGTGTGTGTGTGTGTGTGTGTGTGTGTATCTGTACAGATATGGGATCAGTTTTGAAGGTTGTCAGCATCACTCAAGAAAACTGGTACACAGAGGAGATCATCTTAGAGGAGCTTCAGGTGTTCAAGGTAAACGTAGCAAACATGCAAATATGAAACAAGTATGGATGAATAATAAAAAAAAAACCACAACAATAAATACAATAAACAAACACTAGTAAAGAAAACACAATGATGAGCAAAAAAATTTCATCTGATAACATCACTGGTGCATTTATTTATCCAGAGTCCCTCACCAATCCTCAACATGGAAATCTCCTCAAAACAGGTAAGAACTTAAGTTTAAACTTGGTTCTAGTAAACTAAATCTTTAGCGTGGAATTAAGAAAGAAAACAAATGATTTTATAAATTATTTAAAGAACATTCATCAGCAAGATGTTTTTGTTTCAGAGGTTCTACAAGACTCTTTGTCATATTTAAGCAACAGCAAATAAATGTTATCAGGCCTTGGTCTCATAATAGACCTTTTATGGCCTCCAATGTTTTGTACTGTTTTATCAGAGTCTCAAAAATAAGTCTGATTCTTCTGTTTCTTGGCCATTCTTTTTCTTTTTAATAGCAAGGGATAATAGAGTACTGATAAGAAATTATATGGAGAATACAGGGGTTGGATGGAAACTTTGTGTCACTATATCATCAACATTTTACTTCTGCCTCTAATTATCTATAGTGAATGCTACCACTTGAAGTCACTAAATGGCTTCAAATAAGTTCCTGAACAACATTTGCTTTTAAAAGGGTGTTATATGGGAAGACCTGCTGTGACTGCCAGACTTATGCTGAGAGAAAAGCAATGGCACCGTGACTTTTATTCTGCGTATTATTGTTGTGGTCATGGTTAACTTTTTTCTCTGAGTCACATGTACACTTTCTTTATTTAGAGAGTGTTGGACCAAAAAGACGAATTATGCGGATTGATAACTCTGTTAGAGCGTTTGCTCCAGTAAGCATTTTTTTTTTGTCATTGCTCCTGGTTTTGTACTTTGTGTATGTGTGTGTGTGCAGCAGCAGCTGTTTGTTGGAGGAAGCGACGGGTTGGTGCAGGTGTCCCTGCACAGGTGCCATATTTATGGGCAGGGCTGTGCAGAATGCTGCCTGGCTAGAGACCCCTACTGTGCTTGGGACGGTATTCAGTGCTCCAGATACATTCCAGCTTCCAAGAGGTAACACACACACACACACACACACAAACATGAACCGATAAAGTCATTGTCCCAAATACAAGTCGATGCAAAGCCTTGAAATTGATTCACAGAGTCAGCACTTCTGTTTAACGGTCTTCTGATCGGCACAGACAAAAAACGCAAAGCCACATGTTTCCTACGATATCCCTGAGATGTGCACCGTGTGCAGTTTGGTGCTCTGAGGTTTTTGGGATAGCAGAAAGTTAAAATAGAGAGAGGGCTTTGTGGTGCCCTCTTTCTGACCTAGCTCTCCAGGGTGAGTTGTTCAGCACAGAGAAGAAAATGACAAATATTAGATTTTTCCTGTGCCATAGGGTGTAGTGGGACTGAACTGGACAGGCAAATTGATTAAAGTTGCTTTGTTGTTGAGATGATGTATGTGAGCTGCCAGAGAAGTTTTCTTGCCCTTTCTCTCCCGGCTCTCCAGTCTGCCACTGATGCAAGGAGGCCAGGTCATCCTGCAGAGAGAGCAAGCGAGAGATAAGGAGACACACACAGAGAGAGAATTTAGTTTATTTTGGAGATTATTTGGCTGTCAGAGGCCTCTGTTTGAAATACGCTGTGTGGCATCATTAAGATTCATACATTTTTTCTTTTTTTGCTCTGAAGATTACAATTTAGATTAGCCAGCTATGTTTTGAGGGGTATTTGTTATAATTTCTTTGGCTATTTTTTATTTATGATTGATTTATCCAGTGATTCTCAGCCTTTTGAACCCCCCCCCCCCCCCCCGTTGTCCACAACAATATTCAAATACCCCATGACCCACTCCCAGTTGTTAGTGATTTACTCTATAAGAATTTTTAAAAATACTTTTTACACACAGCAAGGATGAAAAAGGAATGGATGCTTAACAATATTAAAAACTCAAGATGTATTTGTCTTAATTTGATTGGCGGCTCTTTTAATGTTTTGGAATCTAAAAATGTGATCAAAATAAATCTGAATCCAAAAAAAGCCTTTTCATGTGTTCTTACAGGAGGGCCAGAAGGCAAGATATAAAGCATGGAGACCCATCCAGCAATTGTTGGGACACAGAGGATGGTAAGGAGGCATATGAGGGTGTGTGTGTGCATATGGGGCATAAAAGCACTAAAAGCTCTGTTTTGTTTTAAGATGCTGCATTGTCCTGTGGGGCTCACCTAATGGATCTCTACACTAACCTAAAAAATACTTTACTGTCTTTCTGATATGGTGATCACTCTCTCTCTCTCCGTTTGGCAGTTTTGGGGAGGAATGTTGAGGAGAAGGTGTTGTATGGAGTAGAGAGTAACTCCTCTTTTCTCGAGTGTGTTTCACAATCCCAGCAGGCCTTGGTCCGCTGGTTTGTACTGAAGCCAGGAGTGGACCACCGTCAAGAGGTATAGTCAACATACATCTCATTGTGTGTGTGTGTATTATTCACCCATTTTTCTAGCTCTGTCTTGTGTGACAGTTGGTAAGTAGTTAGCTATGCTACAAATATAAGTATTTATATAAGTATTTCACAAAGAATGCAAATCCAAAAGCAAGTAATAAAATTAGCTGTTGAATTTTTGTATTATATCAATTAATTGTTTAATTATGTGAACCATATAAACAAAACCAAGTCACTAAAATGAATGATTGTGCCATAAAACATAAACAGTAAGCGGTACTGTTTTGTTTCGAAGTAAATTAGTCAATTAGCATAAATGTATGAAGTATAGCCTGGGCATATTCCAGCCATAGTTTCTCTTTCATAACAATGTCTTTTGGCATCACAGGCTTTTTATGGTTGGACACAATCTAGAAACTGATTTACAGTAACTCTCAACCCCCTGATGCTTAGATGAAATAGATGTTGCATAATTCTGAAGATCGTCTTACTAAACAATGTGTTGTAACAGAGAAAAAGAGAACTAGAACATTTCTGTTGGTAATCTTGAAGATGGCCTGAGGCTCAGAAGCTGAGATAACACAAACAGAGATACAGAACACAGCAGTACCGTCAAGAAGTGACCTTCACTGGTGGATTCATCTCTCTTATTCAGTGTTTTACACCTACACATTTAATCTCATCTTCACTGCTGTCGATTAGGTGTCATGCACCTGGTTGACATATACTAACTGTTTCCCCTTCTTACTTTAGAAACACAAACAAATACATATGTCTTTCAGATATCTCTGTCCCTTTAAACTGCCCGAGGGAGTGTATTTGTGCTATCTTCTAAAACAGATTTTATGCGGTATATGTGAACAGCAGTCCTTTCAAGTGAGTAGTAATGGATCTATGTGTGTAGTGGAAAGTTCAGAGTGCAGAAACAGAGGTCATTTTAACCTTGTGTTGTGGGTGTCTCTTGTCTTTATTATCTGTGATGAATAGACAGGGGCCAAGACCTGACTCTGGAGTGGTAGATCAGCATATCCTTTTATTGATCCATCTCCACAACAATGAATCCCAACAGGAATATGTGTGTGTGTGTGTGTGTGAGAGAGAGAGAGTTGAAGACACGTATGAGGCATGACAGGAGGTCAAATCACAGCATGTCACAGGCTAGATGCATTTCAAGAAAAAATGTGCTGTCTCCTGCTTTAAGAAACATCCTGCAGTCCCACGTCTCAAGTAAACATTAGTCCTGCTATGATGCATTTGATTTATTTTAGTTTCCCTTCCTGCTTTTCTTCTCCTCCTTTCTTTCCCCTGTCTTTCCCACAGCACAAAACAACTCCCTACCACACAGCTGCCCAAAACACCTGCAACACATGCACAATATTAAAAATATCAGCCCACACTTCACCTCGTAAAAGACAACAATAAATGATAGAAGAGAAAACTGCGCCTGCTTGTTTGTGTGAAAATTTATCGAATCAGAGTAAACATATATCTGGTTGCAATAACAGAATGGACCCCTCAACATAGCTGAGAACATAGCAAAAGAACTATGGGATTGGAATTATAGAATGTATTTATTCTGGTTCCAATTTGGATTTCAGTTCCTTAACAAGCCCATTAAAACAATTAACTTGTTTTTACGTAATACTCAAAACATGCACATGCCTAAACTTACACCATGGATTCATTTTATTAAAAAAAAAAATTCTAAAGGCATTATGCACTTAAAAATAGTTAGCCATATTTGAACCATATTAAGCTAATTCAGTTTAATTGTTTTCACTATAAAAAGATTTACAGTATGCTGATTCTAAGAAATTAGAATAAATACATTTTGAAAATATAATTTAAATGAAATCAATTAGATAAAAAGGCAGACATGACAGCAGCAAAATTTTATATTCTTATATGCATCATATTTTATGATGCGTTGGTGGAATAATGCTGAAAACATCATCAAAGTCTTGCCAGCATTGTTTAAAAAATCTAAATAAGAACCTTGTTATCGATTCCCAACCCTAAACAGGACTCGCTCCTTCATGCTTTCTGTCCCTCTTTTTCACTCCATCCCTCTACCCAATTTTCCACACTCTTCACTACCCTCTTTTTACAACTAAATATATTTTCCCATAGGACTGTGGGTCACCAGCAGGCCAGCTCATATTTGAGATGTGAGACAGATCCTGTACTGAAGGTTCCGGGACCTCTCTCTCTCTCTTTTAAATCCCACAGCCAGACCCAGGGGTGTGCGGAGGGGCCACAGACAGACAGAGGCCTTGTATTGTGGTTTTAATGCCTTTGACCAGGCACTGAGACCAATGCTGTGCTTAAACCTGCATCTGTGATCAGAGGCCAGTTTCCTCCTGCCCCCTAGTAAAACCTTCAGCAGGAGTTACACGCCATGATATATTGCCAAGATACGAAACACAGACACACACGTTCACTTTACAACTCACCCACACACCAGAACATCTCCATGACATACACATGCGTTTCATCTTGACACTCTTGTGCCCTTAGCCTTTATATTATAGTTCCATCTGTTACAGGTGCTGCAAAACCACCCTATTTCCTCTCATTCCAGATACGTTTCTGCAAGGTATGACTTAAAAGTCATATTCCAAATTTAAAATGCAAAAATAAAGTAGAACAGTATAAAGAGTATAAATTTAAAAGTATAAAGAGTTGTTTAGTGCAGTCATGACTATTGCATTTCCTTGCAGCGTCCTTTAGATGGCACAAAGATTAGCACAAGTCGATGCAGCAGTGAGCAGTTTGTGTTTTACAGGGTTTCAGTATGCTTTGAAGCTTTCTTTCCCTCCTCTCAGTGCTGCACAGCTGTACTGATTTACTCCAAGACAATAGCTTGACTAGCAGGAGAAATCAGCAGGCTCAAAGACACAGATAACAGGAAAAAAATGTGACCCTGGACCACAAAAGCAGTCTTAAGTCGCTTGGGTATATTTGTAGAAAAAGCCAAAAATACAATGTAGGCCTATGGGTCAAAATTATTGATTTTTCTTTTATGCCAAAAATAATTAGGATATTAAGTAAAGATCATGTTCCATGAAGATATTTTGTACATTTCCTACTGTAAGTATTTCAAAACGTAGTTTTTGATAAGTTATATGCATTGCTAAGAACTTCATTTGGACAACTATTTAACTATTTAAATTTAAATCTTGAATGATCCATGGTCAATTTTTCTTGTTTATTATAATAGCAAACTTTCAGCTTCACGCTACCCATAGCCTGAGCTACTTGTCTCTTTGTAGGAAAGTGATGTTACACAGATGTATTGCAAATAATTCGAATTTTCCTGTGAATTCTGTCCTGATTCTTCTAAAATCTAAATTGTATTTATTGGTTTATCATATATGAGTAAAGACATGATTTGGAAAAGTTTTTGTTTATTATTATTATTATTATTATTATTATTATTATTATTATTATTATTATTATTATTATATATGCACTCTGATTATTATTATCAAAACAGAAATACCACACAGGGACTAAGGGATAAATAATGAATCAAGTGAATCAAAGTGAAGAATCATTTTTTTTAACCATTCAAATTAATCAGATTTTTTAAATATCTGTGAAGTCTATATGGTCACAAACAGGTTTGTATGCACTGAACACACAGAGCATTTCCTATGTCAGAATCACCAGAAATATGGACACCTTGGAAAAATAACACTGCAATAGATCACGCAAACACCTTAAGTTGAAAGTAGACCCTGAAATCACAAGACCAAGGGCATAGCACTACTTTGCCCCCCTTTTTCTTCTGTCTTTCTGTCTCATTAACATTAACGTGGTCAGCTTGTCTAATTACATTCTAATGATCAATCAGATGGCATAATGTGAGGTCAGCAGGAAGTGAAGCACTGAGGTTAAAGACTGATCTCTGACCTTGAGAAAGTCTCACTGTGGGCTGAATGATTTATGAGAATAAACCCAACAAGTGACGCATAAATTCACAGTTTGGTTGTGATTAAAGGAAGTTAGAGGGAAAGGTTGGAGGGAGAGCTTTCAGGAGTGATGATAAAACTGTGCGAGGTCGAGGTGCTGCGAGGTGCTCTTAAAGTCATCATTGTTATCCGTTTAGGAAATCTGCACTGTTTATTTTGTTTCACCATAATTACTCGTGTAACTAGTCATGTAACGTCTTTAAATAGGGAAACATGGAAGTGTTTGGTAGCTTCTAAATTCATTCCTGTTTGGATCCTAAGGAATGAATGCAGCTACGCTAAACGCTAGCATAGTGGCGCCGAGCTTTACAGCGATTAAGTGCACGGACTGAAACGGGAGTGTTAGGTATCAGCTTGTCTAAGTTGAGGGAAGAACATAGTGGAATATGGAAAAACTGGCATTTTTCTTTAAGCTGTCATGTGTCCAAGAAAGTATTTGTTGATGTGGTTGATTTTTATGAAAGAATCAATAATTGTGTTTTTGTCGCAGATCAAACCGGACGAGCGTGTGCTGATAACCGAGCGAGGTTTGCTGATTCGTTGGCTCCAGCGTAGTGATGCAGGTTCGTACTTCTGCACCTCCCAGGAGCACAGCTTCACCCGTACCCTTCTCCACCTCTCTCTTCACATACTGGACCGTGGACAGATCCATGCACACCAACCTGCTATACGGGAATCATCAGAAAATCCGTCCATGACTGAACCCCGCCAGCGCTATAAGGATTACTTGCGCATGTTGAGCGGCCCCGTGCGCTCTCTAGATGACTACTGCGAAACGCTCTGGCACAAAGAGAAGAAGCAAAAACAGAAGGGCAAATGGAAACATGTTCAAGAGCTCCGCAAGAGCAGGAACCGACGCCACCACTAGAGGCACCAGTGAGGCCTGGATTCGAGTGTGATGTTAGAAGGGTCACAATGCCCTTGGAGCATCTAGATGTGGATTAAATGGACTCTAAACCAAATACTAAGGCATAAATTAATAATCTCCAGTCAACCCCCCCCCCCCAAAAAATCTTTCAGAAATAGCAGTGAAACGACACATGAATCTTGTTTTTGTTTTGACAAGTCCCTCAAAAGTGACCCACTGATTCCACTGATTCCCTAACCTTTTGAAAAAATACCCACTTGAACACCAGTCATCTTGACTATTCTTGAAAATACATCAGAATCTATTAGTTTTGTTAAAGCCCCTTAGGGCAAGGTATGGTATTCTAAAAGCATATATCTATTAATCTATAAACTATGATCAAAACAGATTTTTTTTTGGTCTAAAAATATCTGGATTGAGGAAGTTTTACAAAACAACACATTAATTTTAACCAAGAATAAAATTGCATTCATGTTGAATGTATGTAAATATTTATATTATTTGTACATGAGATTGTGCATGCTTTAGGATTATTTACATAGAATTCTCTTTTGAGATTACAGTTTTAATCAAGCATTTAAGTTTCACTGAATAAAATACATTATTTTTGTATTTTTGCAATGTGTCTTACCATAGATAATTTGTTTACAACATATGCCATTATTTAAAATTGACAATGATGTTGAAATAAACTGTTTTATAACTACTTAACTGTACAACCAAGAAAAGACAATGACTTTATTATTTAAAGAAATGGTTCACACAATAGTTCTGTCTTCCTCTATCAATGTTGCACAAACCAAGTATGATTTTTATCCTCCAGGTGAACACAAAAGAAGATTTAGCACAACGTGCAGGCTTCTTTTCCATACAGTGGCAGTTTATGTTGACCATGGTCTTGTTAAAATCCAAAAAGAGTGTCATGAATGGAGTCCATATGACTCGTGCACTATATTCTAGTCTTATGAAGGTATATGAAAATGTAAAAGAGTATGTTGTAAGTAGACGACAGTATTTTTTTGTGTGTGTGAACAATCCCTTCAAGTAATCATTGATTTGCTATGACACTGGCAGCAAGATATATTCAGTTCATTGTCCTCAATTCAGTATTTTATGATATAATATAACGTTTTTTTATCCACAAAATACCACAGACAATTATTTGCTATTACCTCATCAAATAGAATGTAAATAATTTTCAAAACATTGCTTTTAATTTTTATATTATAGTTTATATCTTGTGATTTTATATTTAAATGAAGATGGAGTGTTGATACCAGAGTTTATTCAAGACATGTGATGCAATATAGATTAAACAACCTGACTCCATATCTCTGCCTAGAATGTTTACACGCACACACTCAAAGCACAGTTGTATCTTATATCCCATGACTTCACATCTGAACAAGAGGCACGCAGCACTGCCATTATGATTGATCGGAGAGTTCATGGCTAGACGGCCTTTCTCTGAAGTCAAACTGCCTCAGATCAGGTTAGAGAGGAAGTGAACTCTTCACACATACTTTACAATAGAGCGTGACCTCAGATAACCTCACCGCCTGAAGAGCGTGTGCTTGTGTTTTCAAGGTCAGGGCTCCTCTCCTATCAGGATTTCTCATCTACTCCATCATTTGGTCATTAGAGCATGCGGTGCCCTGCTGAGGAAGTCAAGGTCAGTGGGTCGCACACAAAAAACTACTAGCACAAACCCTTTACATTTGTTAACATCTTTAAGGTAGAAAATACACAACAGTTTAATCTTTTATAAGCCAAATAATAATTTGACACAAGTAAACAAGTCCTAAATTAACCACATCATGCCAGAAAACCAACACGAGATCCGTCTTCACTCTGGGATCAACAAAAAGGCTTTTCTGTCTGATTCGTGGCACAGCCACAGACGGCAGTGATGACCACATGCGGAGTGCAATGAAGGGCAAATGACTGTTTATGGACTGATAGGATAACTTATTTATCAGTGGTAAAGTCTTGAGTAATGGCGTTCTCTCTTCCTGTACCTCCCGTTTTGGCCAAGAAAAGCAGAAAGTGATCTTTTCTCTCCAGAATGCCATCCTATAGTGGTAATCGCTGGAGCTCTTAGTCTTTAACCATACAAGAGAATCTATTAACAGAGATGTTCTGCTTCGAGCTGAGGCAGGTCAAAGGTGGAGCGGGTTGATGGAACATACAGAAAGAGCATGATAGGTTCAAGTCAGATAGATTAGGTTCAGCTGGGTGTTGTCTATATGAATCAGTGTCTTTGCTAATAATCATATGTTAACATCTACTTGTGAGTTTGGGAAAATTACGATAATTGTAAATTTTGGTTGGAATATAAAAGTTTCATATGTATTTCTCTTGTTTTGACTCCTGATAGAGACTTTTTTAATAATTTCCTCTTTAATTTAATTTAGTTTTACATAAAGTAAAGTAACAGGTGTTTTAACATTCACATACTGCCAAAGAGGATGTCTGCAAATTCATCCCGTAAAAATACTGAGTGATTAACTTTGGTCTGAGCAAGATGATGATGTAACTTTTCTACATTAATTTTTTTTTTAAATTATATTCCCAATATTTATTTTAAATGATGTCTAAAGAATGTGCATCACATGTTTTCGCTTTTTTATGCTTTTATTCAATTTATAAAGGTTCTTTAAATTAAACAATGTGTACAATACTTTATTTGTACAATTGAACTGTATAAGTTGCTTAAAGAACATTTTTTACATTTATAATACAATATTAATTGTACAATTAAATTGTACAGTAATTGTAAAATATTTTGTATATGTAACTTAGTTTCATTGCAAAAAAAAAAAAGATTAATTTGATAAAATTTACCATTATTAAAGACTTTGCATCCATTGCATCCTTCGTGTTTTCTCAATGACGGCCTCAACTCAGAAACTCAGAAAATCCCACAATTATGCAGCTTGCATGCAACTCCTAAATTCAATCTTTCTTACATGATTTGAATTTACCATATGACCTGAAGTCCATAAAAGAGTGAGTCTGCCCTGATGGGCAAGAAATTTGGTAGAAATTTGTGTGGTTGCCCAAGTCATTCATGTTCCAGTCTAGTCTTTTGGGAGATGTCAAGACTAAATTGGGTCGCAGTTTGCTACTTGGCTCTGATTTTGCATATTTTACCAATGCTGGCTGCCAACCTCTGAATATATTTTACTGTGATCTGAAATTTTTTATAAACCCTCTCCTATCTGTGGATGCTTACTGCTCATTTCATCATTACAGCATTATATTTTCTGTGAAAACACAGTAAGCTGGTTCTTTAACACAAAACCAGTTGGAATGTGCTTAGTGAATTTAAAGTGCTTTAGCAGTACTTTCTCCATGCAAAGTTGAGTATAATTCCATATATTGAGTATATGCATATGATGCTGAACAGTTTTGTAGACATTAATATGTGCAACTTAAGTTATGTGATCCATGATACTGTAATTATACAGTGGTAGAATTATCTGAGCAGACACTTCTGTAGGGCAGTCCACTCTTGATCCCAGAAAGTGCATGTTTGCATAAATGAGTGAAAACATATCCTGACTCAAACTAACTAATGTGTCTTACACTCTCCCAGTGGACACATGATGACTGTGTCCTCTACAGTACAAAAACAAAAAGATGATTCATGAGTCCTGGAGCAAAACCACAAACCATTTCAAGCAGCATTATCATAATGATATAAAGCTGCTTCGGCTCCAGCTGAGATCTGAGTATTTGAGGAATCTTTGGTTGTATCATCAGTAGTTGCATTCAGTGTTTTTGTGTGATTCTCTCCCGCTGTGAATCTGGCACACAGGGTTCATGCATTCCTTACGGCAAGCCTGCGGTTTTCCAAAAGCCTGTGCAGAGCAGAAAAGTCGGATATAGATAATTATATGATCTTAATGCGGAATGGATGGTCTACAATATTCTGCTTGAATAAATTCAGTATTTTGCATGTTAAAAATGGAGAAATGAGCTGTAAAACATTGTGTTGGTTTCTTATCTATTATTCTCGGCTCTGTTGCTGAGTTTATAAGAGCACTTGCTCTTCCGCTCTCTCTTTGTTAACAAAGCTGATGAATATTTCAGATCATGTGTTTGAGAGTTTTTGAAACGTCATGGTTTATTTAATACCCAGAACAAACTAGAGCATCTATCACAAGAAACCAGTGAAAAACTAGAGGCCAGTTGTGATTCTTGCTCCTAAATGTAACTCTTTAAAAAATAATATTAAGTCTATTGTCAGTCGATATATACACACATACTAATCTAAGTAACAAATATCAATTTAAGTGGATACATGAAAAACAAAGTGTATCTTAATTGGGCATACTTCCCTATTGGAAGTTATATGGGAATGACAGGAAGTGAAAAGAAAATGTGTTTGCAAGTTACCTGGCCTAGATTAATTTGATCAAAAATTCAGAAAAAAACAGTAATATTATGAAAAAATTACCATTTTAAATTGCTGTTTTAAATTTTATTTTATTATATTTTAAAATAAAATTTATTCCTGAGATGCAAAGCTGAATTTTTAGCATCATTAGTCCAGTCTATAGTGTAATAAATGTAGTGGACCTAATTCTTTGAACTATGCCTGATTTGAATCATTTATCTAAATATATTTTAAGGCGAGACACTGCAGGTGAATAGGGCAAAAAAATAACTAATAGTTATCACCTTACTTACCCAGTTGATTGATTACATTGATTATTGCAAACATTTTTTGTATTACAAGTTTTCAAAAATGTTATGTTTAAATATGCAAATGAGGCATTATTTAATGAAATATGTGCTAATTTGCATAAATGTCTAGTACAAAAATCTGAACACTAGATGAAGTCTATTTTTTGAAATTTTTTGTTTAATTTTTTTGACATATTAGAGTCAAATGTTTTTACAGAGGGAATTCTTTTTTTGTCACTCCATAATTCAGAAAATACTTTGAACAGCCAGAAAACAATATATTTTCACAATTTTGGGGGGAATAAAATGTTGTATATAATCAAGGAAAATATATATGAACAAATCCCTCTGTAAAAACCTTCAGAATATAGACAGGAATAAAAATGTCAAGTTTGGTGTGTGTAAGTGCTACTGAAGTGGAGATTTATGGCTCAGTGTTGAAGAAAAAACTCATTTTGAGAAAACGGCCTTTAAAAATATGTATTTTAATTGAAATCTATTGACACAAACAGATAAAGTGCTATAAAAGAAACACTTAACAGTGTCTTTTGGATGTTTTCCTTCCACTAGTTTGAAAAAGCACTTTATGAAAAACCAAAAAGCCCAAAATCTCAAAATTGACAGGTGCTTGAAAAAACAGTGTTTTTGCCTGCAGTGTCTCACCTTAAGATATCGTCTCAGGTTACGAATGTAACCATGGTTCCCTGAGAGGGAACGAGACACTGCGTCCTCTGAGGGAACACTATGGGGAACACCTCGTCGTGACCCGTGTCTGAAGCATACTTTGAAAAACGCCAACGTGTTGGCCGGCAACAGCCTCTGACGTCACCACCAGCGCGACTATAAATACGCGCCCGTAGGACCCGTCACTATCTTCTTCGTGAAGCTTGCGTCCGAAGCATGGCAGGGAGCTAGAGGACGCAGTGTCTCGTTCCCTCTCAGGGAACCATGGTTACATTCGTAACCTGAGACGTTCCCTTTCAAGGGAACTTCGAACTGCGTCCTCTGAGGGGACACTATGGGGAACAGTATACCCACGCCGCCATGCTGAGGGGAGTGCAGACCAGAATCATGGCAAACACTAAGTACCAACTCTACCGCTTTTCTCTTCACCGGGAGTCGCCCCTGGGACGGTCTGACGGCTGCCTTATGACATTATACCTTACGGCCAAAGGCCTAAGCTACATACCCAACTTATCCTGTAGGGCCCTGGCCCGGGGTAGAGCTAAAGGCTTGGAATCACAGAGATTCCTTTAAAGGGATACGGCTAAGAGCCTAGCACTTTCCTCTACCAAGTCTTTGCCTGTCACACAGGGGCTACTGCTAGCTTTCGCAAAACCTGCCGAAAGGGCTGTCCCCACAGCACTCTAGTAGCGGCGCCCTGTTCTAGATAGGTATCCGAGGATACCTAGGTGGAGTGGTGCCCAAGATGAACGGGGCTTAAACCAACTCAAGAAAGGGCACGAAGCAGCAGCGCGAAGCCCTTACCATCTAGGGATTTTAGAAAGAACACAGAGACTAGCGTACGAACTTACCACAATGTGGATTTCAGAAAGTGCGCAAAGACTCCCGTGCACACTTACCATAACATGGATTTACAAATACTGTTCTAAGGAGGGGTTCTCGTGGAACTCTGTCAGAGCAGCTCGTAGAAGAATGGCCCGGGAGCAGAGCAATTGGAGGCCTCAGCCCCTGCCTCAGCAGGATGCCTGCTCTCACAGAGTGTCTCAAACAGTATGTGGTACTGGAGCGCTCTGAAGAACCGGGAATCAGTCTCCCAAGAGAGGAAGACTCCGAGCTCCGAGCAGCATGCTCATAGGTGACCCTTTCAGAAAAGGGGAGCGCTGCTGAACTACCCGAGAATTGCCCACACAGCCCCCCCAAGTTGAGGGGGCTTGGGGTGTACAATAAGTACACACCGGTTGGATGAAGCCCAAGGAACACCGGGGCGAATCATCCCAAGAAAGGGAACGAAGCGGAGCGCGTAACCCTTACCATACAGGATTTTAGAAAGTGCGCAGAGTCTTGCGTGCACACTTACCACTTTACGTGGATTTCAGAAAGTGCGCAGAGACTTGTGTGCACACTTACCACTTTACGTGGATTTCAGACAGTGCGCAAAGCGTTAACGTGCACACTGACCACCATGTGGATTTGAGAAAGTACACTGGCAAGCGTGTGTACTGAAAGGTTACCTGATAACCACAGTATGTGGGAGCTCACATTCAGAGAGGCCTGTGAAGCCTGCTACCTGATAACCACAATATGTGGGAGTTCACCTACAGAGAGGCCTAGAGAGGCCTACTATCTGTTACCAGATAACCACCTTAGTGGAAACTGAAAGCAATATGGAACTCGACTCCAGGGAGGCCTGGTGAGGCCTACTACCTGACAACCACAAATCGCGGGAGCTCGTTTTTTAGGAAGCGCACAGTATGTGGGAGCTAAATCTCCAGGGAGGCCTGGTGAGGCCTACTACCTGGCAACCACAGTATGTGGGAGCTCTTCTTCAGAGAGACCGGATGAAGCCTACTATCTGAAAACCACAATGTGCTATTTAGTGGAACGCACAATATGTGGGAGCTAAATCTCCAGGGAGGCCTGGTGAGGCCAACTACCTGGCAACCACAGTATGTGGGAGCTTGTCTTCAGAGGGACCTGATGAAGCCTACTATCTGAAAACCACAATGTGCTATTCCGTAGAAACGCATAGTATGTGGGAGCTAAATCTCCAGGGAGGCCTGGTGAGGCCTACTACCTGGCAACCACAGTATGTGGGAGCTCGTCTTCAGAGAGACCTGGTGAAGCCTACTATCTGAAAAAGCCACAATATGCTATTCCGTGGAAACTCATAGCCTGTGGGAGCTAAATCTCCAGGGAGGCCTGGTGAGGCCTACTACCTGGCAACCACAGTATGTGGGAGCTCGTCTTCAGAGAGACCTGGTGAAGCCTACTATCTGAAAAAAGCCACAACATGCTATTCCGTGGAAACGCATAGTATGTGGGAGCTAAATCTCCAGGGAGGCCTGGTGAGGCCTACTACCTGGCGACCACCGAACGTGGGAGCTCACCTTCAGAGAGACCTGGTGAAGCCTACTATCTGAAAACCACAATATGCTATATAGAGGAGACGCACAGTATGTGGGAGCTAAATCTCCAGGGAGGCCTGGTGAGGCCTACTACCTGGCAACCACAGTAAGTGGGAGCTCGTCTTCAGAGAGACCTGATGAAGCCTACTATCTGAAAAAACCACAATATGCTACCCCGTGGAAACGCATAGTATGTGGGAGCTAAATCTCCAGGGAGGCCTGGTGAGGCCTACTACCTGGCGACCACAGAACGTGGGAGCTCACCTTCAGAGAGACCTGGTGAAGCCTACTATCTGAAAGGACCACAATATGCTATTTAGTGAGACGCACAGTACGTGGGAGCCAAATCTCCAGGGAGGCCTGGTGAGGCCTACTACCTGGCAACCACCGTATGTGGGAGCTCACCATCAGGGAGGCCTGATGAAGCCTACCACCTGATAACCACAATATGTGGGAGTCCACCCAGCCCCTCATGTTGAGGGAAGCGATGCTTGAGGTGCATAACAAATACACACTGGTTGGATGAAGCCCAAGGAACACCGGGGGCGAATCATCCCAAGAAAGGGAACGAAACAGAGCGCGTAACCCTTACCATACAGGATTTTAGAAAGTGCGCAGAGTCTTGCGTGCACACTTACCACTTTACGTGGATTTCAGAAAGTGCGCAGAGTCTTGCGTGCACACTTACCACTCTACGTGGATTTCAGACAGTGCGCAAAGCGTTAACGTGCACACTGACCACTATGTGGCTTTGAGAAAGTACACAGGCAAGCGTGTGTACAGAGAGGTTCCCAAGCATCGCAGAGGCACTGGATTGCACGGGAGCGGTGAGCTCCAACCCTCTTTTCTAGGCGAGGGGAGCATCACCTGAGGCAGTAAATACAGAGCTTCTTGCCGTAACCACCACCTCCCCGGAAGCGCCAGGTGGCCAGGCGGCCCCTCAGGGTGACCTGGCCGGACATCTATGGAATTCCCTGCAGTGCTGTGCCAATTCTTTGGCCACCTAGCTACTGTAAAGGAAACTCACAGAGATTGTTAGTAGACATATAACCACCAGCAACATAACGTCCATAAACAGGTAGAGCAAGGGTTACGTACTCACCCACCCTCCTGTACTGGAGTCCCGCTGCGGGGCGCCCCCTTCTGGTCCGGACCGTCAGTAAGGCGGTTGCTATGAACATAGAACCAACCAAAACATCATAGGTCCAGGAAGGAGACTGTTATGTGAGAGCCGTCCACCTAACCTCGATCAGGTGGAAAGCTGGTGGCTACAGGGGAATTAGGCAGGGGAGGAAAAAAAACAGAGGATAAAAACAGAGGTTAAAAACATCCGGAGCTACTAGGTCATCCTACCGCTCTGACCCGGGTGAGGACGCTGCCTCGTCCGAATCACGTCCCTCAGACCCTGCTTACCGCTCCGTGACCCGCGGTTCCTCTTGCCCCTGCCCTTAGGCGGGGGAGGAGCGCGAGCCGCAACACTAGCCTTCTGTGCCCCTCTACGACCCTCAGATCGAGATGGGCCAGGACCCCTGAGTTGCTCGGGCTCGGACCTGGACCTTCGTGGAATGAAGGATTTAAAGGCCGCTGAGCGCACCCTTGCCTCCCTGAACTTCCCGACCACCATCTCGACGGAGGTACCAAAAAGCTCAGAAGGTGAGACCGGAGCATCGAGAAGAAACCCCCTTTCTTCCTTCCCGATGTCAGCCAGATGTCTGATGTCTCTGGTGACGGAGAGACACAGATGTCTCTCCGTCACCACCATGGCCGCCATAGACCTGCCCATGACTGAGGCGGCCTGCTTGGTAGCTCGGAGAGAGAGGTCTGTGGTGCGGCGCAGCTCGGCTACCTGGTCAGGTGAAAGGCCCTCACCTGTATCCAGGTCCTTCAGCAGGTCAGCCTGGTAGGCCTGGAGCACCGCCATCGTGTGCAGTGAAGCCACGGCCTGACCAGCTGCCGCGTATGACCTGCCATTTAAGCGGGATGTATCTTGGAGGGGCTTAGATGGCAAAGCGGGAGATTTAAGAGAGGACGTTTGCCCCACAGAGAAATAGCAAGCCAGCGTCTCTTCTACAGGGGGCATCCTCTCATAGCCGTTCTCATGCAAGCCCTCGATATTAGCATAGCTCGTATGCTGAAACCGGTGGATGCGAGAGGAAAACGGCCTCTTCCATTCCTTTTCGACTTCTGCATGTAAGTCAGGCAAGAATGGAAGGCTCACCTGGGCTGGAGGGCTATGGTCAGACAAGTATCGCTCAGCGAGGCGACCTCGTGGTGCCACCTTACTGGCACGCTTCCATGGCAAATCTAATTTTGCAGTGGCGCGATCCATAACCTCTAACAGCTCCTCATACGCGGGACAGGAGGATTGAGAAGACTCAGCCTCAGCTTCTTCACCACTCTCAGACATCTCCTGCTCTTCCTGGGTAGAACCCAGCAGAACACTAACTTCAGTGTCAGAATGGGTTAATGATACCACATCTGCCTCCCGAAGTTCGCTCTCGTTCGCCGCCGGAGAGTGTGAAAGGGAAGGTCCCTCTCTACACTCCTCAGCGAGATCCATTTGTGATCCCCACGAGCTCATTCTCCTCCGTGCCTCGGCAACGGCGGGACCTGAGCCGCGGGATCCAGATGGCTGTCCCTCTTTCCTCGAAAAGAGAGACAAACGAGAGTGGAGCTTTCTCAGAGAGAAACGCTCGCAGTGCACGCAGACCGCCCCCTCAAGGACATCGCGCGCGTGCTCTTCGCCCAAACAAGAGACGCAAAGAGTGTGTGTGTCATCGGGTGTCAGATAACGCTGACACGGATGCACACACTGTCTAAACGCCTTGCTAGTGGAAGCCATGATGAAAACAGTAATAGATCGCTCTTACCGTTTTGATCGTTTCTCAGATGCACTCTTCAAACAAAACAGTCAACTGAAGACGAAGAAGATAGTGACGGGTCCTACGGGCGCGTATTTATAGTTGCGCTGGTAGTGACATCAGAGGCTGTCGCCGGCCAACACGTTGGCGTTTTTCAAAGTATGCTTCAGACACGGGTCACGACGAGGTGTTCCCCATAGTGTCCCCTCAGAGGACACAGTTCGAAGTTCCCTTGAAAGGGAACTAAAGTTTAACTGCAGGAGCTGACAGAACTGACCTCTTAAAACAAATGTCATGGAAAAAAAGTAGAGAATTGAGATATCAAGAAGGCAGAAGGTGTGTTTGGCAGAATATTACAGGGCAATTACGCTGCTCCAGATGTGTACGGCAGTGCTGACAGACTGAAAGACAGAGAGAGAAGCTTCCTTTAAGCCAGTGACATGGGAGGAATATTGATAGTGTCCTGAGGGAAGAATGAAAGGAGGAATGTATGAAGGAGAGAGAAACAGTTGTTACCTCTGAGGGGGTAATGACTACCTGTGCTTCTCACACCTGATTTATGCCTGGTATCTCCTCACCTGAGCGCTGCCACGACACGCTGAACACACACACATACACTCACACCTGTGGAGTGATGGCTTCATTCACAGGAAACATTTGTCTGTCTGTGTGTTTAGAAAGCATCTTAATTTTCCATGTACCACCATCTCTGACATTACAGACAGCAGCTGGTTTAAGATCAGAACATTATGGGCCTGTAGAAACAGATAATTCCTATTATTCCACCATGATAACTTTTAAAAGTCACCCTTAAGGTAACAAAATTACTCTAAAATAATGCAATTAACATTAACAAAAAACTTATAACCTTGACATAAAAAAGAACATTAAATGTCACACAAAACAGGAAAAGAGCCCTTATATGTGTATGTGTGTGTGTGTGTGTGTAGATTTACAGTAAAATTGTAGAGAAAAATTCAAAAACATGTTTACAGCATAACAGACCAAAAATAATCAGGTTAACACACATGGGACTAAAATTACGCAATAAACATTAACTAAAAAAAAAAAAAAAAAAAAAAACACAAACCACCATAATTCGCATAACTACTAAAAACAACAATAATAAAAACATTTAAATGAACTATAAACATACAATAATAACTGTTTTTCATCATAAAATTATATGGTGACCCATATATTTACTTTAAAAAAAAAGTCACAATTTACTGTAAAAGTACACATATTTTCTTGCTAAAAATGATATAGATTTTTCTCATCAATATTTACGTTTTAAATACTTGTTTTACTTTCAAAAAAACATACATTTTACAGGTTTTTGAAGTACAAAATAGAGAGAGAAAATGAAGACACTATTCAAAAATGTCATTACAGTGGGGAAAAATACAGTTATTACACTATGAATAGATAAATTAGGTAAGACATTCACATGTGTTTAAAAAGCTAAATCATCAATAAAGAGCAACTAATCTCTCAGTATTGCACTCATAAATTTGCTGAACTGATTTAGCTGATGGAGTTTTTTGATTCAAGGGTCAGATGGACGGGGATTTAGTTAAAGCGCCTGCATGGACTCATCTGCATTCAGTTCTGCCCCGTCTTGAGCATGCGTTATGGCTAAATGTTTGTTGATGTAGGGTCAGTAGGAGCTCTGGGAAAGCCACTTGTGTCGCTGATATCAAAGACTTTGGCACTTTGTAACTGATTTGTGTTTTAATTTTATTTTTTTTACTTAATTTACTCGCATATTTTGAATAACTTGACAATCAACTCCACTCACAAACCATCAGCCTGACCTTTAACCCTGTGCTCCCAGGGTTTGTGGGTAAAAGGTTGTGGCAGGGCAACACAACATTTGCAAGGATCACTCAACACAGAGAAACAATGACATCTGCAATAACACTAATCTAATGTAACCTGAAAAAAATAAAAATAAAAAAATAATAAATTGCTTGAAATAACCCTCAGGTCCATTCAAGATGTAGATGAGTTTGTTTCTTCATTCAAACAGATTTTTTTGAATGAGAAATTTCACATTACAGTACTTGCTCACCAATGGATCCTCTGCAGTGAATGGGTGCCGTCCAAATGAGATGAGAGTCCAAATTATGAATAATTTGAGAGTCCAAACAGCTCATAAAAACATCACAATTATCCACAAGTAATCCACATGACATAATTGAATGTCTTGTGAAGTGAAAAACTTTGTTTGTAACAAAACAAATCCTACATTAAGGCATTTTAGCCTGTCTAGATGGCCTGACAAATCCGTAGACAGAATTGCATAAGATTATAATTTGATGCAGTTCAGCAAGCATGTTGACATAATAAAAAAATATTACATCAACTACTAACAAGATTTAAAGCTGTGCCGAGTGTATAAACTCTGTCCCAGATTTAACTCTAGGAACGTTAGCTTGTGGAAGACTAGTGCAGTGTGACAGGTTTTGGGCGACTTCTCAGAGCTGCGATCTGGAAACCACAATGAACCTCTCATGTCAGAGATAATTTCATTCAAACCTCTTGCTATCATAATCATTCAGTTTCCTATGCTGATAATTGAATACAGTCACAACATCATTTGTATTTTTTGGCCTTGCTAAAGAAGGCTCTCTTTTTTGTGAAGCAAATAATAGAGCAGAAACTTTTGTTGAAAGCTGTCAGTCTGGAGAAAAAGAAAGAGAAAAATCCAAAAAGTGTGTGACAGAAAAAGACTGTTTGTCATTTGCTTTTGACTTTAAATGTGGAATGTGGAAACCTCATTTCTAGATATGTAAATATAATCAGATACATATATCTTAAGTTAAAGAAGTACTGAAACACTAAACAAAAACAGCAATTATAAATCCTAAGACATCATAAGACACAGGTTTTCTGTGACAGGTTTTAGAGTGTGATTTAGTAAACCCCTGTAAGTGTGTTCTTGTGCTCTATTGATCACTGATACACTCTCTCACCCACTCACTGTGGGCTGAGGCCAGAGCCAAGACAGAGATCAGGTTCACCTTGCAGGAATTAAAAGCACATTGACTGGTAGCAAGTTTCTGAAGAACACCGCAAAACTGGTGTCAGATTGTCTTTTACAATATCCCTTACTTCTCCTCTTCATGCAGTATTCTTCCTTTCACCATTTCTATCTATCCTTGGACGATGGTGGGTGTTGCTGACAATAAATCCTACCTAAAAACAGATTCAGAAGTACTGATCAAGTCAATAATGTTTCCCCTTAATCCTGGTATGACTATAAAGGGACTGTGGCATTCATTTAATTTACTTTTATCTAATGTAAAGACTTTTATTTTGATACTGTATGTTTTCCCACTGGGGAGAATCATGGGTATGTGCTTCTTAGTGAGTCAGTTTTTTTTTTTACTCTGAGGCTCTGATTTATTCTGATTATTTTTGCTGATATAATCCATCAGGTTTGCGCATGAGGCAGGCATGAATAGTTGCATTCATATTTTGTCAGTGTAATGCAATCAGAGAGCACAAGGCAGGCTCATCGCTGGATGTATTGTTAGTCAGCTGATAAGGGTCAAGACTTTTTGTCCAGATGTTTTATCTCTGTTATTATTTTAAGTTCCAAACCCCAGACACTTAAACCTGCACTGCTGAGTCCCTGAAATCCAGCCCACTCTATATAAAACACCTCCACACATGTCAGTGCTGTTAGGCGCGTTTTAATCAAGCCTTCTCATTTAATGTAGAGTGCAGTACTAGTTTTGAGTATCGAAGCTATAGAAAGGCATGGACATGAGACTTAAATTTAGCTCTTTAATGTTATGTTTGGGTATGTGTGTGTGCATGCATAATGCTGTAAAAACAAATAATGAGAAGTAGGTGAATTTCATTTAACTTTTAAAACAAAGACCTGTAAAACAATAAAAAACAATAAAAAATGTTGTTACTTTTAATCTACTGCATGCTGGAATTTGCATGAATGTTACATAAGAGAATAACCCCAGCTGAGTAAACTAGAGCTAACAACGCCAAAAGAAACACTCAACATGCATTGTTTAATCAGGTAAACGCTCCTGGGTGAAAAACACGTAAATGAGTTACTTTCACGGTCCTGCAGCCTTGGTGTGATTTACTGATGTAGTTTTTTAGTAAATTATGTGATTATATTTATAGTGAATTTATAGAATAATACTTTGCAAGGTTTCTTTTTTTTTTTTATTTGATTCTTTACAGGCTTTAATTTAAATTTTTATTAAAGTCTCTTTTGCTCACCAAAGCTGCATTTATTTGATCAAAAGAACTGAAATTATTTCTATGATGCAGTCATTACTCCAGTTTTCAGTGTCACATGATACTTTAGAGATCATTCGAATATGCTGATTTTCTGCTCAAGAAACATTACTATTATTACTATTATTAACTACTATTATTAATGTTAAAAATAGTTGTGTTGCTTAATATTTTTTTGTGAAAACCAGGATCATTTTTACAAAGTATTAAAAAAACAACGATTTAAAATAGCTGTTTTTTTATTTATTTTTTATTATGAATAGTAATGATTTAAACTGTTTTTGTAAAAGACTACCCTAACTTTTGGTCATCTTAACGCATCATTACTGAATAAAAGCAAATAACAAAAAATATCTATTTGCATTTAATCAAAATATGAAGTTTGATAAAAGTGCACAATAGGGGCACTATAGAGTAGCCTTGCGAATGATCAAATTGACAAACGAGACATACTATGACTGTGGACTTCACAAAGTCCATAGTCCATGTCAAGTGTGTCATTTGGCACAGGGAGTTAAAACTTACTGTATTGTATGACAAATATAGTGTACTGAAGCAAGAGAAGAGGTTTTTTGTCTGATCTGGGGTTTGTTTCATTCCTCATACCGGGTAATTTTGATGAACTTGTTGGCTTCATTATGCTCCAGTGTCATAGTCAGTAAGCAATGACTCTGATGACTGTGGAGATGGTATTATGAGACATCTCATCTCTGAGGAGCTTGCTAACCACTAATTTATCACCGCTAATGAATGTCTGAGAGCGAACAGATGTTTTCATTTCCCTTACCGTACCTAAAATGGCACCATAACAACCATTTGCTGAGTAAGTGTTGAGAGAACCCTCACTGGGATAAATATGAGTCCAAGCAGACTGATAGATACTGTATATTACTTTTAGTGGTTTCCATATTTAAACAATAGCACATTCAACTAAGGGCAGTCATTCCACTCCGAGTGCCAACAAGTAAAATAGAATTAAATTAGCAACTGGGGCCACAACACAGATGGGAGAGAGTTTTGAGAATCTGTTTAGATTGTAAGAAGAAGTGAAAGTGATTGATGAGAGCTGTACACATGCCACCTTTCTCTCTCTCTCTCTCTGGCTGGTTTATTGGTGGGCCGCTTTATTTGGGGTAATCTGAAGCAGATGGCAGTTTGTTTGAAGTCCCTGCAGATGGTCATCACCGCTCTGCTCTTCAGCACCTGAGCTGTGAGGGATCTAAACGCCACACAGAGGCCTAACCTGCCAGAAGAGCTAAATTACCATCATGCAAAATGACCAAAATAACTTATTCTGAAGGATGAGTCAAAACCGCGAGTGCTAATCAGGTCTAGAAAAACCCGTCCAGTGTGTCAGCCGTGATTAAATATCTAACCGTGCTGTATAACCAACATGTTGTGTTTAATATAATCAGGAGTCACTATTCTATCTAAAAGATCCATATTAGCATAACAGGAAAGCTTGTCCAGACCTATGTTATTTTAGTCCTGCATTAACCTGCATTTTTCCTGGAACATCTCCATTAAAAACTTCTTTTAGTCTTATAGTATGGTAAATTAGTGTCAGGAGTTGACCTACGATATTAGATTGTTTAAAACAAACACGTCCTCATTGGCACAGTCTGTGCAGAGCGCTATGCATTCTGGGACTGAAGCCAAACGCAGCCCTTCCAGTCGAGCAATGCAGATCCAAAGGATATTTAAAGGCCATATGCTGCATAAATTGGGAAATGGACATTCAGAAGGGCAAAAAACATTGAATGTGAGCAAAGTTTTCATTATAGTTAAAGGTTATCAAACCCATCTTCTGCTTTTGCTTTAATCTGACAGAGGCTAAAGTGTCATTTCATACTCTAGAAAGCATGAAGGATACAATCACAGTCATAGCAGAGACTTTCAAGTCCACGTCTGTGCCAAATACCTCACAGATGAATGGCGTTAAACAGTTTGTCTGCCCTTCATGGTTACGCTAAGATGCAAAAAACAATTAGTCGGCACAATCATCATCGCTTTTTTCTTTCACATAGAAATGTAACTTGTGGGGTTCATTGGAGCTTGATCCTTGAAATGTGACTTCTAACGTCTTGTTTCATTGGCTGAGCAGACAATAGGATGTACTTGGCAGGAAATGATCATTGTGATAAGCTCAAAAGTGAATTGCCTTTTTATTGTTAAAGCTGATGTTGTGTGTTTTGAAGGACAGTGAGACCGAAATGGAGAAAAACCTGAAGTTCTACCCTACTGTTCTGCTAAACTCAGAGTAATTTAAAATTAGTTTTCTGAAGAAAATGTTATCCTTTGTCTCAGTTGTTGGCATGCATTAAGAAAACAAAAGTGGATTGCCTGCCTTAGATCATTTGGACTTGGATATCAATGTTGGAGATTATATTGTTGTTGCTGTTGTTGTTTTAAAGAGACCTGTTTTGTGATTTGACTTTCTTAAAAGTTGACTTTCTTAGTGACCCTTTAGCTGGCAACCAACAGGACTTTTAAAATGTGCCTTTACACCCGTTGTTTTAGTATGTTTATTCAGGTGATGCCATAAGGTCTGGCAAAAAAGTTGCTCATATTTGAATATGGATGGCACATTTTTCCCAGTGAGAAGAATATAAAGTTTTTGCTTCAGGGTGGTAGTGTTTTTCCTACACAAATGTTAAAATAAAATAAAATAAAATAAAATAAAATATTGGTCTATTTGTAACTCTATGTATATTTAATTTATGAAACTTTCATTAGTTCTGTTTTTCTGACTTATTTCAGTGATACAGTATAACTTATAACAAAATCACTAAAAATTAATATTGTATAGCTTCTGTATAATTTGAAGAAGTTATTCATTTTGTAATTAAGTTTGTTGCCTTTATAAATTTCACAAAAGCATGAAAGTATCATAAAAGTTGCTCATATGTTCATATTGAACTCATATTGACACGCTTTGTTCTGTGAAACATACAAGATGATATTTGAAGAAATGTATTTGAGAAAAATGTCTATGGTCCATACAATAGAAGTCAATGGGCTTTAATTTTTGTTTGGTTCCCATCGTTCTTGAAAATATCTTCTTTAATGCTTTACAGAAAAAGGAAAATTCATTCATTATTTTATTTTATTTTATGGGGGAGTCATGGCCTGATTGTTAAAGAATTTGACTCCTAACACTAAGGTTATGTTTTCGAGTCTAGGGCCGGCAATACCATGACTGAGGTGCTCTTGAGCAACGCACTGAACCCCAAACTGCTCCCCGGCGCCGCAGCATAAATGGAGGTCCACTTCTCCGGGTGTGTGTTCACGGTGTGTGTTCACTGCTGTGTGTGTGCACTTTGGATGGGTTAAATGCAGAGCACGAATTCTCAGTATGGGTCACCATACTTGGCTGTATGTCACGTCACTTTCACATGTTTTTGGTTGGAGTATACTATACTTTGACTGAATATCCTATGAACCATTTTATGATTCTTATATCCATCCTTTTCTAAGCTTCAGTCTCAGTCTGTTACAATTATGCAAAAGAGCAACTAGTACAATTTTTCAAACATTCCCTTTTGTACAATAGAGGACAGACAGCCATACAGGTTTGGAGCAACATAATGATGAATAAATGATGACAAAATTTTTGGCTTAACTATTCCTTTCCTAACAGAATTTCTGTATTGTTAAGAAACTGGCATAAAGATTGTCCAGTTCATTTGAAGTAGCTGCCTCCACATCTTCCATCTCATTCTTTCAAGAGGATAATATGAGGGCTTTGCAGTGGATGCGGTCAACTTATCAGACTCACACCTGCATCCTGAGTGACATCTGAGCCGGAGTCTGTCCATTAATCAACCCCTCTCACTCTCTGGCTCTCTCTTACACACACAAACACACGGCAGGGTTGTGTGTACATCTCATGTCATGTCTGGTCATTGAAAGACGCCATCAACCACTTTAAATAAGAGCTGCAGATGGGATACAGGACTTTGCTTTTAAGCATACACATACACATGCTGATAGCTCGAGATAATTGGCTACTGCGACTCTAGGAGACATACTATCACATAATTCACTCTCAAACACACAACACCTACACAGACTTCTGCTAATCTACTTGGCAATCACACACACACACACACACACACACACACACACACACACACACGCAATGTGCCTTACAGCTCAGTCAGTAAGTGACTTTACAGCAATGTTGTAGGTCAAATAGTTATATATTTTTGCTTAATATTTGATTTTTAGTTTTACATTTTTGTGTCTTATGGCTCAGAAAGTGACTTCACAGCCAAATTATTATAGTTTCAAATATTTAACTATTTTTCTATTAGAAATTTCAGATATCAGTTAAATGTTACTTATTTTAATTTTTTTTTATTTATTTATATATTTTAACATTTTTAAGGTTTTCTAAGGACACCATTTCAGACATCCTTCCAAGGAACCATAATGTCAAATCTAATGATCTAAAACAAAGTGCACTTTAGAGACCACCAAACAAATATTTAATGGCTAATATGTTTACTTACCACTATAAATGGATTAAAAGAGGAAAAAAATTTACATTTATGAATTGATTCACTTTTATCTATTGCTCCAGATGTTATTTTAATTTTTAGGATTGTGGGAGGTAATAAAACACAAAGAATGAAAACAAATCACCTTTGAAGACAGGACATCAGTTGTGTTTGACTTCAGACAGCCGATTGGAGCAGATCCAAGCACTTTCCTGCATCACATCCCTTTATTCTTTTGAATACAATTACAGATAAACAGACTTGTGCTGTAGAGACTCAAACCTTGAGATGACACTCTGCACGTGTCACTTTAAAAGTATATCAGCCCTGAGGTGAAGTTTTAACCCTGTGCAGTATGGATGTCACTTTAGGAATGTTGAGGAGAGACCCTGACCCGACTAATTAACCCGTCCATCTTCAGAGCCTCGCTCAAGCTTAGAGATAACTGACTAGAACATCACTCATACTGTTTTCATCTTCTAAAAATAAGTGGTCGGACATATACACTCCAACCTTCTTCGTCCCAGTGGAAACAGACACACTGAAGACACACAGACATTAAAACTATGCTGACACGAAGACATCCAATCAGCAGTTAGTGTGATACTGTCCTCGCACACAATGCCTTTTGGGTAATTGAGGAGCTTGTGTCCATGTGTTTGCATATTTAAAGTAACCCGCGCCTCATGAGAGTGACCAGGGTGTCTGTGGAGCAGATTTCAGTACTTCCTTTAATTTGATATTTATTAATGGTTGTAATGTTATAGCTATTCACAGACTGTGAAATATACTGCTTTCTCTTTTCATTTACAATGAGAGCCAAAATATGTGGTAACCAACACCAATTTATTTATTTTTTTATCTTAATTTTATTTATTTAGGCTACTCACAGAACAAAAGCTGATTGATGATTGGTCATTAGCTCCCTAAAGGAACTCTGGGTGTAGTATCAGTAGACCCATGGGAAACCGAATCAGGCACGTACTGTATGACCCATACAAGCTCGTCTAATCTTACAGACCACACGGAGAGCAAGCGTCTCACTAATGCCACACACGCATGTCTAACACATTCAGGCACTCTGAGAAACTGGGCCAGGGCAAGACCCACAGCCTGTCCTGTTCTTGTGTCCATGCATGTGACGTTTTAAAGATAGCAAATAATGAATTACACTCCAGCTTGTTTGGAATTCCACGATTCACTGTAGAAAAATAAAATCTTGGCAGATCGTTCCCGCTACACGATAGAGGCCGAGGAAACTGACTAGGGGAAACTCCAGTTGTCTGGAGGCTCACAGTGAAGGGCAATCCAATCGCAACATACCCTGGTTTTGGTAAACACCCAAAGCTTTGTTTTGCTCTTGCCGCCAGTGTTTAACCAGGCCAAAATCAACTCCATTATCTGAACCACTCGCCTCTACTTGAACTTCAAACACCAGAATCCAGATCCAGCCCCTTCTAACATCAAAACATGCAGGTGTTTTCCTCACTCTGCTGTCTTGATGACCTGTTACGAGTGAAAACATGTCCTATTGCCATGATGATATGTGTCATTGGGGGCGAAGTTATTCAACTGATGTTTTTATCCAAAGTGACTTGGAACAACCTTAGGTATCTTGTTCAAGGACATTTCAGTCATCCCACGTGGGATTTGAACCTTCAACCTTGCAATTTCTAGCCCTCAGCTTGACTAAGAAAACATTTTGATGTTTATATTTTGTTGATTCACATGTGGAGGTGACTGTACTTTTTTCTTGGCTTTTTATTCGTAAAGTTGTTGTTTTCTTTTCATCCTCACAGGGCCGGACCGTCCTGGCTCATTATTATCTTTAAACATGAAAATTTCTGTAATTTCTCTCGGAAGACCATGAAGAATAGTAACAGATTTGTAGTTCAAGTATAAAGCTGCCTGGCCTCAGGATAACCGAGACCTGGATAAAGTAGCTTGGTATCACGGTGATAACTTGTTTGCTGGAGAACGTCAGTCCCATATTAAACTGATTCACGTCTCCTTCATGGTTTGTATTTGCTTTTGGTAATTACTGTAGAGTTTTCCATGGTCGCTAGGTATAGGTTTGGTTTTTAGGTTACAGGCTTTTGGCTGAACTTATGTTGGGCTAGTATGCAAATGCTAAACAGCCTGTGGTTTCCATTAGGAAAGGTCATGGAGTAATGGAAATGTTTGGCTTTTGGCTGTAGGTAAGCTACACTGTGTGTGTGTGTTTGTGTGTGTGTGTGTGTGTGTGTGTGTGTGTGTGTGTGTGTGTATGGCTGACGATTTCACGATGAGAGATGAAGGTATTGAATAACAGAAATCAGGAGTCTGGTTGGTAATTAATATGGTTTTAAGACGACACATCCAGTGTGTCAGCTTGACAAGAGCCATCTTCAGAAGGGGCATGTACCCATCGAGAGGGGTCAAATATGCCAAAGATACCAACATTCAATTCAATTCAATTCAATTCAAATCAATTCAATAAAAGTTTATTTGTATAGCGCTTTTTACAATACAAATCGTTGCAAAGCAACTTTACAGAAAATTATGTTTCTACAATATTTAGTAATAGCTTGTAAGTGGTGACTGTCAGTTTGTGCATGTATGACAGGATTTGTAGAAATATTTATACAAGTCGTAGTAAGCCAGATGATAAACATTATTAATATTATTAATAATTAATAATTATTATATGATGCAGTCACACTTGTAGCAATATTTGTTAGTTCTGTTGTTGATTCAGGGTTAGCATCATCTGAGGTCCTCTGAGGGTCAGCATCATCTCTTCTCAGGTGTTCTGGATCCAGACTGGAGCTTGTGTAAATCCTAGTTACCACGGGATGAAAATCCCGTGGTAAAACATAGAAACAAATAGAGACATCATTAGCATAGCTGCTGTTCCAACAAAGTAAAATTAATTAGTTTAACCCAAGCTAAAGAAGAAGAATGCACATTTGATCAGATACAACTATATTCACAATTTAAGATACATTATTCGAATGCTTGGCGAAAGAGATGCGTTTTTAATCTAGATTTAAACAGAGAGAGTGTGTCTGAACCCCGAACATTATCAGGAAGGCTATTCCAGAGTTTGGGAGCCAAATGTGAAAAAGCTCTACCTCCTTTAGTGGACTTTGCTATCCTAGGAACTACCAAAATTCCAGCGTTTTGTGACCTTAGGGAGCGTGATGGATTGTAGCGTGGTAGAAGGCTAGTTAGGTACGCAGGAGCTAAACCATTTAGGGCCTTATAGGTAAGTAATAATAATTTGTAACTGATACGGAACTTAATTGGTAGCCAGTGCAGAGACTGTAAAATTGGGGTAATATGATCATATTTTCTTGACCTGGTAAGGACTCTAGCCGCTGCATTTTGGACTTCCTGTAGCTTGTTTATTGAAGAAGCAGGACAACCACCTAGAAGTGCATTACAATAGTCCAGTCTAGAGGCCATGAATGCATGAACTAGCTTTTCTGCATCAGAAACAGACAACATGTTTCGTAGCTTGGCAATGTTTCTAAGATGGAAGAATGAAGACAAGTTGCTGTCTAATATAACACCCAGATTTTTGACTGTAGAAGAAGTAACAGTACATCCGTCTAGTTGCAGATTGTAATCTACAAGATTCTGTGTAGTGTTTTTTGGTCCAATAATTGTCCAATAATATCTCTGTCTTATCCGAATTTAATTGGAGAAAATTATTGGTCATCCAATCTTTTACATTTTTAACACACTCTGTTAGCTTAGATAATTTCATCTGGTCTCGTTAAGATATATAGCTGAGTATCATCAGCATAACAGTGGAAGCTAATTCCGTATTTTCTAATAATACTACCAAGGGGCAACATGTATATTGAAAATAGAAGGGGACCTAGGACGGATCCTTGTGGCACTCCATATTTTACTGATGATAAATGAGATGACTCCCCATTTAAGTAAACAAAATGGTAGCGATCGGACAGGTAGGATCTAAACCATCTTAGAGCCTGCCCTTGAATACCTGTATAGTTTTGTAATCGATCTATGGGTATGTCATGATCTATGGTGTCGAACGCAGCACTAAGATCAAGTAAAACTAGAAATGAGACGCAGCCTTGATCTGACGCAAGAAGCTGGTAATTTGTAATTTTAACAAGTGCAGTTTCTGTGCTATGGTGAAATTCTTCATACAGATCATTTTTGTGCAGGAAGGTGCTCAATTGAGCAGACACAACTTTTTCTAAATTTTTTGACATAAATGGAAGATTTGAAAAAGGCCTATAATTTGCCAGTTCACTAAGATCTAGTTTTGGTTTCTTAATAAGAGGCTTAATAACTGCTAGCTTGAATGGTTTTGGGATGTGACCTAAAGATAACGACGAGTTAATAATATTGAGAAGCAGTTCTTTGGCTACAGTTTAACAACTCTTTCAGTAATTTAGTGGGTACAGGATCTAATAAACATGTTGTTGGTTTAGATACAGTGATAAGTTTATTTAGCTCTTCCTGTCCTATATTTGTAAAGCAATGCAGTTTATCTTTGGGTGCGATCAATGAAACTGAAGTGTTAGATGCTGTAGAATCTACATTCGTTATTGTATTTCTAATGTTATCTATTTTATCAGTGAAGAAATTCATAAAGTCATTACTATTTAACGTTGGTGGAATATTTGAATCAGGTGGCGTCTGGTAATTTGTTAATTTAGCCACTGTGCTAAATAAAAACCTTGGATTGTTTTGGTTATTTTCTATGAGTTTGTGGATATGCTCTGCCCTAGCAGTTTTTAGAGCCTGTCTATAGCTGGACATACTGTATTTCCATGCAATTCTAAAAAGTTCCAAGTTAGTTTTTCTCCATTTCAAGACTACGAGTTACTTTCTTGAGAGAGTGAGTATTACTGTTATACCATGGCACAGGCATTCGCGTTACTTAGTGATACTATTGTATGTATGTCTAGCGAGCTTAAATAAGTTTTGTGCTTGCATCTTCACTAGTCAATAATTTTTTATAGTTATATTTTTTTGCCTTTTCAAAAACAAAGCCTTTACATTTATTGGAAAAAATATGATATTTTGTGGTGTTTGATAGAAATGTTCTTTATTTTATTTTATTTTATTTTTATGGCCATAACATTTGATTTTTCATATATATATATATATATATATATACTTTTTTTTTTTTTTTTTGGTAATGCGATTAATGTTTTAACACAGAGGAAAAAATAATTTGAAAACCTAAAGTTTTTTTTTATTTATTACATTTTTATATTTCACAAATCACCCCCAAATGAAGAATCGCACCATAGGCTTTTGTTTTGTGATAAGGTTTCTCCTTTTTCATTCTCAAAAGGTTAAGAGCAGTTCTGAATGCTGACATCTAGCTAAACCCCAGTGAAAAAAGCGTCTCATGGGAGAGAAGGTGGAGACTCTCTGTACTTCGCTGACACTTAGATTGGGTTTCAGTGGCCAGGCTCAAGATTTCTCCTCAGGAAACTGGGTATGATGGACAAAAGTGTAGCCGTCCCCAGAGATCTGTGCTCCAGAAAGGTTTATATTGTGTTTGCAGCTCACGCAGGACTGCAGATGTTGGTGGCAGGGTCCAGGCGTGATGGATGAAATCATGCATATGTGCAGGAAGTGAGGAGAATGGTCAATGTCAGGGAAAAGTTCTGTCCGAGCGCTTGTGGTTCAAGAGACAGGCACCATTGTGCTGGAGCTCAGTTTGTCTTTCCTTAAATGACTGAAACCTATCCAACTGAACAATCCAGATGCTGTAGGAGCAATGTTCTGGAATAGACTTTAACCTGTAGTGTTTATTTAACATTCGCCTGGTATGAATGCAGGCTTAAAGGGATAGTTCACCTAAAAATGAAAATTTGATGTTTATCTGCTAACCCCCAGGGCATCCAAGATGTAGGTGACTGTTTCTTCAGTAGAGCACAAATTATGATTTTTAGCTTCAGTCATCGCAGTCTCAGTCATACAATGCATGGCAAATGGTAACAGAATCTATTAGAGTAAAAAAAAAAAAAACATGCACAGACAAATTCTTCATGACGATACATTGATGTTTTAAGACACAAAACCATCGGTCTGTGCAAGAAACTGAACAGTATTTACCTCTAATTCACGCAGTGTCCGAACTGTTAGAACTCGTGAATGCGCTTCACAGCAGCAAGCATGTGAGGCATTCTTCTTCTTCTTGCATTATGGTGGATCGCAGACTTATAAGTGCATTACTGCCACCTATCGCTCAAGTGGAGCATTGACAATCGCATTTTTTTTTAAGTGACAATATAAGGCTCTCAGGTAATAATGAGGACAATAAACATCATAACGTCTATATTTAATTTAATTTAATTTAATTTAGTTTCATTCATTTAATTTCATTATTTTCAGAATTGAGACATTTTTTTGAATTTTTAGTTAATAATACTGAAATTTCAGTTACACAATAGCTGTTCTATGGCTTTAAAATACTTTTTTGAATAGAGCACAAAAGTTGTATACAGCTTTATGGTGCTTTTATGCCTATTATTTTAGCATGTATGAAAAAAATAAGATAAAAATATTTTTCAAAATATCTCCTTTTGATTCATGGAAAAAAATAAAACCGTAGGTTTGGAATCACATGGAGGCAGGTAAATATTAATCTGAAATGATTTTTTGCTTGGACGAACTATTCCTTTAAAATACTAAGTATGATTTGCTGATCAGCATTGGATAGTTATTTAGCATTTATTCAAAGTTTATTTTTCTGTTTTTGCTGTCTTTTACCTGCATTTAAACCCACAAACAGCTATAAGACTTGAAACCTCAGAATGATGTATATATACATCTGTGTGCTTCTGTCTTTACAAGATGAGACAATCAAATGGAAACTCCATATAAGCCTGACCTGTTCTCACACAGAGATCCATGGGCCACTGGTCAGACAGCTATCCATTACTCTTCATGGGTACGAGTTCAGGTGTCTGTCCTGAGGTTGGTCTTGTGTAACGCTCCCCCGCTGGTTTCCCCACAGAGCGCTAATGACCTGAGAGCTGTTAGAATAACGTTAGTCCAGCTTTACCCCTCTCAAACACACATTGATCTACATGTAATAGTTTTACCACTCCTGCCGCGGATGTTTTTCCTGATGGACAGAGCAACAAGTGTTCCGCTGTCTGTGCAAATCATCAGCACAACACCTGCTTGAAAGGCAATTGCTTACACAGTTGTCCGAAGTAGTAGGTTTTGTCCTCTCTCTTGTTACTTGATGGACACTGTATAACAAGCACCTAAGAAAAAGTAGCCATGTTAATTTCATAATGAATAATGTTCTTAAAGGAGTCATACCCTCGTATTACCTTGGACACCTACTGCTGTATTATAGTCTTTCAGGCCCTTCTAAAAAAGAAAAGTTGAAAAAAAATAAAAACAGAGCTCCTCAGACCCTTATCTCTGTAGGCATTATTGTCTCGCGAGATCGGATGCGATATTTTGGCTGTCGTGGACGGTTATTATAATAATGCAAATGAGGGGCGCGTTGATTGGTTGCAGGAAGGCGGGGGGGGGTTGACAACGCAGGTAACGCTTTAGCATATCATTACAAACTGACATCATGGCGCAAGTTGTGAATGAATGCGACCGGCTTCCCGGCCAGTGTATAAGTATAAGGCGCCGTTTAGGGCTTAAATCAAACTTTATTCACACACACATATGAAACACGCTTGCATATATACTAAGTGGTCACACATACATGTATATGAACTCACGCACATAACGTTACTCATATGAGACACGAGCACAGCACACACACACAAATATAAGACGAGCACAGCACACACACACAAACTAGACGCCGCCTCATATATAAGCGTTAGGCAACAAATAAACAATAACCGAATTCATGATGATCTCAGTCATTTGTTTTTTGCAAAGTACGTTAGCAGCCATTCCCCATACCTCGAAGCTAATACTCCTGCCAGTGTTGTGCCTGAACACGTTCATTGAACGATAGTTCATGAACTCGTTCATATTTTGGGCGAACATGAACTGAACGTACCGCATTACTGCCTGATGAACGTTACTGTGAAGTCGTTCATTCTGGTGTCTGTGAACGCCACGCTCTCTCTCAGTTTAACTTCGTTCAGTAGGATGCCAGATTTCTATAAAGCCTTCCAGGCGAAAACCCACCTAAAACCCACTGTAAACCGGCCTTAATATGTAGCGGAAAAAACACCCAATCTGGCAATGCCAGACTCTCTTGTTCAAGCTCGTTCATCAAAATGAACAAATCTTTTTTCGAGTAATTTCGTTCACTTAAGGGGCTTTAAATGTTACTATTAACTGGCAAATTCCCCGAACACATCAACCTACGCAATCTTGATCATATTCTGAATTAAGAAATCATTATAATGCAGTCAAAAGTCCGTTTTTGCAGTCAGTTTACAGGGAACATAAATAATTACTTCACCATGAGTCTTTCGTTTATTTGTCTAGTGACAGAAGCAATAGCAGCATACAATAGCGCATTAGCAGTTAGATGCTGTTTGTTACACACAGCAGAGCAATAAAAACACAGTCTTACCATTTCAATTGCAGGCAATTTTGTTGGAATGGCGCTTTTCCCGAGCTTCGATGCCAATTTCGCCTGATATTGCCCCAAATTTGTGAAGGATTTCGGCGTACAATGTTTAGCACAAACACGTAACAATAAACCAGTGGAAGGGTTGAAGGAACCACGTCATTAAAAATAAATTTAATCCACTGGTCTCTGATAGCTAGGTCCTTTCTTGGTAGAGAAAACACATTTACATGTTGATTCTGGCAGTCAACCACAGAGCAACTCACGTGTGCACTAGTTTCAGCGTCTTTCTCGACTGAATATGAGGGGGAGAGGGGAAGGGCGAGCTTCCTGCTGCGGTGTCCATATATGGTATATCCTGCCCCGTCTTGACGTCAAGACGGGGAAGAAATCAAAATCTCGTATTTGAGTGCGCGTGCACGTGGGCTACTTTACAAACCCTGAGGTAAACAAACGCTTCACTTTTAAATAACGGCTTCCCGGCCAGTGTATAATCGTTAGGCAATCATAACATACATTGATTCTCGTGGAAAAGTGCAAATTGTGGGTCATGACTCCTTTAAGAGTTTTAATGTTCCCAGCATGCATTTCATTTTAAAGCTCAACTGATTATGGCTTGAAGTGTTTGTTGCATCACTAGCAGTGTAGATGAGGTGAAAGGCAGAAAGACAAACAGAAAGAGTGTGTAAAAACAGAGCAGCTCACCCCTGCTGTTAACTACTGCCACCTGTGCAATATACCACCACTTTCGCAAGAGAGAAAGAGGAAGAGATAGTCTTACTCCTCCCTCATTAAACACCTCACTGATCTAAAAACAATAACAGTTTTTTCTTTTGTATCCAGGGACAGATTTTCCATCTCCCACGGCTCGTTCCACTAATTTGCCATTCAGTTATGAGCTCTAGAATTCCACTGAACTTTCTCCTCATTTGTTTCATCATCGACTCCTTTTACACCTAATATGTTTTACATGAATATAATTGTCAGCTCAGTAATGATTTTCCACATCTAGTGGGAAGTCGTGGCCTAATGGTTAGAGAGTCGGACTCCCAATCGAAAGGTTGTGAGTTCGAGTCCTGGGCCAGCAGGAATTGTGGGTGGGTGGGAGGAGTGCATGTACAGTTCTCTCTCCACCTTCAATACCATGACTTAGGTGCCCTTGAGCAAGGCATCGAACCCCCAACTGCTCCCCGGGCGCCGCAGCATAAATGGCTGCCCACACCGTGTGTGTGTGTGTGTTCACTGCTCTGTGTGTGTGCATTTCGGATGGGTTAAATGCAGAGCATGAATTCTGAGTATGGGTCACCATACTTGGCTGAATTTCACTTCACTTTATTGATTTTAGGCATCTTTTTAAAGCATCTTTTTCATTATTTTATGAAAGTGTCAAAAGTTACACAAAGTTAGATTTAGATTTCCAAGAATATTTCTAATATTTCCACGCTGGTAACTGCGGGTTAGGTTAGGGTTAGGGGTTAGGCCTTACATCAAAAGTATTTAAAAGAACTGTATGTTTTTTTCGACTTTAGGGCTCAGTTGAACTTACTGTCATAAAAATGTCACTGTCGTAATTACAGTGGATAGTTGTATATGTGCATTTGTTGCTGCAGTAAAGCAACCCGGCTAAAACTGCAATTCATCGACTGGCCGCTTGATGCCTGCAAAAGGGAGTCAATCCCATTGACTCCCCATGTTAAAATGGCCAACTTTACAGCAGAAAAAACATGTTTACAGCCTGGTGCAAAAAAATTATTGTGGTCTAAAAGGCTAATTTTGCCCTTCGTGACAACTGTGAGTGGGGTGAATTTTTTTTATAACTCATCCGTTTAAATTATATTAAGACTTGAAGTTCTGCATAATTAAGGGCGTGGTCACTTGAGTGACAGGTGATTGCCGCATTTAGGTTCGTTGACGATGATATTTAGTCATAATTTTCTTTGGCGAAAGCAATACTACATTTTACATACCAGTGGCGCCTTTTTATTGTGTTCATTCATGTATCAATGACCTGATCACAGTGGTTTGAGGAAGGTAAAGCTTAAATTATTGGAAAATGAAAAATGTAGATAGTTCACTTTTAAGTAGTTGTACTTACTTTATTCCATGCATGCACTTTAATAATGAGGTCAGAAACAGGGAGATGTTCTGTTGAGAGACAGATCCTTCTGTTTTGGTTATCTATTGTGACTGATTTACGTCAGATGTTAAATGTACTCCTATGGTCGATGGTGTTCATGAACTGATCACATCAGACCTATTATTGTTCACCCTTGCCTTCCTTTCCAGCAAAAGGGTTCATTTTACTGCTGTCACATCACTTTTCCTCCTCCCTCTCATTTCCTTGACTTGACTTCCTCTTCCATGCTGTCCTTGAACTTTTTTACAATAAACTGTAATTTCCTTTAGTTTTTTAATAGACTCTATAACATCAAAAATGCTGAGCAAATATCATATAAATACTGAATACTTTCAGATGTCCAGCCTGTGCCAGCAGAAGGAACAAGAAAAGACAGCACAGGCCATCATGCTATTCCATGGATAAATGGTTATCGACTGAAGCCTGTTGGTCTGGTACAGGAAGATACCACCGTAACCCTGGTGACTCTTGCTACTGTTGTCATGGCAAAATTTAGCCTCTTCCTGTGTTAGGATATCCTGTGACTGGACTGAAGAATCCCTTCATTTTTCTGCAGAAGGTACCCTTTTTAAACTTGCCATCAATATATATATATATATAAAATATATATATATTTTTTTCTTTCTTTTATTTTTTTAAATTTTTGTGAACTTTTATCTCACAATTGTTCTAGCATTCTGAGTTCATATCTTTTTGTGAGATATAAATGTATAATAATATAGATAATTCTAAGAAGTCTGAATTGAAAGATGTACATGTATTGTGAGAATTGCAAAAGTCCAACCTGTGAGATGAACAACAACACGAGAGGCACTAAATAGTCAAAATTAAAATTTTTGGGTATAGAATTACTCTTAAATTTTGTTATTGCTGTTTTTTTTTAAAGTTAAACAAAGAATACTGCAAGAAATGCACATTTACTAGAAAATGCCATTTCATTTTTTTTGTACTCCAAAATTTCACATTTAATTCAGTGTGTTACTTGTCCTTTATTTTTGTGAAATTATTTGTGAAATTTACTAGTGAATTTAGAGTGAAAATTGTTTCAAAGATTTCTACACCAGTTTTTATTTTAATTTTATTTTCTTCAGTATATTGTCAGTAAAGTATCTCAGTAATATCTGTGTTCAGATTAATGCATCTTGCATAATGGGTCTTTTCAGTCATGTGTTCGTGGAACAGATGAGTCTTGTTCATCAGATACAGCCACAAGAGCTGCTGATCTCAGGACATGCATTCACATAAATACACATCGCAATGATGGTGCCTTATTAGGCCTATGCTATGTTATTGGACAATGCAGTCCTGAAGCAGCTCTTATTTCCCGTCATTGATTGCCTGACTTCCTGCAATAATAAACAGAGCAATTGCTCCGGATGCAATATAGGAGGATATCGGGGCTTTTTGTTTTTCTTTTCATATGCTGTTTTTGTGTGATTACTCACATATGGTCAGATATCTAGTACAAATATCTAGTGTTCTTATTCCTTTAAAAACTTAAAGGACAACAAAACATAAATTCACCCAGTGATAAAAGGGATAGTCTACTCAAAAATGAATTTTCGCATTTTCAATGGCTTTTCCTCTTTTCTCGTCTTTTGTGTTCCAAAGAAGAAAGTCATGCAAGTTCTGAATGACGTGAGGGTGAGTAAATGATGTCATGATAATTGGCATTGTCACCAAGGGCTGCTGCCTCATGGAATCATGAGGAGAATGCCATTGCAGGCAAACCTTAAGTTGAAACTAAATTTAAATTCCCAGGCCTGTTGCATGTTTCAAAAAGGTTAAAAGTTAAGGGGGAGAAGGACACATAAATTTAGACTGCAGATATGATCCATTAAAAAAAGGAAATGCATTTCCTCACAGGCTGACAGCTCTTTAAAGAAAACCAAATAGAATGACCCCGGGTTACGCTGCTTGTGCATAAAAATGCCCTTCAATTTAGAATCAGGATGGCTTTTAGTAGAGCAAAGCTTTTTATTTATTTTTTAGCCTGTTTACAAGTCAAGGTTACAGGGTCTACCACAGGAATGATTGACGTTTATGGGTTGAAAAAATTGCATATTCACGTTCATTTAGTTTCACCGCACTAATTCATATTAATATTGCAAGGGTGGTGAAAAATTCCAAACATTTTCAATCAGAAAAATAATTTCCTGCTTGTTTTTTCATCCTTCATTAGGAGAGCCGCATGAGAGGTCATGTGTTTGTATATAGACCATATGTGTGTTTGATTAAACTATACATAAAACTCAGTTCGGTTTTACTTTTATAAATACAGATGTCTTTTTCTTATTTCCAGGAGTAATCTGTTTAATAATGCTTTAATGATATTCCCTAGACTAGCTCTGCAATGTTTGCAATAGACTGTTCTACCACTTTATAAAAACAGTGGGGTAGATGATGATGTGTTTGTTTACTGTGGCTAAATGTGGTAACCTCAGTATATTTTTCTTAGTAAACATTTCCTGAAGAAAATTGTTTCACACAGCTGCTGTAATGAAAAATGAACAGTCTATTAAATTATATCTTTATTTTTATTTATTTTTTGGTGCATATTACATTTTTATAAAGTTCAAATGAGCTTGCTTTGATTAAAAGGATCAGGTACAAAGATTGGATATTAATCAGCAGCTTAAACCTTTCCACAAGCCTACATTTCAGTAGCCATGCATGCTAATGTGAAAAATAAATTAAAGCATGGGGAAACAATTCCATTCATGCTATTTAAATAACACTGTGTATTTCTGAAAATGCATAAATCTCAGTCATTCATTATTAAACACACAATTTCCAGTTACAGCACAATTATTGTAATTTAAACAGTCAAAATTACATAACTGCAACACCAAAACTTTGAATAACTGTTGTCCTACTTTGATTATTTTACCCAAAATAAGAGTTCTGTCATAATTTGCTCACTCCCATATTGTCTAAAATGCATGCAATATTTTATTCTGCTATGAGACACAATATGAGATGTTTGACAGAATGTCAAAAAAAAAAATAAAAGTAAAAAAGTACAAGTCTTCTGAAGTCAAATGACAAACAGGCCAAAATGTATTAAAGTCTTGTTTTTTAGTGAACTAAAAATGATCTCTTGCATGCTAAAGTGTTGCTAAGTGTTCCCAAAGAAGACATTTAAATAAATAAAAATTATGATGATTGTCAATATATAAGTTGCATTGGTTATACTGGAACATAGTGTGTATTAGTTGTGGCAATGAGAAGTGGGCAGTTATTTAGTTATTCACTTTTGTTCTTCATACAATGCAGTTTTTTAAATAATATAAATTGCATTAAGAATGTATAAAGGTCACGTCATTTAAATGTGGTCTCTCACTGATCGTGCTCAAGCAATAAAATACTTTTGTGTTCTGCGTAATAGGAATGATTAACTTGGATGTCGCTCCGCTCTTGGAACTGAACACTATTCTAAGTACCAGTCCAGATGAAGGACCCTGCGATCTGTGGAATACATTTATTGCAAATCTTTAAGGAAACATTGAAAATGGATAAAACACACCCATATGGACACAGTCAGCTGGACCCTCTCTGTCTGACTTTCATGCTAATCACTGCATATTTCCTTACACCCCCCCACCCCCCGCATGCAGACTGGCCTTCCAGACGACCACTCACCTGCAGAGTCTGGCTAACATCACAGGCATTCCACTCTCTCACAGGAAGCATCGTTAATAATATCTCTAAAGATATCCATGTTAGTTGTAACAAAGTATGCCCTGTTATATAATTCAAGTTGTTTTAAATGTGTAAAACTGTACTATTGAATTAAATTAGATTTTGACATTTTCAGATGAACTTCTGGGGCATTACTAGAGTGTTGTGGGTGGTTGCTAGGTTGTTGCTAAGGTGTTCTGAGTGGTGTCTGGGGAATTTCTAGAATGTTGTGGGTGGTTGCTGAGTCTGTGCATAGTTTCTGGGAAGTTACTACAGCATTGTGGATGGTTACTAGGAGGTTAATAAAGTGTTTTGAGTGGTTTCTACAGAGTTGTTGGAATGTTGGTGGTTTCTAGGGGGTTGCTAAGGTTTCTTGATTCTGAGAGGTTAAAATGCTAGATTGTTGTGGGTGGTTGCTAATGTGTTATGACTGGTTTCTAGGAAGTTATTAGAGAATGTTGTGGTTCTGCAGTGTTTATGGGAAAATACTACTAGAACATTGTGGGTGGTTTCTAAGTGTTCTGAGTGGTTACTAGAGTTAGAGAAATTGCAATCTCTCGCATGAAGTGCCATTATTGCATATGTGATGTATCACATTATTTCATGGGAACATATGCACACATTTCTGCAGAGCTCAATTTGCACCTCCTCTTTTTTCATGCATAAATACACTGAGGGTTTGATATTAATCCCAAGTTCAAGAGCATCTTGACGTCAGCATGTACTCAGGTGGGGCTAAACCATCATCAGCCCATGAGACCTACAACCTTGTGCCTAAATTAGAGCTGTAACTAGGAGGGTCCCCTCATCTTTTGTGTGTGTGTGTGTGTGTGTGTGTGTGTGATTGTGTGAAATCGGGAATGGGTGTGGCATATACAACTACCATCAGACACACAATTTCATGGGCTTTACTCTCATCCAGGTCCAGGTCTCTGTCTCACAGGATATTGGATGAAAGACTTCTCTGCCAACATTAACTGTGAGTTAAAACCCTTTGTTTTCCTGCAATTTATAATGTTTTTGCTGTTTGTTTGGTTTACGTTATGTTCCTTTAGCTTTATTTGTCTTCATCAGGTTTATTGCTCTGGTATTAAGGCTGTGATGGATGGCTGCAGATGTTGAAAGTACAGAGAACGTAATTTGGTGAATCCAGCTGTTATGAAATTTAATGACGCAGGGATATCCTGACACAAGCCCTGCAGGCCAAACGAGCGTCAGTATATGTGCTCTGAGACCTGCAATGATAGTAAGTTATGCCCATGTGTAATATCATGGCTCAGGTGAAAAAGCAATACAATGATAGTGTTTATACTATCAGTGAGAAAGAGCATTTTCTATGTTTTGACAGACATTGATGTAGAATCCTATGAAAAAGTGTAAATTCAAGACATTACTGAGAAACAAGAATTGATCCCAGAAGTTTATACAGGAAAGTCGTAATCTGTGTACGTAGCACACACTGTAAAAGCTGTTTTTTTTTTTTAATTGAGAAGAAATTAAGAAAATCTTTCACCAGGAATACTGAGATTTTCCATAATGCATACGTTAATGAGTAATTCTTTACAGAAACATTACATTTGTTAACCATAATGCATTTTTTTGAATGAACAATGAACATTTTAATGGCATTTACTAATCTAGGTTAATGTTAATAATGTCAATTTATGAAAAACATTGTTTATTGTTCATTCTTATTTGTTCATTATACATTAACTAACATATGTTTAATATACCATTAACTAACAAACTTTATAACTTTAGATGGTGAAAAATCTATTTATTTCTAACATGTTTTTAATTTTCTGTTAGTGTTAATTTATAAAAGGTGGCTGCTTCATGATAGTTGTTCATAAAGCATTAACTAAAGTTGTATTCATTTATTTATTTATAAGAATTAATATGTATTATGTGGAAATTAACATTAGATTAATGCAGAATAATTATTTTTTATTGTTAGTTCATTATACCTAATGCATTGGTTAATGTTAACAAACTGAACCATATTATGTTACCAGTATATCCCAAAATTCATAATTTTTTTCATGTTTCATTTAAACATTTGATCGATGCATTTTTATTTTTTGCTCATATATTTATGGTAAATTTATGTACTTTACCTCTTTGATTGAATGAAAAAAGTGAAATTAAAAATTAACATACTGCTCTCCATGCATATGTATGAGACCATCTTTCTTAAATGCTTTCTATAGTTTTAAGATAATTGCACTATTCATATCATGTCATGTGACTGGATTACAGCAGGACTTTGTTCAGCCATCACGCATATTGAATCGTAATATAAATGCATTGGTGATTATCTCATCGAGAGATGGTTTTGCTGACAGACAGTAGGATGGTTCCATGTGGTCATATTATTCCAGAGGGACTAGTTAAGGGTGAGTGTGCTCACTCATGCCTGCTGGCTAAATTCTGGGCCATTAGGCAGAAATACATATCTACCAGCTGTTCAGATGTTTGAATGTGTGTCACTGCACAGTTTTAATGTCCACTATTCCCTTTGTGCATTTCTTAATTAAGAGTGAAAGAGGGTTGTTAGTAGCACTGTGGAGACAAGTATGACCTTGCTTCCTGAGGGTATAATGTTGACGAATGTCCCATTCACCTCTTTCAACACAGTCTGTCTGAAAAGCGCTGAACTGGCATATAGCTATCAGGGGATTTCGACTGTACTGCTTTCAAAGACTTCACATAGACTCACGCTTTTAAGCAGCTAGGGCTACACAACCATTACTTCACAGAACATCATAAATGCACTGAATTAATGTAACAAAACTGATTAAATACAGAACAGTATCACTGAAGATATAAATATTAGCAATTATATTTTTGCCCTATTCTATAATTCAACATTATTTTAAATATGTAAAACTGTACAGTAGAATTAGGGTGCTTTCACACCTGCCTCATTTAGTTCGGTTGAATCGTACCAGAGTTCGTTTCCCCCTTTGATGCGGTTCGTTTGGGCAGGTGTGAAAGCAGCAATCGCACTCGGGTGCGCACTAAAGGTGGACCAAACAAGCGTACCGAGACCTGCTTGATGAGGTGGTCTCGGTACGCTTTCAAACGAACTCTGGAGCGGTTCGTTTGTGGTGAGAATGTGATGCAACCTCGAACAGACCCAACTGCAAAAAGTACTGATCATTTTTGGACTAAACCAGGAGCCGTTGTGAAAGCACCCTTAGGCAGTGTGTCCACTAAAGCGTTTTTTGCTGATGCTAACATATTTTTCCAGATGTTTTCAATGGGAGCTGTTCTTTTTTTTAAATGCCAAAAGTGTGATGAGGCACTGGGCATCTTTTTTGCATCTTTTTTTTCACAATAGCCAAGCGTTGAAGTTGAAGAATGTTCCAATTTGAGAACACAACACAACACTCATCATTTGCCATCCAATCACATTGGAGGAGGGGCGGGACAAATACAACACTGACCAACTGCCACATCCTGCTTGTACAACAGCAACAGATGACAAGAAGAAGCACAACAATGAAACAAAATCATTTAAAAAAAGTGCTTTACCCTGTGTCGACAATTTCATATTCAGAAATAAACTACTGCAAAATCAGATGCTACACTTCCTCGGATATTCCATAGCAGCAGCCAAAGTGTCTTAAATGAAAAAAATAAATAAAATAAAAATATGCTGTACAACAGAAACCGCTAGCTCACAACTAGGCTTTTTTCAGGTGGCTAAAAATGCTTTGTAGGACACGCACCCTTATACAAAACAGATTAGTTAGCATGTTTCCAAGACATTGCTAGAGGGTTGTGGGTAGTTGCTAGGTTGTTGCTAAGGAGTTTCTACAATGTTAGGCAGTTGCTTAGGTGCTGCATAGTTTCTAGGGAGCTACTAGAGCAGTGTGGGTGGTTGCTAAGGTTCTGAGTGGTTTCTAGGAAGTTACTAGAACATTGTAGATTACTAAGGAATTTTTAGAGATTTGTGGTGGTTGCTAGGATTATTCCTCATTTCTATGGAACTTGTAGATCATTGTTGGTGGTTGTTAGGGGGTTGCTAAGGTTCTGAGTGGTTTCTGTGTTTTTTTTTTAGTTTTTTTTTTAGAATGTTGTGAGTGGTTGATATGGTGTTGCAAAGGATGTAAGTGGTTTCTAGGGAGTTTCTAGAAGATTGTGGGTGTTGTTAGACAAGCATCCTTAACTACTGTACAGATTGCTCAGATGAAACCTTTGCGTTTGTGTTAGACATTTGCTATGCTTGTATGCTGTGCTCGTATTTTCCATGTGTAGATTTATAATGTAATGTTACACCTTTCATTCTAGAGCTGGCCGCTAACATTTGGCCATGAGTGGCTCACATTGGACACAGCTCCAGAGAGCTACTTGTAAAATTTGATTGCTTTTGAGGAAGGAGGCAATCAAACCAAAGTAAAAAATAAATAAAATCCTTACAGAGGTAATCTTGTGTTTGGATTTCAAGGATGGCTGGTTAATTTTCACATGTCAATATTGATTCATAAAATGTAAGATTACCTAATTTGTACTTGGTCTCTGTGTAATACTTTGTAGCAGTCTATTTGGCGTTATCTCACATAAGTGTAGACTTGGAGGACTGCAAGTGGGTGGCATTTCGGATGGTTCCTGAGAATTAGCCGTCCAATCAGATTTTAGTTAGTTTTCAAAAGCCCTTGCCATTTTTGGTGTTCTGTGGACATTCATAAACCTTTGTTCAATCTGTTGATCAATCGGAATGATCTCTTGCTAACTTTACTTAAATTAAGTCCCATGAAAGACATATTCATAGCAGTGAATAACAGCGGAATTCAGGGAGCCATTTACAATGTGGCCTTTGCAGGGTTTATTAATATTATTCATGGTTGCTGTGTGCATGGAGTCACTTAAACTATTCTATGTAATTGCTTCCACTTTTCTTAAATGGCATATGAGTAGTTGCACACATGGCTAATTGATTTGTGACAGGAAAAGACCTCTGTATTTTTGTAGAAAGTATGCTGCCTGTCTCCCCGCACTGAAACTTCAGAGTTGTGGTACTGAACAGTGAGCTAATGACCACAGGGGTTTCTGTCAGGATAGAGGATTGCTTTGAAATAGTTGCTGACAGCTGAGCATTGCATTCCATGTGCTTGAGATTCAGTTCCTAGTTGAGCCTTTGTGTAAGCAGCGTCTCTGTCTCACATGAAATAATTTAATTCTTCTTTTTTTTTACATTTAATGTTACTGTATTCTTTTTCAAATGATTTGTGGTTAGGCTAATCAAATAAGGTAATTAGGCTCTTGCCTTCACTTATAAATGGTTTCTAGATTTAAACTGACATTTATTACAGTGCTAGGAAGGCAGAAATACCTTCTGGTTAGGGATTGTTTTAAACGCTAAATATTAGATGATGCAATTAATTAAGCTTAAACTGTTTAATATGTTCCACTGATGCTTTGTTTTGTTTTCGGCGCATTTGTGGCCTAATGGGTTCTAGTCTCGGTACCGGCAGGAATTGTAGGAGGGGGGAGAGAATGAACAGCACTCTCTTCCACCTTCAATACCACAATTGAGGTGAGACCCTTGAGCAAGGCACTGAAACCCCAACTGCTTCCTGGGCGCCGCAGCAAAAATGTCTGCCCACTGCTCAGGGTGTGTGTTCACTGCTCACTGCTGTGTGTGTGCATTTAGATGGCTTAAATGCAGAGCACAATTCTGAGTATGGGAAACCATACTTGGCTATGTCACGTCACGTCACGTCACTTTGTTTTATTTTTATTAATAGACCGCAGACTGAAGGCAAAAGGGCCAACAAGTGCTAAGCATCCCACATGGAAAAAACCTATATAAACATATATGTTTCAATATAGGTTTTGATATAGGTTTTTAATATATGTGACATATATAAAATTGGCCGTTTTCCTATATGTACATATATGTACATATATGCACACATATATTTACACATATATGTACATATATGTGCATACATATACCTATATAGGTACATATATGCACGTACGTATATATGTACCTATATGTTCACCTATAATAGTAAAATTAAAATCCATAGCTGCTAGGCAACATAAATAAAAGTCCAAAATGTAGAAATGTACATTATTTATTTACTCAAGATCAATCAAATAGTACAAAACAAAAAATATAGTACAAGAACAAAAATAAGACAAAAAACTGAACAGAAAAAAAAAATTATCTTTATTATTCTTTGAAGGTCTGTCATGACGCGCCTCATCATACTCCTCTGCCGCCTCCTCCTCCTCCTCTTCCTCTTCCTTCCTGCACTATCCAGTGACATTTGATAGGGTGTCCGAGATTTTTATTTTTTCCTCTTTTTTTTCGGCGCACAAATTTTTTAGCGGATAGGTGTTTTCGTCCACACGGATCTGGCGTTTTGGAAGAGTGAAACCGATGTTTTGAAACCGGGTCACAGAGTGGATATATTTGAAAACGCCGCCTTTGCGTTTCTTCTCGACGGCGAATCTGTACATTTTCTGAAAATATGGCGTCATCAGCCCACGTCTCGCCCATAGTCAAACACCACTACATCACGTAACAGCAACAAAAACATGAACAAACACTGAACGCTAACATTAACAAGGATTAATAAATGTATTGTTCCATGTTCGTTTGTGTACCACGCGCAGCAAATCCATGTCTTCTTCTCAGTTTTAAGTGTATCTCTGTGGCAGAATTACAGCGCCACATGCTGGTCTGTCATGTATACTACATCGGTTTCGTGTGGACGCAGATATTTCTTGAGACGAGGGAAAAAAAGAAGTAACGGGTACTTACGGTTATGGATAGAAATGTAGCGGAGTAAAGAGTACAATATTTGCCTCTCAAATGTAGTTGAGTAAAGTCATGAGTACTCCCCAAAAATGATACTCGAGTAAAGTACAGATCCCTCAAAATTATACTTAAGTACTGTACTCAAGTAAATGTACTCCGTTACTGTCCAGCTCTGTATATCATGTTAATATATTGCCATAGTTAAATTCCATAACATGCCAACTACATGTGATACCAATTTCACATGTTCACACATACATAAGTTCTTGCATAATTTTTTTTGTTAATTCCTAGTTTTTGCCTTGATAATATGAGCTAGGCATCATGTATGACAGTCAAAAATGGGATATGAGCTACAAAATGACCAGATCCTGCCATTAGCTATATAGAAGACATATCTTGTATGTATAGGGCTTACATGTGGATATGAAGAAGCAATACAGGAGACCTATATTTCCTGTATATGCACATATATGCACCTCAGTTTTGCCTATATGTGGCATATATACGCATATATGCAGCATATATGCAGTATATATACGCATATATGCAGTATATATATGGCATAAATGCAGCATATATGCAGTATATATATGCATATATGCAGCATATATGCGCATATATGCAGCATATATATTATCATATATGTGCATATATGCAGCATATATGTGCATATACACTGCATATAGGTTTCATATATGTGCATATATCCACATATAGGTTCTTTCCATGTGGGATCTCTCGGGGAACTCCTTCAAGACTGTTGGAAGACCATTTCAGGTGACTACCTCTTGAAGCTCATCAAGAGAATGCCAAGAGTGTGCAAAGCAGTAATCAAAGCAAAAGGTGGCTACTTTGAAGAACCTAGAATATGACATATTTTCAGTTGTTTCACACTTTTTGGTTATGTATATAATTCCACATGTGTTAATTCATAGTTTTGATGCCTTCAGTGTGAATCTACAATTTTCATAGTCATGAAAATAAAGAAAACTCTTTGAATGAGGTGTGTCCAAACTTTCGGTCTGTATATATATATATATATATATATATATATATATATATATATATATATATATATATATATATATATATATATATATATAATAATAATACTAATACTAATAATAATAATAATAATAATAATAATAATAATAATAATAAAATAACAAAAACAAACACTAAAGCTTAAACTAAAGCTGATGTTAGATTTACCTGCTGAACTTGGAAGTTCAGAAACCTTTCTTATATAACAGCATTTAAAAAAAATTTCATTGGGAACATTTCTATTTCTCTATACTTTTGTGTCAGTTTCATTAGAGTTTTCCCAAAGCTCAATAAAAGTATTTTCTCTGCACACGTGTGCCATTAAAAGCACAAGCTTAGCCATTGTTGAGCTTTTAGGTCTTTCTCTATCCACAAGGTCATCTTAAGAGAATGCTCAGGTTTCCATTCTTCCACATTTCCAGTTTGCCTGAACAAATGACTTCCTTTAAAACACTGCCTACCCGCTCGCCCCACAGATCCTAAACACTCCACCAAATGCAGCCATACTGGTGAGCACAGATATCCTACATGTGGAATCCTAAGGACCTAAAGCACATCAAGCATCATTTTTTTTTTTTTTTTTGTGATAGGATAAGCTCTTCTTAGCATTTTAATAAGGCTGACACTTAAAATACCAGCCCTAAAAGCTTTTAAATTACTATGAGATGATCTAGAGTGATTTTAGTAATAGATATAATGGTATTTAACTGAAATGAATGGGGTTTCACAGCAGTCTTCTTTAGTCTGCAATGAATATTGTATTTTTTACCTTTTGACTTAGTATTTTTTACTTATATTATATTTTGTCTCATGTTATTGTAGTATGGAATTTACCTGACATGCATAAAACAAAGTAACTGGCAACATGTCAGTGGCATGTTATATTATTAATTAATGTACTTTTAAGGAATTTGAAATGTTGTTAAATTTGTGATGCATGTATTTCAATAAATGCTATATTAGGATGCACTAAATATTTAAATATTTTTTATATCAGCCAATATAAAATATGTAATTGTTCTTTCTCCTGTTTTTAAAATTGTATTCATTTTGCCATTAAACACTCACTTTAAAGATAATCTTAAAAAAAATCTTAAAATGAGTAAACACTGTTATATGTAATAATTACTCAATTTTTAAAATGACTATTTTTCATACTGTATATTAATAATTGTTTCATGTAGTGCTTTGTATTTTTGGTCACAAATGTATTTAATAAGATTAGTATAGATATATAATATTGTTAATTTAGTATATAATTCCTTTCGTCTTTTCTCATTCTGTCTCCCCCTCTGTGTCTGAGTAAATATAGCACATGCATTACCCTGCAGGTAGCCCCCGTTCTGACCCTGCTTTGTTTGCAAACTGTGTGCGAGTATCAGATTCCTCTTTGACAGAATGCAGTGAGCGTGGAGCGGCTGACTGGTTCCGGCGATGTGCAGCCCACCTCCATGGGTCCTCACATCTGGACATATCAGGTTAGCTGGGGGTGAATGCCTTCCAAAGCCTGTGTCAAAGCTGCATTCTGACTCTGTGTGTCTGCCATCACCCTAAATGACCTCCGGTCTCCTCCTTTTGGTCTCTGCACCTGATCCGGAAATGTTAGTTGAGCTATTACAAAACTGTTTGTCAGGATTTCTTCCTCCAGTTATGGTGGAATCAATCACTATGCTCTTTCAGAACAAACAGAGAGGGATAAAAAAAATGCTCACTTATAAGCCACTCATGTAGTTTCAAAAAATATATAGACACTCTGTGACTGTCAGGATCCAAAAGTGGGTTTTTGAAACAAATGCCATAGAAGTAAGTACCATTTTTGGTTCTCCAATGAACTTTTCACTGAAAAGTTCATTAAAGAACCATTTTATATGATAAAAGACAGAAGTTTGGAGAAGGTTCTTTACTGGCATTGATGGCGTTGAACTGACTTCACTATTAGAAATCACTGTTAGACCTTTAAGGTTATCGACTAGAATGTTCAATAAAAGTGCAATTTTTTAATGCAATTAAATCAGACATTTTAAATGTAGCTTAAAAAAAAAAAAATGGGGTCACCATGCAAAACCAAAAAAATAAAATAAAAATCGATTTGCAGGATTCACTTAATTGTCAATTCAGATAAGATATGGGGTTATCAGCAGAGTACAAGGCTCTTAAAAGAGTTGTCATTTTAGAGAAAATGGTTACAGTTCAAAGTTAAGCTCAAGGTTTTTCAAAAACAATTGGAAAGATATCTTAATTAAGCAAACCATGAGTTCATTATGAATACTTAATTACTTAAATGCAGAATATGTTGGGGAGACAAATTAAGATAACAGAGCCGAATGGTTAATTAAGATAACGTTAATGAATGTACAATTGAATTTAGATAAGAACAAAAGAATCATCAAACACTCTTGTTAGAGTGCTACTGTCATCAAGAACTATTGTAAATCTGCTCTGTTCGGGTTTGACACAGACAAGACGAGTTAATTTGCTCTTTCCTTCTCTCTCTCTCTCTCTCTCTCTCTCTCTCTCGATCTCTCTCTCTCCCCCCACCCACCACCCTCTCTCTGCTTACTGAAGAAATTATTTTATTCCAATATATTTCAAGTCTTGCAACTTCATTGCATTAAACTAGATGAGATCAGTTGTGCTTGTCATGCAGAAGTTGCCATCATGTGCTATGGATGATTTCCAGGGCATTGCTAAGTGGTTGCAAAGGTGTACTATGCAGTTTTCAGGCATTAATACACTAAAACATTAAAAATATAGGTTCCAATATATATCTATGTTATAGAACCATTTCAGAGAACATTACAGTAAACAGTTCTTAAAATAACTAGTTTGCTTAGTGTGAAGAACATTTTAATAATCTAAAGAACAGTTTGCCAGTTTTCCACTAGGAAGAACCTTTTGTGCTGTGGAAAGTATCCATGGATGTTAAAGTTCTTCATGGATCCATTGATGCTATTAAACATCCTACCTAAGAGTAGGCATCAATGATAAATATTCATGGAACTTTTTCATTGCACAAAAAGTTCTTAGTGGAATTTGTTTTTACAGATTATTATTAAAATGTTCTTCACACTAAGAAGATAATGGTTCTTTTAAGAACTGTTAACTGAAAGGTTATTTTGGGAACCCAAAATGGTTCTTCTAGCCTGGTTAAAACCAGACCCTTTTCAGTTGAAACTGAGTTAGGGTCTGGCAAAGCCTATTAGACGTCTCGTTTCTAAAGGGGCGTCACCGACGGACCTCGTTCAAATGCCTCTGGGCGCAATTGGATAGACCTAAAACCAATCAGAGCGATGAAGGAGATGACGTATGCAGAGCGAATCCAGAGCGAATCCAGTCGGTAAGACAGCGATAACATCTTTTTTAGATATGAAGGCTTCAAGTGTTGTTCTTTGCTCGGGTTTTAACGCAAAGTTAAAGTTTAAATCACTTAAAACAGACGCGATAGCAGTTTCGAACGAATGTTCCTTTGCAGCATCCATCTTTGTAATGTACAAAATCTGCTTTACCGTCGCTGCGCTGTCGTCATCGTGTAAACCCCGCCTCAACGTTTCTGATTGGTGCCGCGATTTCGGCGGCACAGAAACGAGCTAGATAGTCCTCTTTGCCAGACTATTCTGTAGAGAGAATTGAAATTCGCCGGAAGTAGTCTGGGTTTTCCCAGGCTATGGTTCTTCTGTGGCAAAACCCCCTTCTGGAAGCTTTAATTAAGAGTGTAAGAGTAGGCTTCAAGGTGGCATAAGTGGTTCCAAAAAGAACCTTTAACATTCATGAAACCTTTCCATTACACAAAAGGTTCTATATATTTTTAAAATGTTTTTTCACACTATGAAAAAATTGTTATTTTAAGAACCGTTCACTGAAAGGTTCTTTGGGGAACCAAGAATGGTTCTCCTATGGCATTGCTGCGTAAAGGCTGATTAATTTTTCTGCATCAGTCCTACACTGTAGCCTTAGGCTATGCGTCAGTTTTCATTTATACTTCTGCATTGTCAACCAAGTCTATGGGCAAACACATGTGTGTCCATGGACATGTTGCTTGTGTAACTCGCAGACCACGGCAAAAGCCAAAAAAGAATAAATATTAAATCATTAAATCATTATTTAAAACTACAAAAAGGAGACAACAATGGAACAGGGAAAAATGGCCTTTCTTTAGTTTCCACAAGGACTTGTATCACGGCAGATCAACACTGTTTGTCACGGACAACTACTGATGTATAAAGCTATGTAGTATAATAAATAAAAAAGATCCTTGTTCTTTGCTTTGTCTTATTTTATATAAGGTGTAAAATATATTAAAGTGCACATTTACACACAAAACTCAAGGGAGGGGTTCTAGCAGACCAATCACAGCACTTGCGTTCCGTGTATAATTGATGCGCTGTTAGATTTTTGGAGAGGTGCACGTAAGGCTACGACGTAGGCTACAGTTTAAGATGTGTGTCTATGCGTAGGCTACGACGTAGGTTCGACGCAGAAGTATAAATCAGCCTTAAGTCCTCTTTAGTGACCGTTATACAGTAGGTTGCATGTAATAGAGAAGCATGTGGGGTCCTATCTGGTGTCTTCTGTAAGTTGGGCTAGGTCTCATCGCGTGAGCAGCATCCTTACAACTCCTCACGTAACCAGTTTCAGTTTGAGACCTTGGGACAACAGAACAAGCACCACGACCCACTTAATGTGAGCTAAAGACAAACTGTTCTTGGCAAAGTTCATGAGACTGGAGTAAGATGGTGCACACAGTCTGGGGACAACAGATACACAATCTTTCTGATGCATTATGCATCAGGCTGGCAGAATTTATCAGACTGCCAGTGACCATTTCTAAAGCGCTCAGGCTTGTTTGTTTAATTGCTTTGAAAGATAAAAAATTGGCACTGAGGTCAAAAGTGGTACTTTAAAAGATTAAAGCATGCAAATGCAATGTCATGCAAATTAATCTGTTTCAAACAATAATGCTATTTTTGGTAACTGACTCTGTCATTATACAACCTAGTGAACAGCTTTCGTGGTCTAACACTTCTCTTGTTCTTATATTTTCACTTATTTGTTGGTAAAAACTCCTCACTCCTGATAGATACATCATACGATCATGAGAACAATTTGTCCCTATATCTGCCTCCTCTCATTATTGAGTTGGGAGCATTCAGAGTTTCAAGCGGTCAAGAGTGCTTTTGTTTTTTTGGGGTGCAGGGTTTTGTATGGCTCACCCCTTCTCAGAGCTCCTTCAGTGCACAAACACTCACACATATTGGCATACAGCAGCGGTTCTCAGCTGATTTTGCTTTAGGACCCAGATTTTATAGTGGACAAACCAGTAGCAAACCAACATGGTGCCAAAATAGTTTATTGTATAAAAATAAATGCAAATGTTTTTAACCAGTCTATGCTTTCAAGGTGCAGTGTCAAGTTCCATTCCGTTCAGTCATATTGTATTAGCCACACCAGTTGACTATGAATTAGTGCTCAAATGCCATCCAAAAGTAGATGCAAAGTCAGTCTTTCATTTATTCATACATTTGTTCATTTATTAATTTGTATATTATTGGTAGTATACTATATATAAAAATTGATTCTAGGGCTGCATGATTATGACAAAAATCATAATTGTTGATTATTCCCTTGAAATTTTAATCTCTATTAGTAATTCCGATTATCACAATTTATATTGAATGATGTTTACTATTGTCTGAAGCAACTGCATGTCATATTTTTAGATGAAAATAAACAAGCTGAAAACACTAACTGAAAAACTTTTATTAACTTTTATTGCTTTTCTAGAATTTAGACTCAAATGTCAAATATACACTGGATTTGTTTCTTCTTTAAATAAAAAATTAAAAATATGCATGATATTATAATGTTATACTAAAACTAAAATTAAAACAATGAAAACCCCCTTAAGATAACCTGTAGAGAAATTAAATATATATTTTATCATTATTTATCATTATTATTTCATTACTTGCATTTAGCAACATATTTTCCGACTGCTCTTGAAACAAGCAATCGTATGATATCCCAGCAGACGTCCTGTAAAGAGGGTGTGTGAATGCAGGAGACATGCAGATTGCAATATGTGCATATGTGTTTGGGGGGAAGGGGTCATTTGTAATTGCAGTAAACAGGTTACTGAACCAAGGGGCCCCTTCTTTGAATGGTAAATCAGCTTGGCTGTCACGCGATTACAACACAACCCCATGTAGAGTAGATGGGCAGAGAAGATCGAAGCTTCCGCTTTCTTTCTCTTTCCTTTTCTTTATCATTATCTTTCCCTTTCTTCATGAATGAGGCCTTTCTCAGGCTGGGACTGGGACACTTGGCTTGCCACAGACTACTAATGTGTTGTGAGTTTCTGGTCTGGCATTAAAAAGACGGCTCAATATGTTCAGGGTCCTGATGTCAGGAGGTTGTGAAAACCATCTCTCAATGTATTACACACATCAGTTGATCTGCCAGGGGAAAGTGTTTCTGCTTATCAGGGCTGCAATCGGATATCTGGGCTGTGTTTGTGGGTGTTTATACTCTTTCTCCTCAGGGTAACAGGGTCTTTTGCAGTCAGGTAAGGGTCAGGAAGTATTGCTTGATGATTCCTCCTTTATTCCACGCATGTTTTCTTCCAGGCCAAATTCCAAAGCTTATACCTGCAACGGTTGAGGGTTTGCTGGTAAAAATAACATTGTGCAAGTGGGTTCAGGGATCAAGACTTACCGGGGTTAAGTGGCTTGGCAGATATGGTTTCCATGAACATGAGCTCAAGATCACCAGTTGCTGGAAGGAAGTAACATTTAAAGTTATAGCTCAAAGAATAAATACAATTAGAGAACTCTGTCATCATTTACTCATCTTCATGTCATTCCAAACCTGTATGACTTACCGTATTTTCAGACACCAAAATGGAATGTCTCTGCGTAGACCCTTGTACAAACTCGATTCCTAAAAAGTTGGGACACTACAAATTGTGGATAAAAACATAATGCAATGATGTGGAAGTTTCACATTTCAATATTTTATTCAGAATACAACATAGATGACATATCAAATGTTTAAACTGAGAAAATGTATCATTTTAAGGGAAAAATATTAAGGGAATTTCAAGGCATCAACACATCTCAAAAAAGTTGGGACAAGACCATGTTTATCACTGTGTGGCATCCCCTCTTCTTTTTATAACAGTCTGCAAATGTCTTGGGACTGAGAAGACAAGTTGCTCAAGTTTAGGAATAGGAATGTTGTCCCATTCTTGTCTAATACAGGCTTCCAGTTGCTCCACTGTCTTAGGTCTTCCTTGTCGCATTTTCCTCTGCGCCAAATGTTTTCTATGGGTGAAAGGTCTGGATTGTAGGCTGGCCATTTCAGTACCCAGATCCTTCTTCTACGCTGCCATGATGTTATAATTGATGCAGTATGTGGTCTGGCATTATCATGTTGGAAAATGCAAGGTCTTCCCTGAAAGAAACGACGTCTGGATGAGAGCATATGTTGTTCTAGAACAGGGATCAGCAACCTTTTCGGCATGACGTGCCATTTTTTATTTTTATGGTTAACCACTGTGCCAAGTGTGCACATCCCCCCCCCCCACACCCCGATATAATTCTGTATTTAAACGGTACATACACAATTTTTTATTATACGATAAAAAAAAGTTTTTTTTAACGTTTAATCAACGTTAATGCACTGCTTTAATTGATGAACGTGCACACACAGACACACACACACACACAACACACACCACTCGCACACAGAGATCTGAGATCGTGCTGTGCAAAAAGTAGCATTCAGAAGCTCATAAACCTATGAGTGTTGTCACGCTACTTTTATTAATCGATACTGAATCGCTACATTATATTTCTCAACAACAAAGGGGCAAAATCGCTTCATTGTCTGCAGAGAGAGACAATTTACCCCCCCCCCCCCAATTTCTTTCTCTCAAAATGGCCATATTTCAGAAAATTTTTCATCACTGGATATAGCTTTAGGTCATTTAACATTTCTATGGTAAAACGTATTATTAAAAGTTGACTAATGTTAATTGATTTGCAGCTTCATCTTACCTCACTCTCTTTAACGTTAAACTGACGCTTTGCGCTCTGCTTCTGTGAACAGTAAACCCCGCCTACTTTGATCTGATTGGCCATCTCAGTGATTTTGACATTGACGAGTGCTGTTAGACCGAGGCTTTGATCTGAAGCACCTAGTATGTGCAGTGTTTGCACGTGCATCCATGCAAGTTAATTCTCACACTTTAATAGTATTTGTAGCTCCTAACAGGCTGTGTGACTATGAGAAGTTATTACATCAAACTGTACGTCATTATACAGTTTTCCTTATTGCTTGCGTGCCAGCGATTATCCCTCTGCGTGCCACTGTTGGCACGCGTGCCGTAGGTTGCCAACCCCTGTTCTAGAACTTGGATATACCTTTCAGCATTGATAATGCCTTTCCAGATGTGTAAGCTGCCCATGCCACACGCACTCATGCAACCCTATACCATCAGAGATGCAGGCTTCTGAACTGAGCACTGATAACAACTTGGGTTGTCCTTGTCCTCTTTAGTCTGTATGACATTGCGTCCCAGTTTTCCAAAAATAACAAATTTTGATTCGTCTGACCACAGAACAGTTTTCCACTTTGCCACAGTCTATTTTAAATGAGCTTTGGCCAAGAAAAAACGCCTGTGCTTCTGGATCATGTTTAGATATGGCTTCTCTTTTGACCTATAGAGTTTTAGCACGGGCATCCAGTAAGGTTTTACATTGACCCTTACGTACAGAGATTGTTCCACATTATCTGAATATTTGAATGATATTATGCACTGTAGATGAAGATAACTTCAAACTCTTTGCATTTTTTCTCTGAGAAACTCCTTTCTGATTTTGCCCCACTATTTTTCGCTGCAGCATTGGGGGAATTGTTGATCCTCTGCCCATCTTGACTTCTGAGAGACACTGCCACTCTGAGAGGCTCTTTTTATACCCAATCGTGTTGCCAATTGACCTAATAAGTTGCAAATTGGTCCTCCAGCTGTTCCTTGTATGTACATTTAAATTTTCCGGCCTCTTATTGCTACCTGTTCCAACTTTTTTGGAATGTGTAGCTCTCATAAAATCCAAAATGAGCCAATATTTGGCATGATATTTCAAAATGTCTCACTTTCAACATTTGATATGTTATCTATATTCTATTGTGAATAAAATATAATATAATAATTTATGAGATTTGTAAATTATTTCATTCCTTTTTTAATCACAATTTGTAGTGTCCCAACTTTTTTGGAATTGGGTTTGTACAAAAACATTCTTAAACCTAAACATAACACACTCTAATTTTCTCAACTTGGTTGACCATGATTGTAAAAGAAAAACAATAAACAGCCAGCCAGCAAAGGCACACAATAATTTACAATTTCACCAACTTTTAAGTAGTCATGAGAGTGTGCTGGATATGAGACACACAAAAACCAATGTTTTGTGTGTATACATAGGGAAAAGTGTTGTAGTGCACCTGTTTGCAATCCTAGGAAGTTGGCATATGCATGTCATCACTGTCTGGACTTCATAATCAAGTGCTCCCTCTCTCTGTCTGTCTATCAATCTGCATGGCTGTTTATCTGTCTCTTTCTCCTTCAACACCTGGTTAGATGTGGAGTGTGGGTGTGTTGTGTCAAATATTGGCTGCTGTGGGGCAGCAAATTAAAACGAGGTGCAATTTCCTCCAGTCTAATTAGCAGTAAATTGGCAGTGTCTGTTTAGTCAGTCTGCCCAAGGCTACAGGGAGAGATTGACATGTCGTTACATGAGTGAAGGAATAGGCTACTTGATACTATCACAATATGTCTATATTTACACAATATGCCATAAGTTACCATTATGTCTATTTAACATGTTCATTTAGTGGAATTAAAAAAAAGAACATGCTAACAATGAACACATTTATTCACGTGTCCTGCTTTTAATGTCTAATGATAAGGAAATATCATTGCGTTACTTTCACGTTACTTTTTAACTATGAGCAGGGCTTGATTGTTTTTAATATAAGAAGTTCTACTTATAGCAAATGTAAAAGCCCTTTCACACCAAAAAGTGTAATAAATAAACCTCAGGCTGAAGGAAAAGTAAATTCACGTCTGTACAGTAGAACACAGGAGAAGAAGGTTCAACACTCTTCAGCAATAAAAAAAAACAACAAAGCACAATTGTTAGTTTATCTAAAGTCATTTTTTAATTATTAGTATGGTTGAACTGGATCATTAAAGGTCAGCAGCAAAGACACTGTTAATAAAATGGGAATAGTAGATACATTTGTGTTATTTAATATATTTAGTTATTGCAGGTTTGCGTCATATTCTGAGTTTGCATTTCACTGTTTTGATTAATTTTGATGAATACTAAATCTGTTTTGTTTTTTGTTTTTTTGTGAGTGGGATGAATTAATGCTCATTCACATTTAGTCTAGAACTACAGTAACATCATGTTCACACAGCGCACACAACGCCTCCATACTTCCGATTTCTCCCAATATGGGAACAGGAGGCTTGTCAGTCAAAAAATGGGAATACAAAGTAACTTGCGTTACTTTTTTGAAAAAGTAACTCAGATATTTTCTTGTAAATTAAAAAGTAATGCGTTACTTTACTAGTTACTTGAAAAAAGTAATCTGATTACGTAACTCGCGTTACTTGTAATGCATTACCCCCAACACTGGTTTTTAAAGGGTGCAATTCTGCTTATGCATATGGTCTGATGGTTTTAGTGCATTTAGTGTGTTTGAAAGCTCACATGGTAAATCAGTGTGCACTCTGGTCAGGTTCATGAATGGAAAGCATCTGTCATGCGTTGAGCTGTAAAAGCTGTTCAGGGTTCCCTGACTGTTTTCATTCTAGAAAAGCAAGAAAGAAAATGAAAATACAGAACAGCATTGCATTTACTGTGACCTCAGCCTCACACTCGTCACAGTCAGTGTAAAACACAGCTCTGATCAATACACCTCCTTATCAATGTCACTGAGACAAGATGTAATCACACCATTGACTGGACAGAAACGTGAACTGTAGCCGACTTACAACAAAGAAGACTTTTAAAGCGCTTTCACACCTGTAGATTGATTGCTTTGTTCAGAAAAAAACAAGGATTAGAATGTTGCTTTTTATTCTTGGTGCGGTTGGCTTTTACACGGCAGATGTTAGGCTGATGATACACGGTGCAAGTTTTTTTGAGCAATGTTGCTTGGGCACTTTCTTTTATTGAGGATGGGTAACAAATATCTATCTGGATACTAAAGATCAGTTTTGGGCCCTGTATCTCATCTGGTTGCCCATTGATGGTAACATTACTCAAAAAGTTGCCCAGTGTACCATCACTCTTTCCTAGGCTCTTGTTGCACTAGCAGGTGACTTTGTCTCAGGGTCATTACTACTGTCCTCCTGTTGGGTCTCTGATAAAATGGCTGATTATCTGCTCAACTTGCAATTTATCTCCTTGATGTTACACCAGTGATGATGTATTTTCTCCATTGATCCTTTTGTGAACAATGCATTACACTAACATTGGCTTTCAATCATTGCAGCCTCAACTGTGAATTTGTCTACGAAGCAGTTAAAAGTGTGAAATACAGTCAATTTATGCCACTGGAGAGACGTTTTCCCAAATACATTGAGCATTAAGCAGTATCTGACTTTTAGTTTCTCCATGGATCACCAAAAAAGCACATTCAGACATTTTACAACAATATCAATCTTTGTCGCTGTGGCTTTAACTCAAATGACTCATTAGGAAATAATTGCTGTAGAACAATACCGGCCACGTTGACAGCGTCCAGTGATTTATGACGCAAAGAGAGAGCGTGCACAGGTGAAATCAATCTGCTGTAACGAGAGTGTCCAGCGGAAGCACTCTTACCAGTCTCTCTCAGTCACACTTCTTCTCCGTTAGTGTTTACAGTTCACCGTTCTTCTGGGTCTATGAAGAGGGCATTCACACCTAATGCCGTGTGGCACATGTCTGCAAGCATCGAGCTTCTCACTGCTGATCAAAGATACTTGAAGGGCTTCCCTCCATTCAATCTTAATGAGGTTTTAATGAATCCATACCTTCTGCTGCTGCCAACTTGGAGATGGTTTGCCATGTAAAGTTCTCTTTGAGTCTTAGATGGTTGATGTCACCAGTAATTTACCCACTTCTGAGCTCCAGAATCTAACATTTTCATGAGGCCATTGAGTTTCTGTGAACTGTTGTCCACCATGGAAGTACTTGAGAAATAGGCTCAATTTGAGGTCTGTGTTCTTCCACCCAGACTTAATTAACGGTATACAGGAAAATAAAAGAGGGGGTGTGTAGGTGGAGGGTTGCCGGAAGGATTGATGCAAGACTTAGGTAACCAGACATTTCTATTCTGCAGGAGTAGATGACAATGTTTATTCAGAAATTTTCTTTTTGAAGTGTTTTACCTCCTTTACATAGTGCTTTGTTCCTGAGTGGACATTGAAAGACTGGACACTTAGTACAGTAAATGCATTTAACCATCCCTTATGAACACCTCTAGGTATTTTCAGGAGAGGTTCACCAAACAACAGTACATTGATCTGAACTGACTGAAGAAATCCAAAAGTGATCCATTGTTGACTGACAAAACATGTAAAATAAAAAAAAAAAAAAAGAATTCCCATTAGCGACTTTTTCTTGTGATTGTCAGAATGTAAGAAGCATTTAGGTAGGTATGTGAAGTATTGTTAAAGCCTGCATCAATTTTGTATTTTTGCAGAAACACTAAAAACATGCATTATGAACATTTACAGTATTTCAAATGTAAGTATTTTATGTTTTAACAGCTGGTTTCATTTTAGGTTCATATAAAATGGAATTCATGGATTTTTATAGCTTGGTTTTATTGTATTTAATCAATGAGATTAATTAAATATTTTTAATGGCATTATGTTCATATAATGCATTTAATTAATTTGACTTTTTTTTGGTTCAAAGGGTTCCATCAATCTGCTTAAAAAATACACTACCATTCAAAGTTTTTTTGAAAGTCTCTTATGCTCACTAAGAATGCAGTTAGTTGTTTGAAAATACAATCAGAGCAGATTGTGAAATATTATTACAATTTAACAGAACTCTTTAAATAAATTTTAAAATGTAATTTATTCCTGTGATGGCAACATTTAATTTTCAGCAGCCATAACTCATGTTTCAGTGTCACATGATCCTTCAGAAATCATCCTAATATGCTGATTTGCTGCTCAATAAATAATTTAGATAATTATCAGTGGTGAAAACAGTTGTGCTGCTTCATTGTTTTTTTATTTCAGAATTCTTTGATGTATAGAAAGTTAAAAAGACAAGGGTTTTCTTGAAATAGAAATCTTATGTTACATTCCAATTCTGTCACATTTGAAAAATGTAATCCATGCTGTATGAATAAAAGTAAACATTTCTTAAAAAACCTTTGTTACCAATGTTACATTGTTGCTTAAAGTATTGTGACTACATCCATCTGCATATTACATGTTTCATATTGTTGAGAAATGGTTGAGTTTAAGGTAGCAGGTGGGTTCAAAAATATTGTGTAAAGTAGGCCTAACTATATTTTTTTTGTAAATTTGTACATTTCTGAATCTGTGCACATAAATACCTTTATGTTGTTGGTGCTATTAATACATATGTTTCAGTCTATATTTAAACAGACAAAATTTAGGAATACCTACAAACACTAATGTGATTACGCGGAAGATACAGTGGAACATGATGTTCTACAGTGTCTTACAGAAGTGTTTTACTGTACTCTGTGCTGAACTCTTCAGTAAACGACTCTTGGAGATTTCAGTGACACGTGTCAAGTGTGTGGGTGCTGTTATAGGGGAAAATGGAAGCCAGTGGTACAGGCTTTATGGATTTGGTGAAGTTTTTTGTTATGACTACTCTGTGGAGGTGTAACATTACATGCAGGCCACTCACTTTCTGTCCACCCTCTTTCTCCTCCCTGTATATTGTTAAATGAACTCAGCTAGCCTTGACATGTCCCTTTGGAGTTTTTTCCAAGGAAAGGCTTAAAACAGTGAGTGGTGTCAGGGTATCCACAAATCTTGATGCCAATTTGTCCCTCTGTGGTCTCATAATAACATAGTACAGACACATTCAGTGGAGTTTATTTAATATAAGATCCTGTTAATTGACAGAAGCATTGTTAATTGTGAATATTGTTATCAATAAATTCAGTTACCTATTCAACAATAGTATCTTTTGTCATATTCCTCTTGGAATTATGGTATTATAGTATACCAAGGTCAAGGTCTATAGTAAGGATATTGTTTAAATAGTCCATGCAACAACAGTGGTTCACAAATGCATTCAAAAATGTTTTTGTACTAGTTCAAGAACAGCTTTTCTGAAGGGCTGAGTATTTTTGACTGTTCTGGGTTTTGACATCAAGGTGGCCCTTCATATGTTGACTGGATGATGGATGGTTTTCAGGGGCTGGTGGTTGCATATAGACACAAAACTGAAAGTGCTTATGTATCCAGTTTATATGAGTACAAACTAGAAAATTCCTGGCATTTCTCCTCCCCATACCAAGACCAAGTGTCGGCAAGGCAAATGGGTGGGATGCCAAAGTAGTGTGACTGTCCCAAGACCCTTCAGCAAGAGCTTATATTGGTCCTTTACCAGTGCAATAATAGCATGCTTGCATTTTTGACATTTATTCATGTTGTTTATATTGTGCTATCTAGAAAAAAACTGTTCTTATGTGCAAAAAGTAGACGACATTATCTTGACTTGGCTTGTCACTAATTTGGCCTTCCATTATTGTATATAAAATCAGTAAAGGAAGCACTGAATCAATTCTGAGTCTGAAATGTGTAAAATAGTGATGTTTCTTTCAGCTCCATGGCTTTTCAGTTGAGCTTTGCATAGTTTAAAACGTAGACTCTGTTGTGATCCCTTCATCTCCTCAAACTCCCTCACATCCCATTTTCCATCTGCCTGTCTCTGTATTTCCCTCTGTTCTTAAGGTTGGCTCGTGCCACCATTTATGTGGGTTAGGAAAGTGATTAAAGTCAAGAGTAGTGCTTTAAAGACCTGCTTTTGTCTACAGCTGAAAGACTTGAATGAATTGCTTCAATCTCGCTTAGCAGACCTGAGGCTGTTGGGTAAAATCTTCTTCAAGCCTCTGGCTGCCTTAAGCCACAGGTAGGAGTTTCTCACTCTCTGGGAATTTGCATCGTAATTGGGTTCGGCTCTTAAAAATGAGGTTAATTACAGCAATATGGATTTAATTTGAGAATCAAGCACATATTTAGGTTTGAGAGAGAAGGTTTAGAAGCAGAGTGAGATTGAACAGTTCTAAGTAGTTATTTTCTAATTCTAAGTAGAATGGGCCTGAAAAATGTATTAGTGATAATAAATGTATGTAGGCAGTGACACATAGCCATCCCAGAGTGCACCTCTTCAGCTTAGAGAGTCAATAGCACATAATCTCCTTCATGTGTTTCTGTGTAGCTCAGTTAACCTGGAAATTAATACTTAAATAATGTTTTTATTTTATAAATGATAAAATCACGGTTGCACAAAAATATTAAGCAGCACAACTGTTTTCAATGTTGATAATTATAAATGATTTTTGAAAATTCAGCTTTGATGTCACAATAATAAATGACTTTTTGAAATATATTCAAATATATTTATTTATATTATTTTGTATATGTTATTTTAAATTTAATAATGTTATATAATACTCTTTTTCTGTATTTTTGGTTAAGTAAATGATGAACATTGGAGATTACTTTTGAAACATTTTTTAAATCTTACCGACTCCAAAATTTGAAAATAAATACATAAATGTGTAATAGTTGGCACACACACACACAAACCAACATTTATGTGTAAAATGGCGCAAAATGGCTGAAAGAAATGTTATCTGATTTGAACCACATGTGCGGCTTCTGTGGAACTTAACAGCTGTGTTAAAGGTCAGTACTGTGAGGTCCCAGTTTCACCATGTGCTCGATGGCACTTAAGGGAAGGGCGAGTCAACCTCTGCACGCTGGGAAGGCGAGCACATTGCGCAGAGTATTTTATTCATGGCTTTGTGTTTTTTTTTATGATATTTTGCCATCCATTTTTTATTGAGAGAAAGACACTGACTCACACGGCGCGGTGTTCTTGTCCATTAATACTGCATGCCAGTCACAGCCAGGATTCTACCATGAAATGTTTATAGAGTAAATAATTGCTTCTGGTTAGCGCATGTTGTCGACACCCAAAAGGCGACGGTCTGTGTTTGGACCACGATGGGACATTCAGAAAACAATATAGTCTATGAAAGTATTTAATTTCAGATTAAAACATTTAATGGTTTATAGTAGAGGATTTTGTGTTGTTTGACAACACCTTTATATGTAATATTAAATACTGAATATCAGATCATCATCATGATATTATAATAATAGATCATAATATTACCATAGTTTTGATATGGTACCTTGGTCCACTCACAACAATTGCTAATTTCATCTGATCCTATCACTGTACTGTACCATGGATGGTACTGCCAAAAGTACTATTACTATTACTATTATATTGTAGATAATAACATGGTAATACCATGTTTTTAATGAACATCCAAATATATTCCTTTAAAAAAATACTGTGAAATTACCAGGATACAGTGACAGTATTCATTGGTAAAAAACCATGGCACTTTTTGTGAGATCGCATCCAAAATACCATAGCAGCACCATTTTATTTTTTTTGTAAGTGATATGAAATGTACCCTAGTACCTTGTCCAAAATACCGTAGTAATACCATGGTACTATTTGTACTGTAAGTGATATGACATTTAACATAGTACCATGTCCAAAATAATATAGTATTACTTTGGTACTTTTGTTAGGTATATGACATTTAACATTGAACATATCGTATACCGTAATTATACCATAGTACTTTTGGTAAGTAATATGGTATTTTATGCAGGACAATGCCCGAAATATGTTAGTCATACAATGGTACTTTTGTAAATGAATTTTTGTAAGTGGTATCAGTTGTACTTTGGTACTTTTTGTAGTGATATCACATTTATGATATGTAGTACCATGATATTTTGATATCGCATTAAAGAACCATCATGTTAAAAAAAAACATAGTAGAACCATGGTACTTTTTGTAAGTGGTATCACATTTACCGGAGTACAATGGTACTTTTTTTGTAAGTGAAATCATATTTACCATAGTACCGTGTCCAAAATACTATAGTACTTTTTGTACAGTAAGTGATATCACATTTATCATAAAACCCCATGAGGCTGATTCCCACTCCTCATTGACTGCTGGATTCCCTCAGTCTGATAAAACAGTGTTTGTGGAAACTCATCGTGTCATCTTACATTAGCATAAGGTAAACCATAAATCCTCACTTTTTCTTTCATCACAATTCACACTTCACACACCTGTCACATGGTCCCACAGTCCTGGGACAGACTCTGCGTGGACTTTTGGACAAATGGCTGAGCTAAACAGACTCATTTATGGGTTTACTATCCCAGAGTGCTTGAACAGATGAGGACTCGGACACTCAACCCAAGTGGTCAGTAGTGGGTGGAGGTCGATGGGGGGCAAGGAAGACTGGATGAAAGGGGTTTTTAGAGGGTGATTTGGGTATGGAAGAGGTGTGGGCATCAGTGTGGGTGTGGCCATGCCTTTTTGTCTTTGGGCCTGTGGATGAGGGTGTTCTGTGTGGGCTGATGGAAGGGTTGGTAGTGTATTAATAAGTGCTGAGTGGGATCTTCATGTTTCCTGTGGTTTCACTATTAACATATCCTTAAAAGTGCAAGAAAATATTTAATATTTAATATTTAATTTTATGTATTTCTATTTTAACTCTGTGACTAAACCCTAGAGATAAGTGTTTCTTCTTTCAGTCAGCTTGTTAACTAAAGAACCCAGTCTGAAGTAATTCAGAGCCATTTTAATTAGTTCTCTTTAAGGAATGCTAATGGAATGTTATCATAATTTGGAGCCAATCCAAAGAGGATCATATACAGATCCACAAAGAATGAAATAAGATTGGATAAACTGAAAATGCCTCTTTCAGTTTATTACTTGGAGTTTATGCAGTTAGATCTTAGCGGATTCTTGTTTGACCCTTTTATGATTGGTTCCAAATGATTATAGTAATTGTATTAGCATTCCTTATAAACTTTTGATATGTGTTCAGTGAAAAGTTGTTTATTTGGTAAATTTTCAGCTTTGATGTGATGTACAATTAAGTATTAATGCAAATTTTGGGGTTGGTAAGATTTTTTTTTTATGTTTTTGAACATAAAAACATGTTTTATATATATATATATATATATATATATATATATATATATATATATATATATATATATATATATATATATATATATATATATAATAATTTAAAATAACTGTTTTCTATTTGAATATATTTAATTTATTCCCGTAATGCAAAGCTAAATTTTCAGCATTATTACTCCAGTCTTCAGTGTCACATGATCCTTCAGAAATCATTCTAATATGCTGATTTATTATCAATGTTGAAAACAGCTGTGCTAACTAATATTTTTATGGAAACTCTGATCCATTTTTATTTTTATTTGGTGAATAGAAAATTCAAAAGAGCATAATTTATTTGAAATAAAATCTTTTGTTACAGTGTACCTGTACATTTTTTTAAAGGCTTCATTAATTAGTTCTTAGCACATGCACTTGAGTAGCAGGACACATGGTTTGGGGAGGATTTACAGAATCAGCCTGGGTTACTACACAAAGACAATAAGTAATAGCCAAACAATCTTCCAGGTGAAGGTTTTTCTTCCAGTCTGAATATACAAACTCTCAGGAGCTTCAGTTTTCATATCATAGAGTGTGTTTGAAAGAGAATTAGTTCTGGATCTTCCACACTTCTCCAAAGGGCTTTATTTATTTCTGCCTGCTAGCACAGATTCTTAAGCAATAACACATAAACTTTCCTATTCAGCCTATATTGTTTCAATAATTTTGCTTATTGTTGAGCCTGTGCAGTTTATTGGGCTAGCAATATAAAAAAAATCAAATTGGAAACTTGGTGGTTTGAAAGCCACTGAGAGATGAGATTAAAAAAACAACTCATACATAATTTAAGTTTTGACAAAAACTCATACTCTGTATAATCTTATGCTCACCAAGACTGCACACACACACACACACACACACACACACACATATATATATATATATATAATTCATTTATTCATTTATGTTGTGCAAATGATGCCCTTTTACACTGGAGCAGAATATCTGGAAAATGAAAGGCCGATATGTTCAATGAAAGTCCCTTGTTTGTCGTGAATTACATGGATGCATGTTTGCTTTCCACAGACATTCACTTTTCCAATCTGATATTGAAATGATGTACCCCAGGCCCTTGGTCATCTGATTTCAATGTGAGATTTGCTAGTTAAGACCGGAATGCTGTATGACGCCACACTGGCCTTGTGTGTGTGAGTGAGTGGAATTGAATTGAGTTGTGTAATAGTTGGACCCTGGAGTCATGCAGGAATATGCTTCGGCGGATTCCTTTTTCTTTTTTAAGCAGTGCTGTCAGTAAGACTCATGGGATAGATGATTGAAGCAGAGAAAACACTAAGGTGAGATAGAAAAGACTAGAATACACGCAGTTCATTTTTGCCAGGCCCACGTGGAGTCTGGCAGATTTTTGTAGAATTGGAACACTGGATGTTCTACACATATTCCACCCTTTGCATGGTTGTCTGATAAATTCTTTGATGCACTGTTTTTAGACATTTTACGATGCACATATACATGTACAGTATATAACAACAGTTTAAGCCTTTTCATTGAGTTCAGTAGTATAATCGGATGTGTTTATTTAGGTGTGAAGTTCAATTGCCCGCTGGAAGCAGACATCAATTAGATGGAGAATTAGTGGGGAGCTCACTGTAGTAGGAGGCAACTTTAATGAAAATTGAACACCACTTGAACTAATTTGGCAGACCGCCGCTCTCGCTCTGCATGCCGGCCTCATTATTTACCCATTAACAGACTCTCTGTTATAGCAGGCAAAGACTTGCTACTTTATCATGACTCCACATCGACTTAAATAAACAGAGTTTAGTCTCCTCAGCCTAATCTTACAGCTGGCAATTCTTATTATGACAAATGGATGCTTAAGTTTACATAGTAAGCAAAAATTTTGTTGTCTATAAGCAAAAAGTTAGGACTAACTCCTACCAAGATTAAACTAATTTTTTTTTTTTTCATGTTCAGAAAATTCAAGCTTCTCTTCAGAATCACTTTTAGCAGTAATTCCAGCACAACCACCGGTCAACGTGTAAAATAGTTGTGAGTTTTTCAAATTCACCAAGACTGCATTTATTTGATCAAAAATAAATCCCCCACCCGGGGAGCAGTTGGGAGTTGAGTGCCTTGCTCAAGGGCACCTAAGTCGTGGTATTGAAGGTGGAGAGAGCACTGTACATGCACTCCCCCCGTCTACAATTCCTGCCGGCCCCCAGACTCGAACTCACAACCCTCCAATTGCAAGTCCGACTCTCTAACCTTTAGGCCACGACTTCTCAGTATTATTACACTTTTCTGTATTATTGTATATACATTTTTGCTACTTAACACAAAAACGTTACGTAGCGAAAAATCTTTTCAACATTATAATAATATGAAATGTTTATAGAACAATAAATCAGCATATTAGAATGCTTTCTGAAGCATCAAGTGACACTTAAGACTGAAGACTGTAGCCAACAATTATTATTATTTTAAACTGTAATAATATTTTACAATATTGCTGTTTTTACTGTATATTTTTTAATCAGATGTATTTATTTGTCCTGGCTTTTTGCCTGCATTATACAATTTACTGAGAAAGTAATTCTATCATATCATGAGATATTTCCAGTGTTCTCCATCTCTTTTTTCCCCCTCGTATGGCGCCTGTTGCTGAGAGATTTGGACAGTCCTGTCAGTCACAAGCTCATTTGTCAAAACCTGTTAAATCCCAATTATTGAAGCATTCATGCTCTGTGTGGTTTGTGCCAAACAGAAATATGAAGAGAGTCTGGTGGTCTGTAGTTCAACATTATCATGTTACAATAGGCAGCATCGCGGCTTTGGGTTATTAAAAAGAGATTAGACTGAAAGCACTGGAATTGTTCATGGACTGCTTCATTGTCTTCTAGAAGTGTTGGTATGTTCTGTCGGGGAGGGATCACTGATAATAAGATCAATGGATTTGGGGTGGAGTGGGCGGAGTGACAGAAACTGGTGTCAATCAAACATGCACACAATGAAATCTTAACTTATTTAGCTCTCTTTAAGTGAGTAAAGGGACAAATACATAAAAAATGTCATTATTTGCTCACCCCTCGTGTCATATTTTTTATTATTTTTTCATAGTTTATTATGCACATCAAGGCTTAATTTCTTTGATCAAAAAATGCAGCCATTATAAAAACATATATATATTTTTACAATTTAAAATAAATGCTTTCTAATTTAATGCATTTTAAAATGTCTTTTTTCTTTAGTCTTCAATGTCACATGATCCTTCAGAAATCATTCTTATTATTTAGAAATGATTCTTCTCATTATCAATTTTGAAAACAAATTTGCTGCTTAATATTTTTGTGGAAGCCATGATACATTTTGTAGGATTTTTTGATGAATGGAAAGTTCAGAATAGAACAGCATTTCTTTAAAGCAGAAAATCTTTGCAACATATAAATGTATTATTTGCTGTCATTGTAAAAAAAAAAAAAAAAAAAAAAAAAAAACCTTGCTGACCGCAAACTTTTAATTTCTTTATTTATATATTTCTTAATATTTATATTTAAGTTGATCTACATTTTTTTATGGAGATATGATTTGTGAGCTCCATCAGAAGAGATTATCAGTGAATAACATTTAAAAATAAATAAATAAATATATATATATATATATATAATTTTTAACAAATTTTTTTTTTTTTTTTGTTCTTCACACAGAGTCCACTTTTATGATACTTTTATGCAGTTCTTTTGTAGGTTGTCAGTGTAAACGACCTATATGCAATATGAAATTGAGTAAATAATAAACTATCCCTTTAACTTTATAAGTTCCCTGACCAGCCTTTCTTTAAACATTGAATATCACCTCACACGGGGTGACATGCTAAAAATAAATGAGGGTGGAGTTTCGACGGGTGTTTTCATGCGAGACATGGACAGGAAGGGACAACTTCCTAATGTCTCGACTAGGACATAAAGTCTGTTCTTGCATTAGATACAGAGCAAAATAAACATTGAGAAACCAGGACAGTGAGGTTAGGAAATATCTTCCACACCACACCACACATGCCCTCCAATGTCAGAATGATTCTTGTAGAGTGAGTGCAACTTTGACAGTGTGTGTGGGATGTGAAAGAAGGAAAAAAGTCTACCTAGAGGGTCCTCCACTGCAAGAACAGTCCTCCCCTTTGCTCTCTCTCTCTCTTTCTCTCTCTCTTTCTCTCTCTCTCTCTCTCTCGCTCTCTCTCACTCACAGTCTTTCTCAGCTGGCTCCACTCTCTCTCAGTCTTGCGCTGTGACCGTGTGTGCTGAGCTTGTGCAAAGAGAGAGAGCGAGAGAAGCGCCTAGGGCTTCACCAAGCTTTGGTTGAGTTTAGTCTCAACAGTGTTACTATTTAAAACAGTCAGAGAGGAAGAGCACACAACATCTAGGAGATAAACAACCACAGAAACACACTTTAAAGTGAGACAGTGAGTGGTGTGGACACTTATGGTCCTCTCCTGAGGCTGTGACTGCTTCACCAGGAGAGATGTGATCGTTGTGTGACTTATTTAACACACAGTCACACCTGCTCCATTCAGGACTGGATTGCTGATACGACACTGTGTTTACCAGAGGCCACTGGACTGCACACAGCCGGGGCGAACATGGACTACCTGTGGGGGATTGTACTACTGCTGTGGACGCTTGGTGCACCGGAAAGAGGAACCAATGCACAGAGGAGCAAGAACAACGTACCCCGGCTTAAACTCTCATATAAAGGTCAGTCACCTTCTGCTTCTGCTGCTGATGGGGATTCTAGAACATTGATCAGAATGATTGAGGAATCTTAGAAGAGCAGATGGTAAAGTTAGATGGTTTCTTGAGCTGGCATACGGGTCTGGTTGCTACAGGGGGATTTTTCATTGATATGATTCACATGGTTTAATTATGCATGGTTGGTCATTTTGAAAGATGTTTTTGATAGAATGAAAGTGAAGCTGGACATCATATTGATAGTCATGGATATAAATGGATATTTGTGTTCATTATTCAAAACTAAAATATTAGAGTCGTGTTACTGAACGAGACATTGTCTTTTTTTGTGTTTGGCTAGTGCTGAGGGTTGAAATTATAGATAAAAAAAGAAATAGAAAAATATTAGTGTAGGATTTAACAATTTTCACTTAGAAATTGCAAGTAAATGTAATTAATAATTACAAAGTAACACATTTAATTGAATGTGAAATTTCTAAGTAGAAAGCAGAAATATTATTTTATTGTAAAACATACTCCAGTAATCTTTTTTTTTCTATTAAGTGATTGCATAATCTTAGATTTGATCAACAATGGCATTTTCTTTTTCTTAATTTTTTAACAATTAACCTTAAAAAATGGTTCTATATAGTTATTTAAGACACTATTTCAACCTGATCTGATTCTTAAATATTACTATTGTTTGTAGTGCCTGTTATGGTTAATTTGGTAATATAAAAAATACATCTGACTTGATTAACACCAGTTATTTTAGCTATTACCACTTAAAGGATTTTTTTTTTTAAAGTTACCACATTAAGCATTTTGTACAGTTTAGAGCTTTAATTAACAGTTTTACTTTTGAAGGAAGCATTTAGGTTTAATTCGACAAGACACAGGTAATAAGTTCAGTTTCATGCACAGGTTAAATCAGGCATGTGTTGTAATGTTTGTGCATTTGCAGTGCCTTTGGGCTGAATGCGTTTGTCTGGATGCACAGGTGGGAATGTTTAAACCTGCTGCCATTCATTGTTTCCCTGAAACACCTACATGTACAGTTCATACGCCAAAAATACAGACTAAACTCATTTTTAATTTATATGCTGTACATTTTGAGTCTAACTTAATAATAGCAGTCAATCATAAATGATCTATCATGGCGTGTTTGCTTCAGTATCCAACAGAGTACAGTTGTTTTCAATTAAATTATTCATGTATGAGAACATGTCATTCAGACTTTCCATGTTGGCATCTGCTAAGTTATACCAAATTTGCACCATAATATTGCAGAAATTGTTTGGATATGCAGTGTTTAAAATCATCAACAGATATTGGAAATGTGGATAAGCCTATTTATTTTCTATTAATAACTTCAAATGGATTTTATTATTTTTATACAATGTTTGATTCTATCAGAACAGACTTGCCCATTTTTGGATTGCGACCCATTACTTGATCTATTGTATTCTTCTCTGCATGTAAATGTACTGTACTTTCCTCCACTTTTGTTGCTCAGCTAGAGTAAATTGATTCCCAGTGTTTTGAGGGAGTGTGTTATGATAATCGCAGACTGTATAACACAAGGTGGCAGTTTTTAACTGTGCAGTTTTGTTAAAACATTACAACTCTTCCCATCTGATTGGCATTCATGATGAAGTGAACTGTCAGAAGGGAATTCACAGAACGAATGTTTAAATGCGAGAGCTTGTTCCACCCTCCCTTTGTAATAAGAAAGAGACAGAGAGAGAGAGAGAGGTTTAAAAGTCAGGGCAGATGGCTGTATAAAAGTGAACCATTTCTCTCTTTGCCAGCTTTCTAATTGCAATGACAGCTCCTCATTAGCTGGCTGGTGGAAGCTGAGCTCTATATGAACTGTGGTGTGTGACTGTCAGGTGACAGACGTCCTCGATCCAGCATGCACACATGCACAAACACGGGGGGCACCTGAAGTACCCAGAGCTCTCATCTGCCACAGCACACACACACACACACACACACACACACTCTGGAGCTGTTTACCGTATCGAACACTGACACCTACAGGCATACACACATGAAGAAAGAGACAAAGAGAGATGGAGAGAGAACATATGTTTGTGTTTTGCATCTAGAAAGAAGTGTTTGTGTGTGTGTGTGTGTGTGTGTTTACACTGTACTCTAGGCTGATCTAAGCAAACACAGCTTAGTTAAATGCCAAGACTGATTCGGATATCCAATATATATATATATATATATATATATATATATATATATATATATATATATATATATATATATATATATATATATATATATATATATATATATATATATATATATATATATATATATATATATATATATATATCAATATAAATTGATACTTTGTTTACTTTTACATTTGTAGAAATATAAAAATTATACGAAAACATTTATTTTATTTTGATTTAAATGTTACCACGTGAAACACAACATCTTCCAGACAAGTTGAGCCATTTACAAGCAGACACAATTCCCTAGAGAACCTTCCAGAGACATAATGATTTTTATTCTATGATAATGATATTAACAGTATGCTCTAACTTTCTAAAACGACAGGGTGAAGGAGTGGCAGGAAGCAAGTGCGAGATTAATGAGATTTAATGAAGACAATGAGACACTACAAAACTGTATGTGACACTTTCACAGTAATCTGCTGACATTATCAGATTTGAATCAAAACATCATTTGGCTAAATAAGGAACCTTTCAAATATCGAGGACCACTTTAAATGTCGCCACAAGTTGTTTTTGATGTGTTTCACTTCACTATATTTGTGAGGATAGAATTGTGGCCCTCACATGTACAACCCAACTTCAGTCCTTATATCCATATCTCCAAAGAACGAAGGTGTGTGTGTGTGTGTGTGTGTGTGGAGAGAGAGGAAGAACCCATGAGGGAGTCCTGACTGAACACTGGTGTTCCTCACATGGGTGGTATAGGTATCCCCTCTGAGCCGAGTGTTCCCGGAGCAGCTTAACAGTATCTCCTTTACATAAATGTTAACCGGTGTGGAAAGACATAAAGAATAAGATAATGTGTGTAGCTGCATGTTGTCTCAAATAAGTGGTAAAGAATCAAGAGATTGGCTACTTCAGTCCACGCATACTGTATGTGTGTGTGTGTACTGTAGGTGTGTGTGTGTGGATTTGTGTGGTGGAATAATGTTTTTGGTGTAAAACTATCCAAGTGAATGTTTTAAGACGCTATAATCTCATGAAGGAATAAGAGAAGTTTTATTTCACTTTAATTAAGCTTTTAATCCACAAACATGCCAGGAATCTGGTGTTGGGTTGCATTTGCAGCATGTGAACTCTCCGTATCCTATAAAGTCGCAGTGTTAGAGCACACACACCTAAAACAATACGCTGCCAAATTCCTATGAAATGGAAAATATTTATGGCGCAATACTTATTTTCCCCCTTGGAAAGCAAAAAGACTTCAGGGAATTTGGATTAGATTTGATTTCAGGTTTTTGATTGCTTTAAAATCATCTTTGGACCCCGTGGAAGGAGTTCAAACGATAAGGTATGCTAATAATCAGAACTCCAGATTTGATTAGATGGACATGCATGCTGTGATGAATGGAAAAAAGGTATGCGTGGATAGCACTCATGTTTCATCTGCCCACACGCAAACACACACACACACACACACACACAGAGAGCGCAGGCAGTATGTAGGGTAGGGAAGTTTATTTTTATCAGCCTCAGATGGGACCGTTTCTCTGCCTCCACCTGCCCTCCCCTCCTCGCTTGTGCTCTCAGATTTTTTTCCACAACAATAGATGGAGGGAAAGAGACAGAGAGATGGTCTCAGTGGTTTGAAGAGGCAGAGACTAGCTCTTCTTCAGATTAGCAGCATGTCTAAAGCCATGTCCTCCTGTGTGACCGCATGCTGCTACTGTAGATTACCCACAATGCCAGGCAGGGGCACCGTATGTTCTGGAATCTGACACAGAACATTTTTGCACTGACTTAGCTGAACCATGATACACTACTGTTTAAAAGTTTAAGGTTGGTAAGATTTTTAAATGTTTTATTTATTTATTTATTTATTATTATTTTTTTATTTTTTTTTTAAGAATGACGTCTTATGCCCTTATTGGGTATATATTTTAATTAGTAATTTATTCCTTTGATGCAAAGCTGACTTTTTAGCATCATTACTCTAGTTTTAAGTTTCACATGATCCTTCAGAAATCATTCTAATATGTCAATTTGCTGCTTGAGAAACATTTCTGATTTTATCAGTTCTGAAAACAGTTACGCTGCTTAATATTTTTGTTTGATACAATTTTTCAGGTTTCTTTGATGAATAGAAAGTTTTCTCTTAACTACTGAAACTTGGCTGTGTTTCTCAAAAGCATTGTAAGCAAAGTTGATCGCAGACACCATTGGTGGCAATGGTTCTATGATTTTATGAGTTATACGATGCTTTTGGGAAACACAGCCCTGCTCTCTTTTCCAACATGTTCTCATCTCAATTCAGCAACACGGCAATCAAAATGATCTCTTTCCAAATCACAGCATTTTCTATAATATATCTGCAGATTCCTTGTAGACTGTAACTTTTATTAGTTCATGAACAAACCTACACTCAGTAGTTAAAAAATTTGTCCTGGAACTGAAATGCGTTTTTTTTTTTTTTAGTTTCAGTATTCTGATGCTAGTGATCGATTGCTAAAGTTTTACATTTGATGCCCACAATCTTACATTTTTGCTTAAATCTTTGCAGAATGAACTTTAAAACCATTTGGTATGTGTCTTTGGTATGTGGCATCTCAAATTCTTGATACTGAGAACCTGTTTCTGAAGGTGTTCTCAGATAATCTTTAATAGATAAATAACTCTGGGCTATATGATAATTACAACAACTGTCGCTAGAGAAACCTGCCAAGAACAGTCACTTTTTGAGATTTATATCAGAGTTATGTTTCTGTGTGTAATGGATATTACTGATTATAAAAGCACCTTTCTCTGTTTTACTAGGCAGTTAGATCATACATCTCATGTTAACATTTTTCACAAGATCAGGTTTTATTACTCCAGATTGAAAACTTAATGTTTTCATTAGATATTTGATTACCAGGCCAAATTAAACTTACTTCTCACACCTCAATCTGATCACACACTCACAAAGACATGCACAATTAGCAGAATGATGTAATAATTACAAGATGTTCTATCTGGGGTATCTGATTTATGAGCTCGGAATGCCCTGGCAACCGTCTGGATCATAACAGAGGCTTTGTTTTCACCTATTTGACATAGAAAAACTTGACGATTGAATTATTGTTTTGATGAAGACACACAATTATAACAAAGAAAGCAGCATTGTTTCAGAATACTCACAGACATTTATTGTACACAGACTATTTGTTGCAATGCTTTTGACAATAATCAAGTGTAGTTAATTTCCTCTTGAAAAGTGAATGTTGATGGAGTCATTTTGCAATTCTAGAGAGTGTTTGTGTGTAGTTTGATATAAACATAGTTTAATTAGAGCTCTTTCCAGCACAAGTGCGTTAAACAAGCAGACCCTTGACAATCCAATGAGATGCTTGTGCACAAAGTCACTCATTTACACCAGCCGTGGCATGAAGTGAGCATTAAACTCATAAAAAAGGTGAAAAAAGCAAAAATAGAGAGTATGACAGAAATAATGACATAATTTAGGAGACGTTTCTAAGACATAGAGCTCAGAGGAAACACTCGTTGAACTTTGCACTGTTAATTTCCTCACAGTAACTGAAATATATGTAAAACACAAAACACAAAAGTCCTATACACTGTCAATTGTTAAATGCATTGCTTTGAACTGGATGCTAGTGATAGGCTTATGTTGAAAGATATTCAAATATAATAATTTATATATTGACTTGTAAGAAGCAAATACATTGTAAAATGCAAATGTATTATATATTTTGTTAATATATTTTTGCAAATATATTACAAAATGTAATCTGATTGAACTGATTAATTTGAAGACTTGCATTTCACTTATTTTGTTTAAAGTTGGGCTAATTTGCTAAAGCTTTCAGTCATAAATAATAGTGCTTTGTTTTACACATTTACCATGTTTGAATCAGTTCACAGATTTTTTTTTTTTTTCCTTTTCCCTAGTGAACACAGTGATATGGGAAAAAAGTTTCTTATTTTGGGGTCAGGTTACCTTTATTTATAGAGTGCTTTATACAAAGCAGTTTTACAGTTAGAAAATACTGATTCAGTGAAGCAAACAAGATTTAATTCCGCTGTAATGCAGCTCTCAAAAAATAATAGTAAACAGTCATTATTCAGTTGTTTGAGGTTTAGGCTGAAATGAAACGAGCATAGCTTTCGGAAGGATTTTTATTTGAACAGAAACAGGTTTGTCTTCGAAAAAGCCTGTTTGTGAGTGAGTAAGTGTGCACATTGAAGTGATGGTGAGATGAATTCCATGGGGTTTCTAGTGTGTCTGAGTGTGTAAAAGGCATTCTGAGTGTTTTTGAGTCATGGCGCCAAATGGAAACACCACAGCCACTCCAAACCTGAGTAACAGATTCACTTGCATTCTCTCTTTCTCCTCTTCTCTCACTGACCTCTTTCAAGTCATCTCAACCTTATTCTTAACCTTTCTTTTTTCTGCTCTTCTCTTCTCCTATGTGACACTCCACAGGTTTGTCTTTGCTTTCTCACACTTTTCCCTTTCACTCTTTCCTCTCTTCTGTTCTTCCTCCCCTCAGGCCCTTTGAAAAGCTCTTCATTTTTCCATTAACTCATTTATTAAATATATATGCAAATTATGTGTGTATGTGTGTATGTTTATGTATAGGTGTCTGTGTGTGTGTGATATTATTATTTTTTAATTCATTAATTTATTTATTTTTGGTAGGTATTAACCTAAAAGGTCAGTTCATGATCATGTGTTTGAATTTAAGTAGATGTATTTATGTTTACTTTTGTACGATGAATACTGCTGGGTTATAAAATTGAATACAAGCTGAAACACACACACACACACACACACACACACATGCACCTAGACATTCATAGGTTACAATAATTGTCCAAACGCTTCCATATTTTTCAGCTACTATTAATGTCCCTCTGGAGTGCAATTTAAGTGTGACGGCAGGGAAAATCTTACTTCCCTTAAGGACAAATGCTGTAATTACAGCTGGCTAGTCCCATCACACATTTTCTGTTTTCTTTAACGTGGCTTTACCCCACATGCCAACTTACAGAACAAACCTAAGAGTTGCATATAATGATGGACTGAAACCTTCAGTTAGATATGCAAGATGCTGACTTCATTTATAAATAAATTGCATTTATTTATTTTTTGTCTTATAGTGACAGATATTTCACCCACAAATAGAAATTCTGCCAATGTTTACCCCCCAGACCTGTATGACTTTCTTTCTTGTGTGGAACATAAGTTAAGAGATGTACACTCTCAGAAAGAAAGGTATGGAAGCTGTCACTGGGGCTGTACCTTTTATAATTATGCACTCTTTAGTAAATAAGGGACAAAGGCATTTCTTTTAAAAGTGTACTACCCAAGTGACAGCTTTTGTACTTTCTTTCTGAGAGTATATTTAAGATGTAAGGCATGTTCAACTTGTTTTTTCATACAGTGAACGCATAACAAGTCCTGCAAAAAGGACTTGAAAGCACAACAAAAATCCTCTGTAACCCTCAGAAATCATCTCTGCGTGCAAAATCGAATTTCAAGATAACTCAAATTCCAGTCTGTTCCTCACACAAAGCTACTGCATGTCTTCTGAAGACTTGATTCTTTTATTGTGCCTTTTTTGTGGCTTGACAGTCATGTTTGAATGACTCTTATAGTAAAGAAATAAGCAAATAGCAAATGTGGCCTATCACTATTATGAAGCTACTTGAAATTATTGTATGTAGATTACTTTTGTTTATTATGGCTTGGCTTCATTCAGCTATTTGCTCTGTAGAGAATTAAGTACATAGGAAACAAAAGAAAAATCTGCAGGCAAATATCTGTATTTGTATCCATGAGCACCGCCAGCTTTCCTAGCTGCATATTTGCCACAACCACAGTCACACGTCTGTCTCGCACACACTAGAGCAGAGCTGAAGTCCCTGCTGAGCTGTTCGCTGTCAGAGCCAAGGTCCATCTATCTGTCTCCCTCTCAACCATATTACTCTAAAAAATGAAGATGAGGTTGGAAAACATCACGTTTAACGTATCGTCTGCCATAGTTGAAAGCTCAGCTTTTTTTCTATAAGCTTTTGTTTCGTAAGTTTGTAGGTTACCCATTCTCAGATAAATCCTATATATTATATTCCCTTTTTTTCTCCCACAGAAATGTTGGAGTCTAACAACCTGCTCACTTTCAACGGATTGCCCAACAGCTCTGCCTATCACACCTTTTTATTGGACGAAGAGAAAGGAAGGCTCTTTGTCGGGGCAAAAGACCATGTGCTGTCCTTTAACTTGGTGGACATCAATCTGGACATGGATCTGGTAAGACGAGGGTGTTAGAACAACTGTTAAACTAATCAGGATAACTTAAAATTAATTAGATGATCAGCATTGCACATGGAACATCACATCATTCAAATGAAAGTTGCTAGTTGTAGGGATGTGCTAAACATATTTCACATATGACCAGCTCTTTTTTGGGATGTTGTTAAACCCTCTGTAAGCAAAGTCAGTAGGTTTTAGTCTAATAAAGTAATATATACTCAAATTTTCGTGGGGAAAAATCCTCTCTGGGTCAAAATGACTGGAACAAAACATGAGGATATATAAAAGTATATATATAAATAATAGATTTACTTGCTATTTAAACATACACAGTCTCTCTCTCTTTCTTCCATTATCTTGTTTCCTCACTCTCTTTCTTATTCACACAAACACTAACACATCAGCACACATGGGGATCTGTTTCCAATGAAAAGTGTATGAATATTTCAGAGCACAGCTGTCATACTGATCACATAGAGTCTGGCTAAGAGCTGCTATCCATTCACCTGGATAAATAATGAACAAAATAAACGTAGCCAACTAAAGACAAACGGCGCCAGGGCAAAACCGCAGACCATTTTAGCCTATATACAACTTTATAAACATAACAGAACAAGAACAAAGCTAATATAAATGTTATCATATGAGGAAACATAGGATATATATCATTTATCCTGAAGAATTTACTTTAGTCAGCTATCGTAGTTACATTGTAAGAAGCTGTTCACACAGAACATGCTCTCTATACACCTCATTCTTGAGTTGAATTACGTATATAGAGATATTTCCATTGGCATTCTAAAACAAAAAAGTGGGTCAACGAATTCAGTTATTGTCAGGAATAGTGGTGTATACTGTACTATGCCACATTTATAATTGAGATCTAATGAGGGTAACATGTACCATTTTCTTCCTCCATACCAACTACTATACAAGTTCTGTATAGTACTTTCTCTCTTTTTTTGTCCCTTGGAAACACAGTTTCACTCAGCACTTATCTGATCAGGGTGCAGTTTTACACATTCGCAGCCATCAGACAGGAGCTCCATTACAGCACATTGAACTCTCTCCAGCCACAGGGAGAATGGAACTCGCTGTGACAGCAGTCCCACAGAAGCCTCGTTCTTCCCACTAATACAATTCCATTACTCTTTCCACTGAAGGCCTCTTTTTTTACACAACATGTCTGGAAAGTTGTGTCTAGACCTTGGCTAATGCAATAGCTAATACTGATTTATACAGATTTGTGTTAAAGAATGGCATATACACTGGGTATAGAAAATAATCAACCCCCCTTTAAAATAATCCCATTTTGTTGCTTTGCAGTCATGCTAAACTTGTTGTTATGATACATTTTAGAGTCTGAACTGCTGATGTACGTAGTTTCAACCCATATTTAGTGAAAAAAGCATATAATATTAATATAATAATATTTAGTTCTTAAAACAAGTAGGTTGCTACAGTAGGACTATGAGGGTTAACAGACAACAAGAAGCTCCCAACAAAATATTTCAAGTATTCTTTCGCCTATAACTTTCTCTTTATCTCTCTCTCTGACCGGTAGATATCCTGGCCTCCTTCACCTTCTCGACGAGATGAATGCAAGTGGGCTGGGAAGGACGTTCAGGTAAGTGCTTCTCTTTCGCTTTGAATTTTTCCCCCCATCCTCTCTCTTCTGTCCTCTCCGCAACCCTGAGATCTGTCGGATAGTTCTCACTGATGCAGTGAACTGCTTGTTTGTCTGTACTGTTCCACTGCTCTCTGCTTCATCACTCATGTCTCACTTTGTAGTACACATATGGATGATCTAACTTTATGATTAGATCAGCAAGATGAAACTACGTAAATGATTACACAAAAATCTGTAGCTGTGAACGGACTGATTATCTGACCTTGTAATAGTATTTCCCATTATTATTATTTTTTATTTAATTTTTAATCAAATAAATGCAGCCTTGGTAAGCATAAGAGACTGTTTAAAAAAATCTTACTGACCCAAAATGTTTGAGAAGCAGTGAATGTTTTTTTTTTGAATCTTTCAGAATTGTACAACTGTAGCTAGGTGGTGAAGACAAAAAAAAGAAAGAAAAAAAAATACAATGTCACTTGCAGTCACCACTTGCACCCTCTGCTACCTGTGACATCACTTGCATTTTTTGTATTTTTATTTTTAATTGAATCTCTCAGAATTTTACAACAGTAGCTAGGTGGTGAAAACAAAAAGAAAGAAAAAAAACAAAATTACAACGTCACTTGGAGTCACCACTTGCACTCTCTGTTACCTGTGACGTCACTTGCAATCGACACAAATGGTGCGTTGCCAATAAAGACGAGACACTGTAGTGGTTAAATGATTAAACCTAATTTAGTACCATAATGTACAGGGTCCTGCAAGTCACCTGTAGGAGGAAAAGAAAAGACCCACAAATCCGTGGCCACAGAACTGCAGAATATGAACATAATGCACAAAGTCTCTCGTTTAGCGTTTTCCTCGCCATAACTTAATTTGCGGGTCTTTTCTTTTTTTCCTACAGGTGACTTGCAGGACCCTGTACATTATGGTACTAAATTAGGTTTAATCATTTAACCACTACAGTGGCTTGTCTTTATTGGCAACACACCATTTGTGTCTATTGCAAGTGATATCACAGGTAGCGGAACATGCAAGTGGCGATTGCAAGTGACATTGTACAGTAGGTTAATTTTTTTTCTTTCTTGTTTTTCTACCACCTGGCTTCTGTTGTGAAATGTTGAGAGATTAAATAACAATAATAATAATAATAAACTAAACTAAACTAAAATGAAAAATTAATAAAAAAAAAAAATTAAAAAAAGTTTGCAAGTGACGTCACTTGCAGAAGCGCAGGTGTCTGAAAGTTCAAGTGCATGTCTGCAGTCAGACCCTTCTCAATTAGACAAGTATAGATATATAAATTTAATAGTATAAATATAGAAATGTAAAATATTTTATTTTATTTTACTTTATTTTAATATATTTTGGTTTAGTACAGGCAAGCTTAGTCAACAGCATGGACAAAGCAGCACGTTGTGAGGACAGGAGAACTTAAACTTTAATTAAAACCATGCGTTTTTGTCCTTAAAAGACAAAACATGTCAGTTTAAATTAAGTATGAGTCATGCAATTAACAAATGTTTGCTGGGAGAAATCACCGTACAAATAAGTTACATATAATTATCAAGGTATGTTATGTTGGGATAGGAGGTTGGAGAAATTCAGCTATGTCTAAAGTATCAGTCAGTCAATATTGGAGTAGAAAAAGCCAAATCTTTGAGTCACATATTATATGTTGTCATAGTTTTTTGTAAACCTTTTCCACATTAGACGAGTCACTTCAGTCCGTTCCAGATGAGACTTGCTCAGTCACGTGGTTTTAACACAACTGAGGAGCTTCTGAACATACACATGCACATTTCCATAGGAAAAATCCCTGCTCAGACAAACACAAACACACACACACACTAACCCTGAGAGTACAGGCCACTGGGGAGCTATGGACGCCCATAACAGGATTTCCCTGTTAATGCACTAAACACCCGGCTGGAAAACAATTCCAGCTGTTGTAATATTTTCCTTTTAAAAAAGAGATTTGTGAGAGCATGTTGGTCAGCTGTGCTGCTGCATGTGGAGTTCTGCTACAGGAGTTTAATGCACACAGAAATGACATACATTATCCACAATAAACAAAGGAATTATGCAATATTAAAGAACATGGAATGATTGGGTCAGTCCACAAATTACAGCATTACAATCTGAGGAAATCAAAAAATAAATAAATAAACTTATGGAGGTGATAATGTAAGGGTAATTATTAACTAATATATGAAGCCAGTTCCCCTCAGGTTCACACAGGTGTCCTAATCACAGGATTTGTCATCACATTAACTATGTTCCATAAACTGTTCAAAACAAGAAAATAAAATAAATACTTCATCCATCTTCCCTACTGTTCAAAAGCTTAGGGTCCATAATTTGTAAATTTTTATTTTACATATATATATAAAATTTAAAATTTAAATCAATGCATTTAGCAGATGCTTTTATCCAAAGCGACTTACAATTGCATTCAGGCTAACAATTTTCTACTATCATGTGTTCCCTGGGATTTGAACCGCCAACCTTGCACTTGCTAGCGCAATGTGCACCAGTTGAGCTACAGGAACACTATAAAATATATATATATATATGTGTGTGTGTGTGTGTGTGTGTGTGTGTGTGTGTGTGTGTGTGTGTGTGTGTGTGTGTGTGTGTGTGTGTGTGTGTGTGTGCGTGCGTGCGTGCGTGCGTGCGTGCGTGCGTGCGTGCGTGCGTGCGTGCGTGCGTGCGTGCGTGTGTGTGTAATTAATTCATGTGATGGTAAAGCTGAATTTTCGGCATCATTACTCAGTGTCACATGATCCTTCAAAAATCATTCTAATATGTTAATTAGCTGCTCAAAAAACTGATTATCAATGTTAAAAACAGTTGTGCCCCTTAAAACGCTAAATATTTTTTTTCACTTTTGATCAGTTTAATGCATCCTTGCTAAATTAAATTAAAATATTTTAATGGATTATATTTTATCTTATTTTACAGATCATATTTTTTTAATGCATGCCACTTGTTTTTACATTTTGCTACCTAATTATTATTATTATTATTATTTTTATCTGGTTGGCATTCAGACAGTTTTAAGTGTGTCCAAATACTTTCTGGGGCCACTGTATGCATGTGTGTGGGTGATAAGCGGTGTCTGTCAGCATTTGTTGACACAGATGGGAAGTGTTTATTTATCTGAGAACACAGTGACGACTGTGAATCAAGAAAAATCGATGCACCACTGATGTAGTTTGCTTTTCTCTCTGTTAAGTTCAAGTTTTTGTTTTGGAAGTTTCTGTTGGTAAAATATTGGCTACATCACTATAAATGCTATGTTTTCTGTTCATAAATTGATGTTGTTTTGTTCTCTTTCTCTGCAGAAGGAGTGCTCTAACTTCATAAAGGTTCTGCAGCCATTCAATCAGACGCACTTGTATGTGTGTGGAACAGGAGCCTTCCATCCCGTCTGTGCTTATGTGGAAGTGGGCAAACGCCCGGAGGTAAATACATCCCACATCAGTTATTCTTTAAATGTTTATTGGTGGTTCTATTTGATCAAATTATTGTTATGTCACTTTTGATTATTTAGAGGCTTTGGTCTTATGCAAAAACATTTTCAAATCACTGTGTAGCCTTAAAATACGATGGAAATTTGATAATTGTTTCAATGTGGTTTGTCATTTGCACAAAAATTTGACTTTGTGCTCATTTCTATCAAGGACAACATCTTTCGGCTAGAGTCGTCAAACTTTGAGAATGGCCGTGGAAAGAGTCCCTATGACCCCAAACTCCTGACTGCTTCCATGCTGATCGGTGAGTGATGCTGAATATGAACGATTTATTTTCTGGTTAATATTTAAGTTTACTGTAATCCTACCTGTCAAATGTAATTCTTAAGGTTTGTGAAGGTAGATGTCTTTTATAACAAATAATAATAATAATAATAATTAATAATTTTTTCTTGGCTTCACATTTTTCTGAAGTGAAGTGACACATTTTTGAAAAAGTGAAGTGACATACATGTATGGTGAGCCATACTCAGAAATCTTGCTCTGCATTTAACCCATCCAAAGTGCACACACACATCAGTGAACACACACAAATCATGAACACACACCCAGAGCAGTGGGCAGCCATTTATGCTGAGGCACCCGGGGAGCAGTTGGGGGTTCGGTGCCTTGCTCAAGGGCACCTAAGTATTGCCGGGCCGAGACTCGAACCCACAACCCTATGGCTAGGAGTCAAACATGGGTGGTGTAAAGTCACATGACTAGATCAATATTCCATTCTGAAATTTAGATTATTAGATTACATTGCATTTTATTGTCCTTGTGTAGGGTTTCACAAAATGAAATTTGTAAGCATCTAACTAGAAGCACAAATTGCAATATATAATATTATATAATACAAATAAACGTATAAGTATTAAATAATTTTATATTACTTCATTTTCAACATTTTTATAATAATAGGAATAATTCGTTTTATTTAATTTTATTTTATTTTCACTCAAATTGTTATGCTGATAATATTATTACACAGAGACAGTGCATATGTTTGTCTTCTCAACAGCAGTTGTTGCACTTCACTGAACTGCTTTGTTTGTCACTCTGAGAAATTAATTAAACTATAAACAGAACATAAAGCAGATCTGGTTAGAGAAAACTAATACAGGTCTGTGTATTTGATGTGGTGCAGTGCGTAATCCAGACTGTTTTGCTTCGGCTAAGGTGCTCTGAATGGAAACTCATCACCCTTGATTAATGGGCTCTTTGAGGATGACCAGTGCAGACTGTTCCTCTGATTTTGTGCTCTGCCTGCAGAGCGTTCTACTGTTAAATCTCTCATCTCAGATTAAAGGTCACTTATGACACACACACAGTCCCGTTCTCTCACGCCATCCTTGAGCATGAAATTGCCTGTGAGTGTTGACTCTCACACCTGAGCCGTGCTTAAAGTTTACAAAACCAACTGAAATAGTTCCTCCTGTCTCCTGACATTTCATTCCCGCCATCCATATTGAACTCACATTAACCATCTTAAATGAGTTTTAATTTGTGTTTTGATCATCAGATGGGGAACTTTATGCTGGGACATCAGCTGACTTCATGGGCCGGGACTTTGCTATTTTCCGAACGCTAGGCAAGCACCATCCAATCAGAACAGAGCAGCATGACTCCAGATGGCTAAATGGTGAGACACAAATACATATTTGCACTCATTATTCACGATATATATATATATATATATATATATATATATGTCAGTGTGAGCTGGTGACACAGTAAGGTGATGCGAGATGTACGTGATGTGGCTCTTGCTTCTCAGTGAATACAGCAATAACCCTGAATAGCCATGAAAAACTTGTTTAGTCTGTTTAGAGCTAGCTCACAATATCGTAAACATCGTAATCGTAAAGTCAACACAATTTGCATCTCATTAAGATGCACACACACATATACACACGAAAATTAGAGCGTCAGACCCATTCAACTATATGAAAAATTAATCTTCAAAATCAGAAAATCTGAAATGGTCAGTACCTTTGCTATTAAAGTTATTTGTCCACAATATTTTTGGCTAAATTATTTTTGCTGTATTATGTATCTTTTAATGTGCTGTTTGTTGGCCTTTTAGATCCTAGATTTATCAGCGTGCATCTCATCCCAGAGAGCGACAACCCTGAAGATGACAAGATCTATCTGTTCTTTAGAGAGAACGCTATTGATGGAGAGCAGATCAGCAAAGCCACACACGCCAGAATCGGACAGTTGTGCAAGGTACAATCTACTCTTCACACATGCATACACCAAAAGGACCACAAATACATGGCAAATTTGAGCACGGTTCAGGACTCTTTTCTTTGAAAAATGCTTTAAGAGACTGCTTCCATTCAATCTTCTTGTATAGAAGACACGATTGAGATATTAACAATCTCATTTGTGATTTTTCTTTACCATGGTAATGTATACACACAACATCACTCGATTATTCTCCTCCTCATGGTGGCGATACAGGCAGCAGTAAGGCCCAGCCAGTGTTTTTGCATTTGGCTTCACCTCTGTTTTGTGGCCTTGCTCTTACCCCCGACCGTGAAACTTAAGAGATGCTTAAAATGTCAAAGGAGCCATCAGCCGAGAGAACAAAGACTCCTCTGTGGAGAAAATGTGAGACTTTGGCAGACTTGCTCAGCTCAAGTGCGAGTCTACAGCTTGAAGAGGTAGAAAGGTGTTCTCAATTTACAACTCGCTCGGTATTCCGGTATGACTGGAATCCTCCCTTCACCGGCACGGACAATCGTCTTATTATGCCGAGTGTATGTTTAGTTTATGCAACACATTTTACCGCCTTGCTAATTAGAGCTGATCAATCAACAGCGAAGGAGACTGTTTGTTTATATTGCTCAGTTGTTTCTCATGCCAGGTTTTTATTTTTTTTTTTCATGTAAAACCAGACTGAAGACACGTGTGTGTGTGTGTGCATTTACCTTAAAGGGGTCATGCAATGAGAAATAAAATTGTCCTTGATCTTTTGACATGTAAGAGGTCATTGTACTATAAAAACACACTGTAAGTTTCAGCTGTAAAAGCTTCTGTTAACCCTAAAACAGCTTTTATTGAAACCAAGCTGCCAAAATGACTCATTTAGCTTTTATGCAATAGAAACGAATACATCAGTCAGTGCAAAGCTGACTGTTTATTTTCAACTATGTGAATGTCTCAGAATCCTTTTTTCATGATTCTGTGATACTGAATTGAATTGTCTTTATTCAAAACTCTGTTTAAATGTGTACCATACAGATGGTATTCTGGGAAGTTAAATGTTCATCCACAATAGTTTATAAATATTTAAACTTTTTTTTTAGTTTTTTTTTTTTTTAATGCAAATGCCAAGTCAAAATTCAAAATGCATTGACATACTTTTTTTTTTTTCGTATTGTTATAGCTTTACAGAGTTCTAATTAAATTCTCTTACACATTGGCTTGTCTAAAGTAAATATTAAGTCAAATGATACAAGTCAATTTTAATTTGTTCCTGACAGAATGATTTTGGAGGCCACAGGAGTTTGGTGAACAAATGGACCACCTTTTTGAAGGCCCGTTTAATCTGCTCCGTTCCTGGCCTGAACGGCATCGACACACACTTTGATGAACTACGTAAGTGACCCATGCTATGACGATACCTTCAGATTTTGCTCTATTTTTGTGATTTGGCATATTTGGCTGTCCACCCACTAAAAAATGTTTTGCTCCTTTTCAGAGGATGTTTTTCTCATGAGCTCCAAGGATCCCAAAAACCCTATTATCTATGCTGTTTTCACAACATCCAGGTATTAAAACATCCAATTTACGCCAAATTCCCTTTCCCCACCAAGCTTGGATGCTTATCCTGTCTTTTTGAAATTCAAAGCTTGATAAATGTGTCTCAAGTCCCTAATGGCAAATCTGTCAAATAACTCATAATTGCTGTTCCTCGGGTTTACAGTAACATCTTTAAGGGCTCAGCGGTGTGTATGTATGGTATGGCGGATATCAGGAGGGTGTTTCTGGGCCCCTATGCCCACCGAGATGGACCCAACTACCAGTGGGTACCGTTTTTGGGTAGAGTGCCATATCCAAGACCTGGCACGGTAAGACAGCCAAACAGTGCTGATGCCTTTGTACATTTTACTTTTCAAATTAAAATGACTTGCCTGCTTGGATTTGAACACATGTTCTTCTGGATGTTGACAGTGCCCGAGCAAAACGTTTGATGGTTTTGAATCAACAAAGGACTTTCCTGATGAAGTTATCACTTTTGCCAGAAGCCATCCGGCCATGTACAACCCAGTGCTCCCCATAAACAACCGTCCAATCATAATTAAAACCGATGTCGACTATCAGTTTACTCAGATAGTGGTGGACAGGGTGGAGGCAGAGGACGGCCAGTATGATGTTATGTTTATTGGCACTGGTGAGTAGAATAAAGTTGTTGTTGTTTTTTAAATAATGTGATTTACATGATTTTTAATAAGTCAATCATGTTATTCTTCTACCATAGACATGGGCACAGTTCTTAAGGTGGTTTCCATCCCCAGAGGAACGTGGCATGACCTTGAAGAAGTCCTGTTGGAAGAGATGACTGTGTTCAGAGTGGGTTTAAAGAGCTTATTATACTCATTTATTCCTAATCGGTACATTAGTAGGATTGTTCATTCAAAACTATTTAGTACACATTATATACTGTTGAATTTTTCTACTAAAATACCTCAAAGGCATTATTTTTTAGGTTTAATTCTTTTTCCATTTTTCAGACTGAGAAATATTTAGTAATATTAGTAAAAAAAATATGTATTTATTTTTTCACAGGAGCCAACAGCTATTACCGCGATGGAACTCTCCACAAAGCAAGTTAGTATTGTTAGAACTTCAAACAACTGATCTTGATTTTAATGCAATAAAGGTGGTGAAAGCAGCTCTTTATAAGTGGCAGCATTGAACAGGGTTCCATTAGGCAAGTCTGAAGAACATAATTGGTTTAATAAGTGAAGTGCAGGGAAAAGAAGAATCTAAAATAGCGAAATAGGCCTAATTCTTTAGAGAACACAATGGGTCTCATTCACTAATATTTGTATACAAGTGGACAAAAAATTCACAACAGGTGTATTTGTTTCTATCCTTGCTGTAACATTGCTTAATCCAAATTATTCTATTCTATTACTGAATATGCTTTGTGAAGGATCATGTGACACTGAAGACTCGAGTAATGGCTGCTGGAAATTCAGCTTTAATATCACAAGATTAAATAACATTTTAAAATATATTACATTACATCATTCATTTAGCTGACGCTTTTATCCAAAGGGACTGACAATTGTCTCTCACACCAAAGGCATGTGTCTTATCCACTGCGCCATCAACACCCCTTTATTATATTACCCCCCCCTCCCCCCCCCCCCCAACATATTAAAATAAAAACTGTTATTTTTAATTGTAATAATGTTCCACAATATTTGCTGGTTGTACTGTATTTCTGATTAAATAAATGCAGCCTTGGTGAGTGTAATGAATTAAACCCTGCTAATCATCGGGAAGAAGGAGGCGGGAACCGGCGGACAATCAAAACAACATTTTAATAAAGCAAAATAAACACAAAACAGCGCACCAGCCCCTCACGGACGACTGGTGCGCGCAAATAAAAACCAAAACACAACTAAAAGCCCAGGCCTGGTCCTCTCTCTTCCCTCACTGTCGTCGCTCCAGTTTTATATCCTTCCATCTCCTCCGTGGGCCTCGAGACCGGTGGGTCGAACAGGTGTAGCTCATCTCCAATCACTCCACCGGCCTCGCTCCCATGTCCCTCGGCCCCACCCCACTCGTCACAATGAGCATAAAAGTCTTCTTTCAAAAACATTTAAAAAAAATCTAATCAACCTCAATATATATATATATATATATATATATTTAAAGAAAAGTTGAAATAATTCAGCTTAACACATTCTAACATGCTTTTTATGTTAGAAAGTGGGTCACTAGAAGTCTGTTTGCACATATGTAGCTCTAATTGATTCTAAATATTATCCTAAATTTAAATGCAAACTTTGCATGAAACCATTCACTCACAATAAGATCCAATAACAGGTGATCTCTGTGAGTGCAGAACTAGCCTAGCATGTGAGCTTTTTGAAAAAGCACGAACTGGCCAGCCAAGTAAGCACTGGGTGTTTTGTGGGGAAATTGTCATTTATTTATCATGTACCAAAAAACCCCAACACATCTCTTACTCTTGGGCTGGGATTACACACACACGTTGCTTGGCCTCCAGCTACATTACGCAGAGCAGGGGCTGCTGTCACAGTCACTCACACAACACGGCAACATGAGGTACTGCCATTAGAGGCCACACACACACCAGCTAGTTTTACACTCAGGACTGCAGCGTGAGCTCTCCTTTAAATTGTGTGAATAATCAAGCAGACACTGAGGATATCTGAAGGGATATATAATTAAACAGCTGCGTACAAGCCCCGAGAAAGTTCCTGCATCCTTAGTGAAATAACCGTTAACTCAGCGATCACACCAGAGCACAGGCCATCAAAACTTTGGCATTGTTGTTTTAAGGAAGTCCCAATCTCTCTGCTTTATCTTTCAGCAACAGCTCTATCTGGGATCCACCATTGGGGTTTCTCAAATGCCGCTGCATCGCTGTGATGTGTACGGGAAGGCCTGCGCTGAGTGCTGTCTGGCGCGTGATCCTTACTGCGCCTGGGACGGCTCACAGTGTTCCCGATACTTTCCAACTGCTAAGAGGTACACTGAGGAATGCAGAAATACTGCAATGTTGATCTAAGATGAAGAAGATGTTCCATGAACTTTGCTTTTTTTCTCTCTCTCGGCAAAGGGCTCTGAATTCCTTTCAGATTTGCTAATATACAAAAAAAAAATGGCCAGATTTTTTTTTTCTTTTTTTTTTTTTAACTTATTTGAACTAGATCAAGGTGATGAATTTAATGAATTTTTAGTTGGAGCGTAGTCTAAACATGTAATTTAAATGAGCTCACAGTAATAGCATTGCTATTTTTTAGGCTGTAACATGCAACACTGCAAGGAGTAGTCGACTAATATTTTAGTATTAATTTTTTACTGCTAAAGTATTTATTAATATTTTTAATTGGCTTTTATTTTAATATTAGTTTAAGTAATTTTGTCATGTTCTTCTTTTTTTCTTTTTTTTTTTCTTTTTTCAATAACAAAACTGGTACCAGACAACAATTACCACAAAAATTAAAATGGTCATCATTTACATTCCTACAAACCTGTATCTTTCTTCCATGGAAAAAAAAAAGTTTAGTAAAATGTCTAAGCTGCTCTTTTCTTTACATAATAAAAACATATATTGACTAAGGGCTCTCAAAAAAGAAGTACATAGGAAATACCAGAAAAGTAATTTGTATTACTTCTGCATTACATTCCAAGTCTTCCCGGGTGGAAGAAAGTTAGTTTTGGAACAACATGTCTGAAAAAGATTTTAATTTTGGGGTGAACTATCCCTTTAATGTCAGTTTTACTTTTATATACGTCACAGAAAGAACATTAGAAGTTTTGAAAGCACGTCAAAATGCTGTCATTCCATCTTTGAGTTCTTGACCTTATTTGAAGTGTCCATCATAATCTAATTGGATTTCCCAACTGTCCTTTGTAGCACTTAGAAGCACCACTATCATTTTCACTGTTTAAACTCATCTCCTTCGGGCCGTGAAAAGCAAACATACCACTACTTTATACTTCATCTTCAATTTCAAAAACAAGAACAGAACAGGTCTCATGTTTACAGTCCATGTCATGTTCCAGGAGCAAGGAATATGCTTGTGGATGAGGTTCTCAGAGAGGTTCTTTGTGTGCTACTAGTGCTGAAAAGGCCTCACATATTGCCAGCATTACAGAGTTGCCTCAAAGGTGCATTCAGGACAAGATTTCTCAGGACATGTGTTGTATGATACGTCTTTTCATAAAGGTTAGAGACTAAACAGCCCAGAGCTAAAACGGGTTCTATTTCAGACACACTTATGCTTACGTGGAGCTGTGATCGATTTATTTAACATAGTAAGAGATTTTCCGTGGGACAGATGTGTGTAAGAGTGGATATGTGAGTTTCAGTGGCCTCTTTATAATTCTCTGCTGTGTGGGTTGTATGTTCGCAGGAGAACGAGGCGTCAGGATATAAGGAATGGAGACCCTCTGACTCAATGTTCGGATCTGCAGCATCACGGTAATACTGGTGCAATCACAAAACTTGTTTACTATGTGCAGAAACACACTATGAAGTTTGGGTTAATGATTACACATTTCTATCCACTCCATAATTTTTATTTAGTATTTTTGGGCTCTCTCTTGGCCTTGGCTTGGATCTCTATAGACCTGAAACAAACAGAGTTGTGATATAGACATGCTGGGTGTTACTTTTCTAATGTGATAGCATATGGTCTGAACTATCAGTTTGTATTCTCACTGTTGGATGCCTTGTTTGTCTGTATCAGGATCAAGAGTTCTCACTTCTTTCTCTGTTGTTTCACTGGCTATGTGAGCAGATGAGGCAGACGGAGAGAACGGTTTGCAGGATAAGACAGTGTATGGGGTTGAAAACAGCAGCTCTTTTCTGGAGTGCAGTCCTAAATCCCAGCGTGCCCTTATTTACTGGCAGTTTCAGAGACACGGAGAGGACCGCAAACAAGAGGTATGTTCTGTTGTGTATGCAGTGGAGACCAGAAGACCACTAGTTATCAGCATAACAAGTAAGAAGGTGAATTGAAAAATTACCATGTTACATTTCTTAGTATTTGGTTTGTCCCTCTTTTACCGAGTTTCTTAGACTTCATGATCACGATCTCCAGCAAGATTTAAGAATGGTCCATCAAAGAAAGAGCCTTATGTGCTTAAATGGAAGCAAAAAGTGACCTTGTAAAGGAGATCACATGATCAATGTTACATATACTTGATTAGTGACCTAGAAATATAAATATTTTCTTAAATAAAAAAAAATAATGAATAAAGACTGTATGACCAGAAAAGTCACACTGAATCTGACAGATTTCATTTTGTCCAGTGTGGAAATAAATCAGATTTACATTTGATATTTGCAGTGTTAAATGTCAGGTCATAATTCATGCAAGCTTTCCAACAATCTTTCATCAATTCCTCAAGGTGTGTGATTGATTTACCCTGATATCATAAAATTATTTATGAACTGCATTAAATATATTCTTAATTGTATTTAAAGATCACAGAATAGTGCAAAATAAATTTATTTAAATATACATGGATGTACGTTAGGTATCAAATTTTGTGAAGTTAATAAGTTAAAATACTAATGTTAATGCACAAATACTGTAAAGTTTTTACAATTTCATATGCTGTAATAAATAAATAAATAAATATATATATATATATATATATATATATATATATATATATATATATTGGATGAAATTATGAAATTTGTTGATATGATCAACATGGTATCAATAATGTTGACTGCCAGAGCAGTGTCAGGTATTGTTCATGTTACAAAGTTCATGTAGAGAAATTCATAAACAATCTTAATATATATATATTTATATATATATATATATATATATATATACAGTACAGACCAAAAGTTTGGAAACATTACTATTTTTAATGTTTTTGAAAGGAGTTTCTTCTACTCATCAAGCCTGCATTTATTTGATCAAAAATACAGAAAAAACTGTAATATTGTGAAATATTATTACAACTTAAAATAATAGTTTTCTATTTGAATATACTTTAAAAAATAATTTATTCCTGTGATGCAAAGCTGAATTTTCAGCATCATTACTCCAGCCTTCAATGCCACATGTAACATCCAGTCTATCACATGATCATTTAGAAATCATCCTAATATTCTGATTTATTATGAGTGTTGGAAACAGTTCTGCTGTCTAATATATTTGATGAAAAAAAGGTTAAAAAGAACTGCATTTATTCAAAATAAAAAAAAAATTCTAATAATATATATTCTAATAATATATTTTCTTTACTATCACTTTTTATCAATTTAACACATCCTTGCTGAATAAAAGTATTGATTTTATTTAAAAAAAAAAAGAAAGAAAAAAAATTACTGACCCCAAATTACTGACCAGTAGTGTATATTGTTATTACAAAATATTTATAAATTTATAAATTTAAATATATATAAATTTAAAAATATAAATTTAAAAACAGCTTCTTTTTTTTTTTTACTTTTTATTCATCAAAGTATCCTAAAAAAGTATCACTATATAATATTGGTTTATGGGGTGAACGTAGCCAATAATGCTGAGACTGATGTTGTCAATAATGTTTACAGTACTCAGAGCATGTGATCTGATCTGCATGTCTACATGTTTTTGTTTAGATAAAGTCAGATGAGCGGGTGTTGGGCACAGAACAGGGTCTGTTGATCCGAACCCTCCATCAGAAGGACTCAGGTGTATATTACTGCCATGCTGTTGAACACGGCTTCATCCAGACCCTCCTCCGCCTCACGCTCAACGTCATTCCCACCGAACACCTGGATGACCTCCTGCACCGAGACACGGCCGACAGCAACGACCCGGCCAACGGCAAGATGTGGTACCGTGACTTCCTATCCCTTATCAATCCACCGAGCCCAAACAGCGTCGACCAGCTCTGCGAGCAGGTTTGGAAAAGAGAACGGAAACAGCGTAGACAGAAAGCCAATCTGCTGCACGCCAGCCAATCACATGCCAGCCAGCTAATCCACTCCAGCCAATCACACACCAGTAAGTGGAAGCTGCTTCAGGAAAACAAGAAAGGACGCAATCGCAGGACCCACGAGATGCAGCGGACGCCCCGTAGCGTGTGACATAGACTCTACATAAAAAAGGAAGAGGAAATCCAACAGACTTCTATTTGAGACTGGAGACAGGAAGAACGGAATTTCACTTCCTGTAGTGTGTGGAAGAGATTTACTTATGAACCAGAGCGCACATCTTCATTCACACATATCGAGACTCTCTGAGAGGACTTAACAGGACACAAGATGCAAACAGATACTGAAATACCTGTAAATACAACATAAATACAAAAATATACTGTGAGACAGGTTTCAGTCTTTCATTTTATGAGGGACAAAACATGGATGCTGAAAGACCACCGTTTAACCTCCATTTAGCTGAAGCACAACGCATTCTGGGTAATAAACGTGTCAATAATATTATGTGTATAGAGTGTGTTGACCTTAACATATACTGTATATCTTTGTTTCGAAATAGTAGGCCCATCTATTTATGTACATATCCATTAATTAAGGAATTGTTCATTTAGGTTTTATTCTTCTTTCTTTTTCCATCTTTCTATCTTCCTCCTTGTGTTTTCTATGTTCATCTGCTGCAAAAGCAACGACTCGGCAAATCCATTAATGGAACTGTGTTGATCCTCTGAATAAGCTCTTCTTGACGAGAAAAAAATAACAAAAAATCTTTTCTACTATTTTATTTAGATTTCTATTTAATTTTGTACCTTGCCAGAGTATATCTAAAATATTACATACTAGATTAATTTTATTATTAGTTGTCCTCATTGTAAACCACGGCACCATGAGGGTCAACAAGCCCTCTTCACTATTTTTTTTTCTTCTCAGTTAAGTTATTTGTTGACATGATTTTGTCTATGTTCACATTCGCGTTTATATAAAAGGATTGTGGTCGAGTATGTGAAATACGATGGCGTTTATTAAGGGGTATTGCCATCATGTTGTCATGTTTGTCACACATACTTGGGAAAATACTGGTTTTCACTACATGTACAAAAAAAAGAATTTACTTTTTATTTTGAAAAAAAAAAAACACACACACAAAAAAGAAAACATAACAGATGGCACTTTAGGACCGAGCTTGCCTGTCCCTGCTCTCTATATACATAATCTCAGAGATGTTAAATATATAAATCTCAAAGAGCCAATTATTACATTTTTTTAAGAGAGATTACGAAAACAGACTATTTCTTTCTACTTTACTTGAAAATACCTTATGGACTCAATCATGAAGCATGAAATAAGACCAGAAGCATGTATCAAAAGAGTAAATGGGGATGATTTAGATTTTCTCTTGACTTTATGAGAGGGCAATGGAGGACAAATTTACAACTGTTATACAATATTCCGAGCCTGTCCCTTGGCTGAGGAAAGGACAGCTGTGTGACCGGAACTCCTGGTATCAGAGCTAGAACAGCTGGGACAGGACTCAGACTGCTTGAGAAGTCCTACTTTCACTTCTCCCACTGAATTAGTTTTATCAAGTTGTTTTTTTGTTCCTTTTTTGTTAAGGCCACACACATACTCACACCTACAGCACACATATATTTGAATGTAGCTGTGAACATATAGACTGTTTATGAAAAAATGGCCCAAAATATATGCCACTGAGTACAAACTGCATGTGAATTTACAGCATCACTCATTTCTATACTCGTTTACAGTAGCTGCTCTTGTTACTGAGTGATTTGTCTGGCGTTGGATTCCAGGCGGTGCTGAAAAATATTCTGCTAATAATGACAGATGGTGTTATTGACAGGCATAATTTCTGCCTGAAAAATTATCTCCCTTTGTAGCTAATTATCCAACCAACAGGAAACCGTTTTAAATGAAAGGATTTAAAATGCAAAACTCAACAGCACTTGAACTTGGTTGCCCTGTTTGGATGGACTTTGGGCAGAAAAGGACACATGCCTTGCTTTGACTTTTTTCAGGTAATCCCCTGAACTGGAAATGAGGGACAAAGACATGAAAATGCTGCTGTAAATTATTCATTTCTGGCATGCATTCTGCTGTTCAAATAAATGTCTCTTCTAAAGAACCTGTTTCAGAGAGCTGGACCCACTGGGTGCGTTTGTTTCTGGTTGCCTTGGCAGTGCCCTTGTGTTCTAGGTCAGAGTGGCCGCTTTTAATACGTGACTTTGGGCTTCTATTTTGGTTAAGTTGCGTGAAGAAGAAAAAAACAAGGTTGAGGGTTGCGCTTTTTTGGGGTTAAAACAAAAAGGTTGCTTAGGAAAACTAGGAATCACGTAAATAATACCATATTTTTGATTAAAAAAAGGTTTTTGAAATGTGAGGAATTACATATTAATACATATTCTATATTGTGACATTTTACTGTGGTAAAACAGGTGTGAAATATTAAATGTCCAGCTGCTTTCATTTTACTCCGCTCTCTTAACCCCGCCTACTCTGATTTAATTGGCCATCTCAATAATTTTGACATTGAGGAGCGTCTTGAGTAGCCTATTTTTTTTTTATTTAAACATTTTTGTCATTCTAACATCAAACTGAGCATTGCATAAAGGAGTTTAGCAGAAATTATTTGGCTCATTAGCAAAAGTCGACCCCCTTAATCGCCCACGTCACTGTGACTAGTGATGGCAAAATCGAGGCCTCGTGAACCAATGAAACAGTTGAACCAAATGTGCCATATTGTTTCGAGGCTTCGAATCAATCCGATACCCGTCTCAACGGTGACACCTAGTGGTCACTTGCAGGTGTTGATCTGAAACAACCTTGACGAGCCATTAAAAAAATGTGTTGTTTTTTTATTATTATAATGTTCTAATATGTGAAGCTTGTAACCTATAGGCTCCTCACTGTGCATAATGTTATTTTGGTCATGAAAAATTAATATTAATAAAAGAAATCAAGCCACAATGTCTCACTTTTTTAGAGATTTTTATTCAAAAATATTAATTTATCTGCTGTGGAAGGACTTAGCCTACTTCTTTTTTTACAGATAATTTCTCCAGCCTTTGAAAAAATCCTCTCACGAGGGACACTTGTTGCTGGCATACAAAGATATTTTTTTGCAAGGACATACAAATGAGGAAAGATTACTGCTCTCTCTTTCCAGTAAGTTAGTGGATCATGAGTTCTGTGCAAATACGCATCATTGATGTATTTTTTCACTTCCACTGTGGCATCAGCTGTAGCATTGTGTATCATCTTGGTTTGATGGATGCGAGTATCAAAAAGTTCCCATAAACTGTCCTGTGTTTCTACTGGTGTTGATGTTGATGGTGATGGTGATGATGATGATGATGATGGGTGTGATGTTGACATTTCTGGGTCTGAATAAAAATGAAAACAGCAATTAGTAACAAATCCTAAACTGACGGCATATATGAAGGATATATTATATTACATGATTCAGATTACATAACATAACACAGACTGAAACTGCTCACCAGGATTTGTGTTTGAACGCATCAGTGAAGCACACTCCAGTGTGATATGCTTTTCAGCTTCCTGGGCTTTTGCAGCATTTCCAAATGCCACATTTTTGAACCTTGGGTCCAGCAGTGTAGCCAGTGCCAAGGCTCTAAAACTCTCATAACCTCCACATCTGGAGTGCAGACCTTCTTGCAGATGTGAGCCTATGAGCCAAAACAGGAGAAACACATATTTATAATAATGACAATAATATGACAGTTATGGCCAATCACACGGGTAGTATGGTCATTGTGGCCTACCTAATTGAACAGTTGATTCCTGCGTTGCATTTCCTTTTTTCTGTGCAAGCTTGTGCTGCAACATCCTGTACAGTGGTATAAGCTTTGAAGCAGACACTCTCTTTTCCTCTGACATCTCTGTTGTTGCGAGTTTGAATGGTTGCAGTATTGACAATGATTGTTCAATAATGTCATAATCAATACTTGTCAGGGGAGCAGTATCATTGTTTAAGTTGGAAAGTGCAGCAGCCACTGGTTCACGTTGGTCATACAAGCGCTGTAGCATGTCAAATGTGCTGTTCCATCTCGTGTCAACCTCCTGTATCAGTTTCAGAGTTGGTCTTCCCATCAAGCTCTGCATCTCCACAAGCTTGTCCTTTGCTTTGCAGCTGGATCTGAACAACCCCACTATCTTTCTGGCCTTCTGGCGTATTTCATTGATGACTGGGGTTTGATCTAGTGCCTTTTTCACAATCAAATTTAAAGTATGAGCAAAACATGGGACATGGCGAAGGTGGAGTAGCTGGGCACTTAGGATCATGTTAGATGCATTGTCAGTCACCATGCACTGAACTTTGGAGGTTATTCCCCACTCAGCCATTAGCAAGGCTTTAGCCTCCATGAGATGCTGGGCTGTGTGGGTTTGGTAAAACCTCCTTACACCCAGTACAACAGTTGCCATTTTTGCCTCTGGTGTTATGTAATGGCAAGTCACACCAAGATATCCATCCATATTAATGGAGGACCACATGTCAGCTGTAAGGCTAACAAATTCGGCCTTTTGTAGGTCCTCCATTGTCAATTCAATTCAATTCAAGTTTATTTGTATAGCGCTTTTTACAATACAAATCGTTACAAAGCAACTTTACAGAAAATTATGTTTCTACAATATTTAGTAGTAGCTAGTAGTTTGTGCACGTTTGACAGGATTTTAGAAAAATAAAAATAATAATAATACAAGACGTAGTCAGCTAGATGATGAACTATCAATATTATTAATTAATAGTAATTATAGGATGCAGTCACACATGTAGCAATAATTGTTAGTTCTGTTTGTTGATTCAAGGTTAGCATCATCTGGGGTCCTCTGAGGGTCAGCATCATCTCTTCTCAGGTGTTCTGGATCCAGACTGGAGCTTGTGTAAATCCTAGTTACCACGGGATGTAAATCCCGTGGCAAAACATAGAAACAAAATAGAGACATCATTAGCATAGCTGCTGATCCAACAAAGTAAAATTAGTTTAACCCAAGCTAAAGAATAAAAATGCAGATGCAACTACACTCACAATTTAAGAGATACATTATTCGAATGCTTGGCGAAAGAGATGCGTTTTTAATCTAGATTTAAACAGAGAGAGTGTGTCTGAACCCCGAACATTATCAGGAAGGCTATTCCAGAGTTTGGGAGCCAAATGTGAAAAAGCTCTACCTCCTTTAGTGGACTTTGCTATCCTAGGAACTACCAAAAGTCCAGCGTTTTGTGACCTTAGGGTGCGTGATGGGTTGTAGCGTGGTAGAAGGCTAGTTAGGTACGCAGGAGCTAAACCATTTAGGGCCTTATAGGTAAGTAATGATAATTTGTAACTGATACGGAACTTAATAGGTAGCCAGTGCAGAGACTGTAAAATAGGGGTAATATGATCATATTTTCTTGACCTGGTAAGGACTCTAGCTGCTGCATTTTGGACGACCTGTAGCTTGTTTATTGACGAAGCAGGACAACCACCTAGAAGTCCATTACAATAGTCCAGTCTAGAGGTCATGAAAGCATGAACTAGCTTTTCTGCATCAGAAACAGATAACATGTTTCGTAGCTTGGCAATGTTTCTAAGATGGAAGAATGCGGTTTTTGTAACATTGGAAATATGATTTTCAAAAGACAAATTGCTGTCCAATATAATACCCAGATTTCTGACTGTAGAGGAAGTAACAGTACATCCGTCTAGTTGCAGATTGTAATCTACAAGATTCTGTGTGGTGTTTTTTGGTCCAATAATTAATATCTCTGTCTTATCCGAATTTAATTGGAGAAAATTATTTGTCATCCAATCTTTTACATTTTTAACACACTCTGTTAGCTTAGATAATTGGGAAGTTTCATCTGGTCTCGTTGAAATATATAGCTGAGTATCATCAGCATAACAGTGGAAGCTAATTCCGTATTTTCTAATAATATTACCAAGGGGCAACATGTATATTGAAAATAGAAGGGGACCTAGGACGGATCCTTGTGGCACTCCATATTTTACTGATGATAAATGAGATGACACCCCATTTAAGTAAACAAAATGGTAGCGATCGGACAGGTAGGATCTAAACCATCTTAGAGCCTGCCCTTGAATACCTGTATAGTTTTGTAATCGATCTATGAGTATGTCATGATCTATGGTGTCGAACGCAGCACTAAGATCAAGTAAGACTAGAAATGAGACGCAGCCTTGATCTGACGCAAGAAGCAGGTCATTTGTAATTTTAACAAGTGCAGTTTCTGTGCTATGGTGGGGCCTAAAACCTGACTGAAATTCTTCATACAGATCATTTTTATGCAGGAAGGTGCTCAATTGAGCAGACACAACTTTTTCTAAAATTTTAGACATAAATGGAAGATTTGAAATAGGCCTATAATTTGCCAGTACACTAGGATCTAGTTTTGGTTTCTTAATAAGAGGCTTGATAACCGCCAGCTTGAATGGTTTTGGGACGTGACCTAAAGATAACGACGAGTTAATGATATTGAGAAGCGGTTCTTCGGCTACAGGTAACAGCTCTTTTAGTAATTTAGTGGGTACAGGATCTAATAAACATGTTGTTGGTTTAGATACAGTGATAAGTTTATTTAGCTCTTCCTGTCCTATATTTGTAAAGCACTGCAGTTTATCTTTGGGTGCGATGGATGAAACTGAAGTGTTAGACGCTGTAGAATCTACATTCGCTATTGTATTTCTAATGTTATCTATTTTATCAGTGAAGAAATTCATAAAGTCATTACTATTTAACGTTGGTGGAATATTTGAATCAGGTGGCGTCTGGTAATTTGTTAATTTAGCCACTGTGCTAAATAAAAACCTTGGATTGTTTTGGTTATTTTCAATGAGTTTGTGGATATGCTCTGCCCTAGCAGTTTTTAGAGCCTGTCTATACCTGGACATACTGTTTTTCCATGCAATTTTAAAAACTTCCAAGTTAGTTTTTCTCCATTTGCGTTCAAGACTACGAGTTACTTTCTTGAGAGAGTGAGTATTACTGTTATACCATAGCACAGTACGTTTTTCTCTAACCTTTTTCAATTTGATGGGGGCAACAGCTTCTAATGTATTAGAGAAAATAGTGCCCATGTTGTCAGTAATTTCGTCTAATTCATGTGTATTTTTGGGTACAAATAGCAGTTGAGATAGATCAGGCAGGTTATTTGCGAATCTGTCTTTGGTGGCTGGAACAATAGTTCTGCCCAGACGGTAACGCTGAGACATATAGTTAATATCAGTTATACGCAGCATGCATGATACAAGGAAATGGTCTGTAATATCATCACATTGGGGTACAATATCTATAGCAGTAAGATCGATTCCATGCGATATAATTAGATCTAGTGTATGATTAAAACGATGAGTGGGCCCGGTGACATTTTGCTTGACTCCAAAGGAGTTTATTAGGTCAGTAAACGCAAGTCCTAATGTATCATTTGCATTATCAACGTGAATATTAAAATCTCCCATGATTAGCGCCTTATCAACTGTAACTAGAAGGTCTGAGAGGAAATCTGCAAATTCTTTTAGGAATTCTGTATATGGCCCTGGTGGTCTATACACAGTAGCCAGAGCAAGAGATACATTAGACTTCTTTTGCATGTCTGACAGTGTAACATTTAGCAGAAGTATTTCAAAAGAGTTAAACCTGTATCCTGTTTTCTGGGTAACATTGAGAATATCACTATATATTGTTGCAACACCTCCTCCACGACCAGTCTGACGGGGCTCATGCTTATAACAGTAGTTTGGTGGAGTAGACTCATTTAGACCAAAATAATCATTTGGTTTTAGCCAGGTTTCAGTCAAGCAGAGTACATCAAAACTATTTTCTGTGATCATTTCATTTACAATAACTGCTTTGGGTGTGAGTGATCTAATATTTATGAGCCCAAACTTTAAAAATTGTTTTTGTTCATTTACTTTACATTTTTCTGGTTTAATTACGATAAGATTTTTTCTAGATCCTACATTATATTTTGACCTCACTATTCGGGGAACAGACACAGTCTTAATAGTTTTTACAGCACAAGTACTTTTATCATTTAAGCGGGTGGAACAAAACTCATCATAATAGTTATTAGAGAATTGTCTTACTAGTCACATGGAGCGAAGTGTCCTGGAGATGTTGTCAGAGAGCAGCTCCGCTCCGATTCTGCTGGGGTGTAATCCATCAGCGCGAAACAGCCTAGGACGCTCCCAGAAAAGATTCCAGTTATTAACAAATAGCAGTTTCTGTTCTTTACACCATGACAACAGCCATTCATTTAAAGCAAAAAGTCTACTGAACCTTTCGTGTCCTCGTCGATACGTGGGCAGTGGTCCTGACACGACGATCGTCGCCGCGGGCGTCGTGCTGCGAACCGTCTCGATCAGGCTGCTGAAGTCCCTCTTCAGTGTCTCCGTCTGCCGCAGCGTGGTGTCGTTAACCCCGGCGTGAAGCACGACCGCTCTGGGGCTCTCGTCGACCTTCAGGATCGCGGGTATCTGCGCAGAAACATCGAGAACACGAGCACCAGGCAAACAATGAGTGTGCACTTTACCTTCGGCTAACGTAGCACTTACGTGTCGGACGATGGAGTCTCCGATGATCACAGCGTCGCGTCCTGTCTCGCGGAGGGGAGCGAAGCGGTTCCGGATGGAGATGTCGAAGGCAGGAGGGGGAGAAGTCGTCGCCCGGGACCCGGCTCGCGTCCTCCGCTGTGGATGCACCCAGGGTCCATGGTGTCCCGGCGTCGCAGTGAAGGACATCTGGGAAGATCGCGTCCTGGGTGCACCGGGCCTGTGCAGAGAAACACACGGAGTAGACGTGGTGGGACTGTTAGCAGATCGCTGTATACTTACCCCGGACTTGTGAGCGTCAGCCCGGGATGATTCCAGCGCGGTTCTCCGCTCTCTCAGCTGGGCCTGCCTCACCTCCAGGTCGCGAATCTGCTTTCCCACGGCCTCGAGCTCGAGCTGCACAGAGTGTAGACATTCATCCGCCATTAAAGCAAGTAACAGTGAGTACAGCAGTGGTAATGTGTGTGAATAGAGTATTAGCAATGTTAGCGCAGTTAGCTGCAACCACGCCGCTGATGCTAACGGGCTAAAAGCTAATAGCGGACACGGGAGATCAAAATAAAACTAGTGATAGCGAGGCGCTCTGATTGTTTTTGTTGTAGAATACAATAGAGGATATATTCACACGTTATATAAACGGAAACGATGATGTATAAAATTGATTTTTGAGTTAAAAATAGTCAATGAAAAGAATATAGTGACGGAGCTCAAACGCAGTACAGCCGCCAACAACAAACAGGAAGTGACGTCAAGAAGTTAGTTTCGCTAACTTCTAACTAGTTTTCGTCAAGAAATTGTCTTCTCCTTGGCTTTGTTGTACTTTTCGCTGACCATTATTTTAAGCACCTTCCGGGATGGGAGGACATAGCTGGGATCAAGCTTGTTCACAAATGCCCTGAATCCCTCATCGTCCACGATGGTGAAGGGCTGCAGATCCTTCACCACCATGTTTATAAGAGCCTCATCCAATTCCCTCTGTCTGACTTTTAAAAGAGAAGACAAAACATACTTTCAGACAAATACATTGGAAAAATACAGCTTCAATTAGTGCACATCTATTAAAAGTATAGCCTACTGGTTCATTATTTGGAAACCTTCCAGTGTTTATAATCAGTGCTTTATATAACATAAACTTTATAAACAGTGTCCCAAAAGGTTGTAATTATATTTCAATTATAATTATATCCCAAACAATGCATACCTTGCTTAGATGACCCAGCAGTGTCAGTAGAAGTACAGGTGGAATGCCATCCTCTGCACCCTGCAAAATGGCAGGATGAGTGCTCCTCAAATGGCGCATCATGGATGATGTATTGTTGCAGTATCAACACAATAAATCACAATACACACATCTCACTTTATTTGGGGTTTCTAAATGGAAATGCTCCCACACCACAGATGTACGGCATCTCTTCTGGGGAGCTTCCATTTTATCTATATATCCAAATCTATCTATCTATATATGAATCGATCTATGTATCTAGATATGTATCTATAATCTATGTATCTATATATGTATCTATCTATAATATATGTATTTATATATGTATCTATAATCTATCTATATATGTATCTATCTATAATATATGTATTTATATATGTATCTGTAATCTGTCTATATATGTATCTATCTATTAATCTAGCTGTCTATATATATTTATATCTATGTATCTATTAATGTGTCACTATATGTATACTCTGTCTGTCTCTAGCCTCTCAGTCAATGTGTTGTGTAAATTAAAATGTAAGTCTAAATTGCCTATAACTAATCAAATCGCACTATGTCACTATATCACCAAAAATCCGCTATCTCAAAGTCAAACTCCTCTCACAAAAACCCAAGAGGTCAAAATGCGTTTATTTCACTTTTATACAGATGTGCGATTGTGTGGTCTGTTCCCGACCGTTCCAATCAAACGCTGATTCGGCGGACCACACCTGATGAAACAATTAGTGAAACACTTCGAGGCTTCGTTTGGTCATAGTCACGTGACATGGGTGTTTCGAATCACGCTTCGGATCAGTGTTTCGACACATCTGCGCTTCGGGATCTCGCAAAGCTTCGGAACGACTGTTTCGCTTCAGCCACCCTTAACTGTGACGTCACCGCTCTAGCTGGATGCAAAACATAAGGCAGCACTTATAGCAGGTGCGCTAAAAGTTTGATGTTTTGACTTTAAAATGTCTTCTTGTTGTGTTTTTGGCGGCCATAATAGAAGGAACAGCACTCTTGTTTCAAAACTAAAGTTTTACCGGATCCCGGCAGAAATTCCTTCTCAGAAATCAAGAAGACAGTTGTGGTTTAATGCAATAAGGCGTACAGACTGGACGGAGATGATCATAAATAATGCTTGTGTTTGCAGTGCACACTTCATATCAGGTAGAATAATCTATGCATATGTACTGGTGTGTTGGTTTTATCTAGTTAATCAGCAAGTTTCTGTTTTAAAGGTGAAAAGTCACCAACCTTCAGCGCACTAGCTAGCTTAAATGTTAAACATACAGCGATAGATGTGTGTGCGCCATCCTTTAAATGTTCTCTTAAAATAATACACATTGCTAATCATAGTTAGCCCAGTGATAGGTTACATTAGAAAATAAGCCTTGACAAAATTCCCCAAACCAACCAAAAGTAGCCTAATTCATATGGCCGTATGGCATACGGGTCAGGTAGCCTGCTTCCATCCGCGAGAGTTAATTTACAAAAATAGCTGTCACGGTCCCTCAGAGTCAGTGACTGTACATACTCGGACAGTTCCGAACATTCTTCTGCATCCATGTTAAATAAATCCCTGCTTAGGCTTAAGTTGTCAACATTGCGTCCGCGCCTCTTTTTGCCTCCAGCTAAGCCCCGCCCACCCGGAGACGTTGCAATGTTTACAAACTTTTAAGGGGTCTTGATATTAAAATAAAGTTACAAGTCACCATTAAAAAACATGCTCAAAATGCAAAATGAGGGCTGGATTAAATTAGCCTGAAGGAGTGGAGGATGGACCTTCTTCAGACAGAAGTCGATGTTAGATGGAATGGGTCCCTCCATTTGTTTCTGAGCGTTTGTGTTGAATACATTCTGTGGATGGCAGCTGCATTTGATTTGTTTCGTTCATTTAATCGTGACAGAGTTGGGTTTTTGATCGGGAAAAATATGACGCGACATCATGAACATTTTATTATGTCAGGGATATATTATAGGTGTAGGCTTATAGGTGGCGTATTTATAAATAATAATAATAATAATAAATCAAACTAGGGTGCGAATTATTATTATTAATATTATTTTAACAGTGCATGTCTTTTTTACACAACAGGCTTTGCAGAGTTTCCTTCCATACCTAAAACATTTAATACAAACCCAATTCCAAAAAAGTTTGGACACTGTACAAATTGTGAGTAAAAAGGAATTGAATAATTTGCAAATCTCATAAACTTATATTTTATTCACAATAGAACATAGATAACATATCAAATGTTGAAAGTGAGACATTTTGAAATGTCATGCCAAATATTGGCTCATTTTGGATTTCATGAGAGCTACACACAGGGGCGCTGCACAAGATCCCGGGCCCTATGCATAGGCAGCCCTAATGGGCCCCCACCCCCTTGAAAATATATATTCCAGACTTTTCAAGGGCCCTCTCTTCCTTTGGGGCCCTGGTAATCAGTACTGGTTTTACCCCCAGTCCGGCGCCCCTGGCTACACATTCCAAAAAAGTTGAAAAAGGTAGCAATAAGAGGCCGGAAAAGTTAAATGTACATATAATGAAAAGCTGGAAGACCAATTTGCAACTTATTAGGTCAATTGGCAACACGATTGGGTATAAAAAGAGCCTCTCAGAGTGGCAGTGTCTCTCAGAAGTCAAGATGGGCAGAGGATCAACAATTCCCCCAATGCTGCAGCGAAAAATAGTGGAGCAAAGTCAGAAAGGAGTTTCTCAGAGAAAAAATGCAAAGAGTTGGAAGTTACAGTATCAACATCTACAACATAATATCATCCAAAGATTCAGATAATATGGAACAATCTCTGTACATAAGGTTTCAAGGTTGGAAAACCTTACTGGATGCCCGTGATTTTCAGGCCCTTAGATGACACTGCATCACATACAGGAATGCTACTGTAATGGAAATCGCAACATGGGCTTAGGAATACTTCCAGAAAACATTGTTGGTGAACACAATCCACCGTGCTATTCGCCTTTGCCGGCTAAAACTGTATAGATAAAAAAGAAGCCATATCTTAACATGATCCAGAAGTGCAGACATTTTCTCTGGGCCAAGGCTCATTTAAAATGGACTGTGGCAAAGTGGAAAACTGTTCTGTGGTCAGACGAATCAAAATTTTAAGTTCTTTTTGGAAAACTGGGACGCCATGTCATCTGGACTAAAGAGGACAAGGACAACCAAAACAAAGTTGTTATCAGTGCTCAGTTCAGAAGCCTGCATCTCTGATGGTATGTGGTTGCATGAGTGTGTGTGGCATAGGCAGTTTACACATCTGGAAAGGCACCATCAATGCTGAAAGGTATATCCAAGTTCTAGAACAACATATGCTCCCATCCAGACGTCGTCTCTTTCAGGGAAGACCTTGCATTTTCCAACATGACAGTGCCAGACCACATACTGCATCAGTTACAACATCATGGCTGCGTAGAAGGATCCGGGTACTGAAATGGCCACCCTGCAGTCCAGATCTTTCACCCATAGAAAACATTTGGCGCATCATAAAGAGGAAGATGTGACAAAGAAGACCTAAGACAGTTGAGCAACTAGAAGCCTGTATTATACAAGAATTGGACAACATTCCTATTCCTAAACTTGAGCAACTTGTCTCCTCAGTCCCAGACGTTTGCAGACTGTTACAAAAAGAAGAGGGGATGCCACACAGTGATAAACATGGCCTTGTCCCAATGGCCTTTTTTGAGATCTGTTGATGACATGAAATTTAAAATCAACTTATTTTTCCCTTAAAATTCTACATTTTCTCAGTTTAAAAATTTGATATGTCATCTATTTTGTGTTCTGAATAAAATATTGAAATTTGAAAGTTCCACATCATTGCATTCTGTTTTCAATCACAATTTGTACAGTGTCCCAAGTATTTTGGAATCAGGTTTTTATGTTTTGGACCTTAATGTAGGCTTACAGTACTTATGCATGAACACAGGCACTTCTAGCTATGCCATCTCAATTGTAAGAATGCATGTGTTGTAAAATACTGTATGTTAAAGCGCTATTAATAATGCTAAGGTATGCTATAGCAGATATTGGCAAAAAACATCTTCTACAATGGGAGTCCTTTGCTATTAGCTATCGCCTATAAACCAGATCAGAACACTCTGGCAACCTCACAGCAACACCCTATAGCTCAGTATTATTTTATTTAATTTAATTTTTTAATCATTCACTTTTATTGTATTTTATTAATTGACTTATTTTATTATCATAATTATTATTATTACTATGGTTTATGTATGTATTTATTTATTTGCATGGACATGGTCAAGCATCACTTATACGGAAATCTGTAAAGCTCTAGTTTTGGTTATTACAAGAAAACAAAAGGACATGTCTGCCATCTGGTGTAAGACTTTGTTACTGCACTTACAGGTTTAAAATCCGGAGCTTTCCACGGAGCTGATGTACAATAAAGTCATCAAACATCTAAATGACTTCCTAAAAACAATCATAGCATTCTGTAAATCCAGCTATACTCAGCAAAGCTGTAAGAAATGTGAGGAACAGATTCATGTTTGTAGGTGAGGGAAAAATTAACTAGTTATTGAAACTGAAAGTGCAATAATCAAATTGTTTCCATTGTTTTTCCTTATGGCTTTTGAACTCCATCACACTTAAAGCTGATGGCTGGTCACGTATAGTGACTAGAGGTCAGAGGTCATCCAGATTACCCCACAGACTGCTCTGCAGGCACACGTGTGTCGTAAATGTCCATATCTATGAACGAGTGCATTTGTGGTTGTGTGATGAATGAACTGGGCAAGATTCCATGGTGCAGACCATTGACACTGAGAATATGCCCAGCGCACAGTTATTTGAAGTTTTCACCTTTGGGAGTGCTTCAAACCAAATTAGCCTGTGTGTTCCATGTTGTGTTGGGGCATGTGTTTTGCATGCACTGCAGAATGTGTGTTTGACACTTAATCCAGAAGGCCATACAGAGCTTTGGACAGATGTGTAGGACTATAGAATATATAACAGAAGGCCCTAGTGGGTTTGTAATGTAGAACTGAAGTATTTGTCATTTGTGGTCTATACTAGCACTTAACAGACTATTAAAACACTGTCTTAATGATTTGTTTAACTTTACTATGTTCAGAAAAACAGAATGCCACAATGTTTACCAGCTGGATGCCCTCTGTGTCTGTATCTTGTAAAAGATGTTTGTCTGAAGAACATGTGTCAGGATTGTTTACACTGCTTTATCAAAGTGCGTGAAAGTATATGTGAGGAGACAGCAGCACAGTTTAATGGAGAATTCCTCCAATGCCTTTCTAACACATGTTGGCTATATATATATATATATATATTATTTATTTGTATATCCTTTATACCAAGAAGGCATTTGAACTGTCTTATACTACAGTATGTTGTTATTGTATTTTGATATTTTGGCCATTTAGTTACCAAGGGTTTAATTGGATGCAGGATTGTATTACTTCATGACTCTATGCTGCTCTCTGGAGGGATTCTTGGAAGTATCCTTAAATGTTCAAATGTTGTCAGACTGTACCAAGAAGTTGATACTTTGTGTTTTACTGTGCAGAGATGCATAGCTTGCTGTGTTTAATGTAATATATAGTGTGTTATATCATTAATAGATTACAATCAAATTTGTGTCATTTATTAGGGTTGCACAATATAATGATTGCATTAGTAATCTGCCAATATTGTTTTTTATTTTAATAAACTTCAGCAGATATTGAATATATAATGTATCTGCAGTTGATATCATGTTTAATTAATTGTTTAATTTTTGACATTTTTCGACATCTAATGGACACTTAGTTATTTTGAAAGACGAATAATTGAGTAACATGTTAAATGTAATCTTTAGAATTGTATTATTTATTTTAATTCAATTCATTTTTTTTTGTGTGTTTTTTTTTTGTTGCACCTGCTCCTGTGGAATGTTGAAAAGAATGTAAGCCATATTGTTTGTATATGAGTTTGTTGAATAAAAAAAAAAAAGTAATCTTTAGCTAATCTCAAAGTGTAATCAATTTTTCATACTGTACAGTGTGATGTTGTGATATCCAAGTTCCTGTGTAGCATTTAAAATGACTGATTTTAGTATTTTGTGTGTGTATTTTTAAATGGATTTAGTCAAAATAGAACGTATATTAATAATTAAGGAGGCCATGTTACATTTTAGAAGTTATGATTTTGTACTGGATTAGAAGAGACATTTTAGGAAGACATCCTTTGTGGTAGTTGTGTTTGTGTGTATTTATTTGTCACTAAACTGTAAATTCAGTCTGAAACATACACACAGACATACCTATGTGATTTTATTCTCTCAGATCTAGATCCCAGGCCAGAGATCAAGCCCTCCTTCTCTGGTCTTATCACACATGTTGGAAATGTTCAATGAGGCAGATAGCCAGCCAGCAGAGGGGAACCAGGACCACGGTGAAACACCAGACACTGTTTGAGTGTGTGTCTGTTCAACGCCAATGTGAACAAGAGTGATTGCTTTAGTGCCATGGGCGAGGGGAGCTAGACACCTGCAAAAATGAAAAAGAAAATATTGTCCTTATAACAACAAAGTGTTAAAAAATGATGCAATGAACCTTTATTATACCCCTTTTTATCCAACAAGGATTAATTTATAATGTTATAGAAGATTTCGGTGGCATTTTCCCCTCAGGGTTGTTGCAAGCATTGTAAGTGTGTAATGAAATGTTATTCTAGCGTAATGTCTTATTTCACTCAGATCATTCTATTTGCCCATGTTTGAACTGGCATGTAACTATAGAGATAATGAAACAAACCCATGCAGGTGAGGCTCTACAGCTATTAGTTTAGAATTTTTATTTGCTTATCTCCTGATTGGCGCTGTGTATGTGCACTATTCTATCACGGTTACTGGGTTTGGCAGGCTGAGGACGAGCACTAAACCCTCAGCACGGCATTAAAGCGGCCTTGTGTGTTTGTACAGCATCCAATACACTTCCCTTCAATAATTCAGTCCACAGAACACTATATAAATTCAGTCCACAGTTTTTCCTGTGTTGGTGGTTGTCTCAGTGTCCAGTTTGCAAATTCATGACCATAATTCTCAAAATAAGATGGTGTTAGCATGATGGAAGAGGCTGTAGGCTCATGAGAGAGAGAGAGAAGATAAAGTTTGCTTAGGACTTATTAAGTGTTTGTTTATTCAGTGAGTCAGTTTACCAGAGTATCTCTCTGCAGAACGCCTGCAGTGTGTTTGTTTAGTGAGCATTACACTGCCATCACCATGTCACGTCACGTTTTGCTAACTGTCACATTTCACCACCACCCGGCCATTGGATTAATGTTGCTGTTTTTTTCTTCCCCAAATCTCTCTCTCACTCCTGAAGGAGAAGATCATGAAAAGTGAAAGTTCATGGCTTACTCGCCCTCATGTTGCTACAAAGTTTCTTCAGTAATTGTTTGTAATTTTGCTACAAAAAGAACTATAATAATAATCTATATATGACCTGTTGAATAAATATTACCCGATTTATTTAAAATGTATATATATATATATATATATATATATATTGACCATATTGACCATCATCTGACATTAATTTAATGTTATTTAATGTATATATATACGGGTATATATATATATACATTTTAGATTACCTTGACCATCATCTGACATTAATTTAATGTTAGTCATTAAAAACACTAATAAATGTATAGCACTGTCAAATCTAAGCTTTAGCAAATTTTCAAATTGAATATTTAATCATTACTGTACATTATGACATTGTGGTACCAGATTTGCTTGGAACATTTAAAACGATTGATTTTAGTTTTTAGTGTTTCTATTATTTAGCTACACAAAATTGAACAGTATTAGCCATTTATTGATGCTTTGCTTCACAAGCACCACTAGTAATAATAATAATAATAATAATAAGACATAGAATGAGGGGAAAACAGTTTTTCCTTCTTTTGTCCTTATCGTTGGTGACTGATTGCATTTTTATTGTCTGATGAGCTCTTGTTTTTTCTTGAACTAATATCTAAGTATAGTAAACCAAACTAATAGTATATTCACCACTGTTTGGTAATGCTGTGTTTTAATGCACATACAGTTCTTGCTGTAGGACCTCATCATGTACAAAAGGAGGAGGTAGTGTAGAAGCAGTGGGGGTGATGGGACAGGCTCTAGGTGTATTGGAGGAGATGTCTATAATAGCTTCCAGAAGTTCAAGACGCACCAGAGCTTAAGACGCACCAGAGCTTAAATAACAACAAACATGGAGGGATTGTTTCACTGGAATGAGGTGAACGAGAGGATTGTGGTCCTGTTTTGTGGCGCGATGCCCTGTCTAGTAATGCAACACTAATTATTGAAGCTTTATCTCCATCACCTCTACCAGAGTTTACTGTGGAAATCAGGCCAATGAGATGTGAAAGATACAATGCTAAGTGGAATTCAAGGATAATTCGATTAAGTTAAAAAGTTTTCAGTTATCCTAGTAAAATGATACACCTATATGAGTTTGCTTTTGCAAACATACCACCATTTTTTACACCAATTTTTGTTGCTAAAATTTACTTAATAGTCATCGGGTACATATTAAGATTGTCAGACCTAAACTACCATATCAGAAAATAATACAAGCTTTCTTGAAGTGTTGACAGAAGTGTCACACGCTAGTGAAATGGTGTTCGCAGTTGCAGTGTTGGTGTTACAAATGACTCAAATGTGGTGCGACTCAAGGTCGTTCAAACATAACATGACAGAACTTTTATCTGACCTCTTGACATCAGCTAATCCTTTTGTCAGCACACTTTTTTCTGACTTTCTGGAGCCCTATGACAGGTCAGAGTGTGACGCAGACCTAATCCACCCTTGAACACCCTTCTCCCAGAGGTGACAGACTTTGTTTGGAATGGAATAGCATACTGCTTACAACTTACTACTATTTTTAAAATTGAATGGTACAAAGTGGCACTGAGTTATAATTTGAGTTATTTAATGTTTTTGAATATATGTATTTTATTCTCACCAAGGCTGCGTTTATTTTAATCAAAAATACAGTAAAAACTGTAATAATGTGAAATATTACAGTTTAAGGCAGGTTTTCTATTTTAAAATGTCATTTATTTATGTAATGGCAAAGCAAAAATTTGCCTTGCCATTAGAGAAATAAATTATATTCTGTTAAATATTTTTGTGGAAATGGTGATACACTGACATTCAAAAGATTGGGGTAAGAAGAAAAAATGGAAGAAAAAAATGAATGAATAGTTTTATTCAGCAAGGATGGTTTAATTTGATCAAAAGTGACAGTAAAGGCATTTGTTAATGTTTCAAAATAGTGTTTCCAAAAAAGAAAAAAAAAAGTATTTGGTGTCTTTATTATTATCCAATCTGAGGCTGCTCAGTACCATCTTGACTTTTATCGCTCATCAATACCGAAGGGCCGAAGAGTAATAAAGGTATCACTGTGTCTCTTGTTAAACACAAAATCCTCTTTCACTTGAGCATATTATCAGCCTCAGGATTTTTGGACCTTTTGGATATTATCTTCAAAGTATTGTTCCATTGAAGATCAAAAGCTCATTTGTAACCGCGAGTGTGAGTAAATGATCATAGATTTTTTATTTCTAAAGAATTAACCCAGCTTGATCAGATACTTTTATGGCACACAGGTATTTCAGTCATTTATATATACTGTGCAAGGTAATGCGTGTTAAAAATATGATATGGTAATCATCACAGAATGCTTTGTTTAATTCACTTTCTATTGTCTAAATAGCCCCAACGAGTAATATTCTGAGAAAAGAAGTTTAAAATGCCTAATGGTCCTCATGTGTTTCAGTTTTTCTTAGTTCCTCTTCAGGAACTCGAGCTGCGTCAAGCGCTTTGGGGAAACGCCTTTGGCAAGATCAACTCTGAATATTGTGTGCAATCTGTTCAATGGAAGGGCGTGACGTCACGGGCGGGGTGACGTAGCGACCTGGAAGCTATAAAGTCACCTGCTACGCAGCTGACTTCAGCTTCGCGTCTTTCAGCAAGCACTCTGTGTGTGCATTTCTAAAGTCTGTCTTGTGAGTCTTATTTATTGTTGTCTGTCCCAATAAACAACATAATGCCAAAGAGCAAAGACATGACATTTGAAGGGCGATTCCAGATCGCGCTATAGATTGTGTGTTCCTCCCGAGCCCCAACCTCCCGCTCTCTCTCCTGAGGCCAATAAGGAAGTGACTAAAACTGCAATTCATCGACTGGACACTTGAAGCTGGCTGCAAAAGGGAGTCAGTCCCATAGACTCCCCATGTTAAAATGCCAAACTTTACAGCATAAAAAAACATGTTTACAGCCTGGTGCCAAAAAATTATTTTGGTCTAAATAGCTAATTTTGCCCTTCATGACAACTGTGAGGGGGGTAAAAATTTTTATAACTCATCCGTTTAAATTATATTAAGACTTAAAGTTCTGTATAATTAAGGGCGTGGCAACTTGAGTGACAGGTGGATTGCCGCTGCTGACACTGCCGTCGCGCTAGGTGGGCGTGGCTTCAGCAAGTTGATGCGCCTTTTTGCCCATTTTTGATTGTCCGGGAGAGTCGCCCAGTGATGCGCTGCCAAGATGGCGACGGCCTGCTCTGCACACTTTAGGCTTCAGAAACCACACTTCTGGAGTCAACGGGTGATGTCACGGACACTACGTCCATGTTTTTATACAGTCTATGGTTCCTCCCTGCCCACGCTACATCACGGGTGGGGATACACACAGTCTATGCGTGGTTTGCCTGGGATCGAAGCATGCTGAGTCGGCTCTCGAGGGAGCCGGCTGCCCGGCCGATGCAGACGCTTCGATCCCGGAGGGCTCTCTTCGAGGAGGGAGCCTTCGCCAGCGTTTCTCGCGATACCGGTCCCGCTTTCGCCGAGGCGGAGCGGCGCCGGCATTCGTTGGGTTCGCAGATTGATCTGATGGAGGGAATGGAGACGGGCACGTCCTTATCTCCTACCTTACCCATCAGATCTGCCCGATTCCTGGGTTCGGAAGCCCGAGCTTCGGTTCTTCCCCCCGAGCATCGGGCTTGACAAACAGAGTGTTGCCGCCCGTGTTCCCCCACTTTGGGACCAGAGGCTGAAGCAGCCTAATCCAAATCCGATGGAGCCGTACTTCAGGCTGGGAGGTCCACGGCCAAGAAGTCATGATGCATTTCAGTCACGACCACAGAGGGCGGCGCCTACAGGGGTAGAGCGGTGTCCACCTCATTACACGGTGCCCGTCTCACCTCAGTGCCCTCGGGAGGTGGGTCTGACAACTCTGCCAGAGTTTCAGGGCGAAGCGGCTTCCAGTGAGCACTGCTCTCAGTTATTTCCGCCCGTGAGCGTAGCGGAACTGAGACGCTCGCCGCCCCTTCGGGGGCCTCTTACACCAGAGGTCAGTCTCGAGAGACTGATTCCCTTAGTACATTAGTTAGCAGCGTGGAAACTACTGCCAAATGTATCTCAATGGGTCCTGCACACAATAGAAAGAGGCTATCATCGGCCATCGACCGCCTACATTCAATGGGGTTACACCGACAGTAGTCAGCCCCCAGCAGGCTCTGGTGATGGAACAAGAAGTGAATACCCTATTAAGGAAGGCGGCCATCGAGGTGGTCCCTCCTCTAGACAGGGAGTCTGGGTTTTACAGCCGGTATTTCATAGTTCCAAAGAAGGATGGTGGGTTGCGTCCGATCTTAGACTTGTGTCATCTTAACCTCTCAGTAATGTCACTGAAGTTCAAAATGCTCACTGTCAAACAGGTTGTAGCTCAAATCAGATTCGAGGACTGGTTTGTCACACTAGATCTCAAAGACGCATACTTGCATATATCCATCCTTCCACAACACAGGAAGTTTCTGAGGTTCGCTTTCGGGGGCAAAGCCCACCAATATCGAGTACTTCCCTTCGGCCTTGCATTCTCACCCCGCACGTTCATGAAATGTGTAGATGCGGCTCTGGTTCCCCTCCGTATGCAGGGCATCCGCATTCTGAACTATGTCGACGATTGGTTGATTTTAGCTCAATCAAAGCAGATGCCTTCGTGCCTTAGACATGTGGAAGAAACCTTGGTTCTTGAATCAGGGCCCGGTGCTGAGAGCTCTTGGTCACCGTGTAACGCTAGCGACAGACGCGTCCCTCGCCGGTTGGGGTGCAGTCATGAGTAGCCGCCCTGCCCGCAGTCTGTGTAGAATTTTGTTTTTGCAGATCAAAATGCAGAGGGTAAAATCATGGGCTCTGAACGTTTACCCAAGTGTTTGTGGACGCAGGGTGGTCCCATTGGATTATGTAATAAGTTATGTAAGCAGTTCAGTTCAGCTTAAATAGCAGCAGTCATACCAGTACAAAGGAAACCCTCCAACAGGGTTCTGCTTTAATTCTTCAGTTTCCTCAAGCCTGCTGAGAAAGATCAAGTTACAGTTATTTTTTTCCCTTCACTGTCACACATTTTATTTCTGTTTTTGCTGATTTCTATTGTCTTAATTTTATTGTGTTGTTTCCCAGAGCTTACTGTACATACAGATATATAAATCCTTACTCCATTATGAAAATATTTAGCTTTAGTTGGAATTATAATCCCACCCGCCCCAGACATTTCTTTTGCAATTATTGTAATAATCGAGCGAGTTTTTTTTTTTATCCAAAAATAATTGTCTTAAAGAAAAAGTGTTTGTGCTTAAGACTTTTGCAAAGTATAAAAACTTAAAAAAATAAAGAGGTTTACAGCTAGTCATTTTTGTACATGTAAGATCCTGTATTTTAGAATTTACAAAAATTGTGCTTTGCCGTTCTGAAACGCTGCTGTTCTGGCTTTGGTTTGGGTTTATACCGTGAAAATAAGTTAAAATCTCCAGGCTTTCCTGACACAATTTACATAAGCACATGTCTGGTTAATCATCGAAATATCACTGATTAGCAGACAGTTTCCATTCTGTGGCTTGTTTGTGGCTTTTCACTTTTGATTTGTAGAGAAGGTTTGGAGCAAACCACTGTGCAGTTGTTTATTGGAACAATGGTCTGCTTGTAAGTTCTCACGAAATATCTTTTTCTGCACTATGACATACTGTACAATGTATGACACAGAAATACATCATGCATTGGAAATTAAATGTTTTTTTAACAGGTGAGCAGAGAACTTTGAATGGAGACTAATAATGAAGCTATGGGAAAAACTGAGGAAAAACTCAAGAGACAGGGTGCAAAATCATTCAAAGTTGGTCTTAAAACAAAAACAGGACGCAAACTTGACAACCACATGGAATGAGAGGTCATTACAGCACAATCATGCTGCAAATGAGTCTTTCAGAGGCAACGTTCAAGTCATGCTGGAGAGCTTCCAGATTCATACAACAAAATGGCAGTTTTATTAAAGATGACTGTGGTTTGTTATACTGCACTTGGATAAACCTTTTTTTTTTTGTCTAAAATGGCAGCCAGGACGAGTAACTGTATATTACTTTAGGGAGTATGTTTTTTTTTTCAATGGTCTACATAACTTCCATGCAGATAACAAGTACTAGACTCTTGAGATATAACGGTCAGATACACACATGTAAGCCCATCTAAAGCACCAGACCATCTGCAGGGCCTCATCTGTTCTCATCATATTTCTCATATATATTTTACACTCAAATATATTCAGACACACCCACACACTTGAATAAATGCCAAAGTGTTGGACTTTTCCTTTCCGGATGAAGTAATATCAAAGCTCATTTCCGAAGCAACCCGTATTGCAGATAAGCATGGGTTAAGATGGCGTTTCACTCATTTCAAAAGCATATGTTCTTAATGCACAAACTGTGGCTCGTTTGTTATTTCAGAATTGCATTTGTGGCCGATTAACAGACTTGTTTAAGACCCCATGAAATCCAAAATTGTAGTTTTGTGGCTTTTAGTCAATGTTGGCTTTGAATCCAACTATATATTAGTGTACTCCAAAAAGTTGACAGTTATCTTTTAGCAGATATAAACATTTACAATTGATAGTCTTTCTCTACTGGGAAAACCAAATTATTAATGTTTCATCTTGTGCTTTTGCCATTGTTTTTAATGCTACTTGCAAACATTCTCATTTTAGACAGCAGGTTATAGTTTATGATGTTGTTTTCAATTCCAGTAATGCTTGTATAAATAAATTAAATAATATATATATAGTTGAGTCATGAATCTCTAGATGGCACATTCTGACACGGTGTTAACGTAACTAATGATATTCAGAGAGTTAAATGACTTGGCACAAGCTGATTGGTTTATGCTGCATATGTAGCCAATGAGCTTACTGCCTTATATTAATATGACTGGCTAGCATTCACTTGACATTCCTGCAGTGCACTTTCAGAGTTTTCTGAAACCCTCCTCCTTCTCCAGTTCCACCTGTATTGATCTGCTATGGGGTTATTTTATGGGCAGTATGTCTTAAATACTCATGGCACCGTATCGCCATATGCATTGGCAGTAGCAAGTTCCTGTACTTGCTTTCAGCAGCAGTAATAATCTACAACTACAGCAATAACCAACAGTAGCAGCAATTCAGCAGCAGCGTAGCAGATCTGTTCCGCCAAGACCAAATACATTAACATTGTAATATCCATCACCATGCTAAAATGTTCAGAGAGTTGTCATGATTGAAAAACATGCGCACCCACACACACACACACACACTGGGGTTGTGGTGGTGAGGAAATTTTCCCACCGGTTAATTGATGTGTGACAACACTGGTAATACCGGTATCACCGTTGGGGTGGGGGTGTTAGTTCGATTGAGTTTCCCTGTTTTCTTCGCTTTCAAATGGCTTGTAAAAGTGCCGTGCACATTTTACTTTCACTTTCAAATTATCGGCAATTGAATAGTTGCAATTTGGCGTCAAGCAATTGTTCTTTGGGGTTTCCCTCTTTTCCTCTGATTTCTTGGCTTTCAAATAGCTTGAAAAAGTGCAGTGCGCATTTTACTTTCACTTTCAAATTAGTGGCAATTCGGCATTGATTCAATTCAAGCAACAACAACATCAAACTCATAGAACTTTATTAACAAAACAAATAAAAATACACAATATATGCCTAATAAAAACAAATTACTTAGGCTTGGTAGGCTATGTAAAACTGAAAATCAGCAAACACTGTGGAACCAAATAAATAAGATACATTTGTTTATTAGCAAAATGAATAAGAAAACTTGGAGGAATGGCATATACACCTTGATGTGCAATAAAATAAATAGGCTAAAATACACAAAGTTTTAATAAAGTAATCAGCAAACACTGTGGAACCAAATAAATAAGATACATTTGTTTATTAGCAAAATGAATAAGAAAGCTTGGAGGAAAGGCATATACACCTTGATGTGCAATAAAATAGGCTAAAATAGTTTTAATAAAGTAATCAGCAAACACTGTGGAACCAAATAAATGTTTAAAAAAATGTCCAGTCAATAGGCTTTTCAAAATCTAAAATATTGCCAAACAGGCACCTTTGCATTTCCTTTCTAAACAATCTTCTGCCACCGTCTTGTCTTTCTCACTTCACTCTTGTCATTCAGCTTGACTCACTTTCCCCACGTGATTCACAAAAACTGCACACTGTTCGGCACGCTACATTGATCATTTAATTTTTAAAAGTGTCTGTCCTTTAACTGTACTAGGCTAAATTATTTTTGTTAATATAAAAAAATCTAAACGATGGTGGGAGGCGGTGCCATAGTAGGCAAATGACGTAACCAATGTTCCAGCTATATACACCGGTATAACCAAAAACATCATCTATTGTATATATATATATATATATACAGACCAAAAGTTTGGAAACATTACTATTTTTAATGTTTTTGAAAGAAGTTTCTTCTGCTCATCAAGCCTGCATTTATTTGATCAAAAATACAGAAAAAACAGTAATATTGTGAAATATTATTACAACTTAAAATAATAGTTTTCTATTTGAATATACTTTAAGAAAATAAATTATTCCTGTGATGCAAAGCTGAATTTTCAGCATCATTACTCCAGCCTTCAATGTCACATGTAACATCCAGTCTATCACATGATCATTTAGAAATCATTCTAATATTCTGATTTATTATGAGTGTTGGAAACAGTTCTGCTGTTCAGTGTAGTTTGCCCTAAACAGTAATTCCACTCACTCATGTGAGTCATCTGTTCATAGTAAAACCATATAAAACCTCCAGCCTGATCTGTTTCAGCTCGGGTCTCTGTGGGAGAGTGGGTACCATCCATGGAAGTGGTCGATGGTTTCAACCACAGGGATTGTAAATTTTAGTCTGCATTAATTTGTAACAATGACGGCAGCAACTCCTAAGCACACAGAACGTGGTTAAAAATAAATAAATAATAATATTTGGGTATTTTACAGATATAGATGTACTTAGAATTAATTTGTGAAAGTCTTCTACTGTGTTTCTGTGAACAGGAGCAGCTCTTCCAGTATTTAAATGCCACGTTACATATGCTCTTTTAAGTTGAACCGTACTTTCATAACACATTGTTAGAGAATGCTATGATAGATTCCCCTCTTTTCTCTCCAGATGTTTTCTGACAAGCGCTGGACGGGTCAGGTGTTTTTTTTATACAAGCCTGTCTTTCTGTGTATGTACTTGTATGTAAGACATCCTTGTAGCCCCTCAGGGTCCAGAGAAAAGCTCCCTCGGTCATGGAGCCTGATGTTTTTGTGTGCAGTGGTGCGTGAGCCAGTGAAAACACACCTGGATTCACCGTCAGAGACCGAGAAACTGATCATACCAGCTCTTAGAACGTGGACATTCAGGTCATTCTGTGTTTTTAGTCACTAACAATAACTCATCAATTGAGGAATGTGGACAAATAAATCTGAAGTTATCTTGAAATTTAATTTTGAATTACCTAAACCTTCCCCTATCCTTAGTGCTCAGTGTTTGTGTAGAATTTATTTAGGGGATACATCTATGCATACACACATACAAAAATAGACATGTGGCTTTACTTAAGCTATCAGCAGACATGGTCTTATCTCCAGCTTCCAAACTTTTAAGATAACATTCCTTTCAATTTCAAGGGTTTGTGGCAAATATTATTTATATCAGAGTTTTTAGATTAGATTTTTATCACTGTTTTTTGAGATATGAGTTGAAGCTTAAGGAAAAGACATGCCTCACCTCACTGTATGAAGCTAAAAGCTTTATCTGACTCAGACAGACATTATGGCTGCCAAAACAGCAATGCGTTAAGACAGATTAAGAACAATCTCAGCTAAAAGGGTGTGCTAATGCATCTATAAAATCCAGCATGGCATCCAGAAGAAAGCCTGGCAGTGAAGTAAATCTTGTCTTGTCATGACAGTCCCTGCTCTGTAACTTATTTTGTTTGGCTTTGAATGTTGCTTCTGAAGAAATGCAGTAGTTCAACCCAAAATATAATTATGTTGTACCAATGTTTTTTTTTCTTCTTCTTTTGTTTAGCATGAGAAAAAGCTGACACCAAGAGCAAGTAAGATAACTATAAATACAACGACATATATTTTTTCGTCCACACCACCGAACGATAACTGTCTGTTTAGGCCAAACACACGCTCATCTGCGATTTAAATTCTCGAGCTTGTTATAGCAGGTTTAATTCTGATTGGGTGTCAATCTTTTTATTGTTCATCAGCTGGAAAAAATCTGAAAGTTCTGAAAGTGATTCCAACGATATTGTTTCTCTGTGCCTTTATAGTTATAGCTGTGGCGTGGACACTTTTATTTAATATTGAGAACGATTTCTAGAACTGTCTCTTAATCTTTATCTTTATAGTTGTCCTTGGTGTGAACGGGCCTTAACAGCCTATTCTGATCCAGTTATAATAGGCCTATAAGATTAAAGCATGAAAGTCATGAGAAGTACTTTCTAAAGGTTCTTTTATGGTGTTTTTGGTCTATTTAGTTATGTTGACTTGAAACAGCGTTGCTTAAAATAAAATACAAAAAAATAATAAAATCTTTGAATAATATTTTTAATTGAATTAATAATTGTATTTTATGTTAGCATAAATTACGATACTAAAAATCTTTTAAAATAATGGAAATGGTAAAAGGAAAACATCAAGATTTTTTATACTAATAAGAATTATGAGGTAAAATATACTAAAACGTCCTGGGAAAATAAGGTCCTAAATGTAGGCTTAAATTTCTCTCCTTCTTCTTTCCTCTATGCACACATGCAGACTGAACACGTAATGGGCATGTGTATGCATCACCGTTTTCACAAACGTGCATTTTTGTAGTCTACACAGACAACAATGGTATCGTTTTCAGAAATTTGTACCATTTTCAAAAGTTTGCATTTTCAGGACCCAAAACGCATACGTTTTCGGTTTCATTTATTTTTTGTTTGTTTCGTTGTTTTCTCTTTTATGTTTCACAGAAAATAAAAAAGACATATGGGTTTTGAACAAAATGGGAAGTAAATAAGGACAAAATTTCCATTCTTGTTTGAACTATCCCTTTAAGAATGTGGTTTAGTTAGCCAATATTGTACATCAAATAAGTTTGTAATTGTAATATTTGATGAAGATGGGTAAATAACATGATGCAAGTAAAACAAATATAGACTCTAAATGTTTTAGTCTTACCATAAGGCAGCTAGAGACTGACCTGCAGAGCATGAGATTGTACAGAACAGTTAACTTAGTTAACTTCTAAATCGTGTTATCAGCCTCCAGCATTCACCTTAATACTACTTTAATCCTGTCTTGTTGTATTCTAGTTCAGAGAGGCAGAGATCCAACATTGTAGACTTCGTTGGCTAGGTCTCAGTGTTTTTTAGAGAGGTTGTGTCTTCTGACGGTCATCTAATCTCATGGAGCTTTGGGCGGATATTAAAACAACAACAACATCTCCTTAATGAAAAAAGTGCTGAGAGTTCTATTTAAAACAGTGATACCTGATCAACTGTTTGAATCATCCAGGCATCTGCGTTAAAATCAACTTACAGGCTTTCTTTTGAAAATGGACCTGCAGCTGCTGACATTTGAGAAATCACCTCAGCTGAAATGGGTTTTATGGAGAATGGTCTTGCCAGTAATCTTCTGCTCCGCCATGGTCCTACAGAGCAAGGCTTTGTTGTGGTACTGACTGGAAAGTTGCACTTCATTCTGTGTTAAGTGTAGCGGAGAGGCCCTTCTCTCGAGGCTCTTAAATCGCTCTGCCTGCTCAACCGTGGCATTGTGATGGATACATACTCAAACTTTAAGGGGAACATACTACTACTTGGTCATGGCCGATCCATTTCTCTACGGCTCTCCATGTGTGAATTTCCATACTTCTCTCAAACAAGTGATTTTTTGCCATTCAAGACCTTTGAAAAGCCTTGAATCAAAGACTTGCATTGAGGGATTGTCTTTGATCAGCGTTTTCTTTATGCAGACTGCCATGTTGATAATGTAAGGAATAACTGACAATAGATGCTTCATGTCAGAGTGGCATGTTACGGTATGCATTACATTTTCAATAATTCAATGGTTCATTGATTTGATGATTCTCACAAAACCTTTCAAGAAAATGTTTAGGTCACATTCTATAAAAAAAAAAAGTACTTAATTTTAATAATAAAAATAGGTTTAATAATTTGAGTAAAATATTTTATTTCTTGACAAGCTTTTCACCCTTTTGTTCCTTAAATGCTTTCTTTCTTTTTTCCCCTTTTTTTTGTAATTGTAATTGTTAACAGTTACTGTAGTTATCTTGCGTAAACAGTTGCCATTACAAATTCTAGTGTCCACAATAATGTAAAGTGATATGCAGCAAAAATGTGGATCTTAAAAGCTGTGCAATTGCTGAATCAATTAGACAATGCTATAATATGAGTTAATGCATACAATTTAAGTATGCATAATATTTTGTGATAAATTGTGAATGCATGCAACAAAGAGGACGTGATGCACACCTGTGTAACTAGATGAAGAGCGAAATTCACTCTGAAGATGAACAGAGCTTTTGTTGCAGGCCATAGACTAGCACCCCTATTGAGCCGTCAGTCTCTCGTCCATGTGTTTTCATTACAGGGTGCGTGTTTCACCCTGTCAGCGCGCTCCTCCCACCTCTGTGGTATGGCTGTCTGCTGGCGGAGGATGTTTTCATAGCATTTACATGAGAGAAAATATTTTCACTACTGTGTGAATCATGAAAGCAGCGGCTCCAGACAAGGTCAGTGGGAAACAAATCTCTGACATTAACACAGAATTAAACTGTCTTTTTTTCACACAGCAAGCCGTCTGGTTTGACAGGAGATGTGGAAGGGGGGTTTAAAAGGGCACTGCGAAACAAACTTTCCTGGGTTATACTTGGAGAAAGATCTTTGTGCTCGACAGATTAAGTGTGCTTTTTTAGTATTATTTCACATGTTTACAGTATTAATTGGGGAAGTCATGGCTTAATGGTTAGCGATTCGGACTCATAATCCAAAAGTTGCGTGTTTGAGTCTTTGGCTGGCAGGAATTTTGAGGTGGGGGGAGTGAATGTACAGCGCTCTCTTCACCTTCAATACCACGACTGAGGTGCCCTTGAGCAAGGCACTGAACCCCCAACTGCTCCTGACCCTGGGTTCTGCAGCATAAGGGCCGCCCACTGCTCCGGGTGTGTGTTCATGGTGTGTGTGTGTGTGTGTGTGTGCACTTTGGATGGGTTAAATGCAGAGCACAAATTTATTTGTTTCAGCTATATTTAAATGACCCAAAATGTTTAATTGTAGTCTTAGTTTTATTTCACATCAACAACACAGGTAGAAATTAATTGTTGTAATGACATTATGCCACAAATGCAGTATTTGCACTGAACTCTGAACATTCCCTTTTCTCCAGGGAAGTGGGGGAATTAAAGACCCTTGTAATGTCACCGTTTTAAAAAATCCTCTTATGTTTGTGTTTGTAACTTAATTTAGTCACCTTAATAAAAAACTTTGTATATCTCTTTATATCACAAATGATCGTTTGAAATGCTGTGTCATTTAAAATCAGTGGTAGTGAGTTATCAACATTTTTTCTTCAGCTAATCTAAGAAAAAGACACATGTCCCAAGAAAATGTATGACAGGAGAGATATAAAGCAATACTATATAGTATACTATATCAGTATAATAGGGGTGTCAAACATACTGGCACTAGCAGAGTGATTGCTGATGACTTCCTTTGCGCTGGCACAGCTGCCAAAAGCCTTCACTCTATTTCTCTGTCTCTCATTCAGCTGGAGATTGTAGGGTGACTGTCTGTATACCAGATAGCTGTTATTATAAAAGAAAATGTGAAATAAGTGGATAATGAAAGGTTAGGGGAATGGGCAGCAGGCAGATGGTGACTGACATGTATCAACTCATTCACAAGACTGAAACACAGCCAATGCTGTTCAAATGGCAGAATGCAACACAACACTACACACTCACTCAAGCTGGGATTTCATGCTGATTGTATTCAAAAGGAACCAATTAGTCATTGTTCAATAGCCTTGCCGATTTTATTCTGATGCAGTCATCCTATGGAATAGTAAGATGAGAATGTCTTTGTTTGCACTACTAAAATTGAAAAATCATTTTTAAAGTATAGTACACAGAATTCTTCTAAATTGTGAATAAAACTGATTATTGGACTGTTTGACAAGAACATTTTATTTCAGTCTCTTCTAATTTGATGTGCAACTTGCCATTTCTCTCACTTTTTTTATTTTCACTCAAATTGCTAGTAAATTTCATTTTTTTTCATGTTACAGTATATAGGAATACTCCATTCAAAAATCAAAATTTAGATCTCAGTTTTTCATGGACTATTTGTTGAAACTAAGCTACAAAAAAACTTTTTTTTTTCTGAAATTGTTCAGAAATTGTTGTTCAGAAAAAAGAACTCCTTGTATGTTCTATTTTATGATTTGTAAAAAAACTTTTTTTATTATTATTGTTTATATGTTTTTATATTTTATTATTCTGATTTTTTTCTTTAAATAATACATTCATTTTCATTTGTGTGATCTTGCTATCTTCATATGTTTTGGCAGAAATTTTGTTAATTTTATTTTTATCCAAGTTTATTTTTTTTTAAGTTTGCTATTAAAATATAAGAATATTAACGACTGGTTTACGCTGTTTTTGGTCTAAACTATATTTATACAGATTTTTGAGTTATAAGCTAAAGTGTTTTTCAGAATTTTGTGGCCAAGTACTGTATTTCCTACAGATGAGGATAAACTGATTTTTAATGAGTACTAACAGTGTGGTGTTGTTTGAATGGGAAAGGTTTTTTTGATCACTTTTTGATGAGGAATAAAAAGTTAGAGGTCCAGTAGAGTATTTACAAAGCAATATGATGTCACCCAATTCAACAAGCGCAACCAGTATGCCATATGTGGACATAGAATGAGATCATCTCAGAATTTAACAAGGATCAGCTGCCATTGGTTTACGAAATAACACAGTGCAATGAACAGAGTGACCTAATTTCTTCTTAGATGACAGGCGAATGACATCGATAACTTTTTAGTTGATCTAAGTGCTGAAGGTCTGATCAAGTAATTCACATCAGTCACAGGCTGGAGGAACTTAAACTAAGAGGGACGTGTAGATATGAGAATGACAAAGAAAAGGAGCTTGAAAGAGAAATGTTAAGTACAGTTTAATGGTGCTCACAAAAATAATCATAGGTAAACACATAGCTGCTCTATAATGCAGCATTAGGCTGTGTAATCGCAGGCGCAGATGAAAGTGATTGCCACCAAAGCTCAAGATCTACGCTGTGAATTGATTGTTTGGTCATTATCAGAGCATACGCGCTCCCTCTCATTTTTCATTGGTGGTTTATATGAATGAGTGCACATCTGATCTGACTTCTGTCCTTCATTTCCATCTTCTTTTGGCAAACTAATGTGTATAATATTTGAACACAACAAGATGGAATCTGTAAGGCTACTTATGTTTGCCTGGTTCGAACCCGAGTTCAGTTACTCCCCCATCCTACTGCACCCGCTGGTTTGTATTCATACTGTGTTTTTTCGGGATGTTTGTGTCATCAGAGTTTGTTAGGTAATTACTGTGCAAAGGACGGCAAAATAAATGGATACTTGCTTCATTTTTTGTGCTTCAGATTTTGAATTTTTTTATTCATTTCCAAAGTGCCAACACAGAATGGCACATGTGTCTATCTGTCATGACTGTAATGCAAAAGTTCAAAAGGACTTTTAGGTGCACACCCAAGTTTAGAAAACAGCTTTCACATTATCCAGACAAACCATACTGATGTTTGATATCAGATGAACCCAGGTTTGCACCAAAAGTGCTAGTGTAAAAGCCCACTAAGAGGAAGTGATTTCCTGCACTGTATTTGAATTTGTTTGAGATTGTTTTGTTACCTTGAGTTATTGCTTGCTTCAGATGAACTCTTCATGCTAAAAGTGCACTCTATTATTTGCAGATTTGGGCCGTTGCTGCACTCTTTACACTGCTAAATAGATAATGGAAATATTTTTTCCCCCTCTAGCTATATTTCTAATGGGTGCAGTTATATGTTTGCAGATGCATTTTTGAAAAGACAGGATTTCACCTTTGAATATTGTCTGAACAATGGTTAAAGAAACACTACTCTTTTTTTGGAAATAGGCTCATTCTCTCCCAGAGTTAATAAATTGAGTTTTATCATTTTCGAATCCTTTCAGCCGATCTCCGGGTCTGGGGATAGCACTTTTAGCATAGCTTAGCATACATCATTGAATTCTATAAGACCAGTAGAATCGCGTTCAAAAATGACCAAAGAGTTTCAATATTTTTCCTATATACAACTTGACCCTTCTGTAGTTATATCGTGTACTAAGACCAGCGTAAAATGAAAAGTTGTGATTTTCTAGGTCGATATGATTAGGAACTATACTTCAAAACTCAATGTATTAACTCTGGGGGAGTTGTAGAATGAGCTTATTTTCAAAAAGTGGAGTGTTCCTTTAACATGACTGCACCTTAACATATACATATTGCATAAAGCTAAATTTAATCAAAATACACTATTGCCACTTGTGCCAGTTATAAATTTGATCAAGTACAGCTGCTATAAAGATGGATATTCGGGTGCTTTGATTTGATGGTTGAACATATTTTCAAGGAAAAGTAATTGGGATCCCTGCTTTAAATTAATATGTTTGCATAAGAGAGAAAGAACGAGGATGAGAAATTAATTTTGTTTACTTAGTAAAATCCAGAATTTTTATTAGGATAAACTGCTAAACCACTGCACAGAAAGAGAAAGCGAGCTACTGAAAGAGAAACTGTCAAATATATAATAAACAAATAATGTACAGTGATATGATGCAAAGATTTGGTCCCAGTCTTGAATGCCGGTTCCATTTGGTCAGTGGCTGTTGCTTAAAGTCCCTATTCTTTTAAGGACATAAAGGAAATACTGGCATTCATATTTAATTATGTAATACATTTTTAGCAATTCATGATCTTATTTAAAGATATATTTCAACAAAAATGTAAATTCTGTCATCATTGAAAGTCAATGGACTTCAAAATATCATTTCCACAGGCTTTTCAACAGAAATTTCATTTTAGTTTGAACAATACCTTTAATTAAATCTCGTTCATTGATTTATTTTCATATATTTTATTGTTTGGAAAAAAAATGTTTATTTCTTACTCCAAACATTATTTCTTTGACTTGACTTTGAAAATGTTTACCCCCCCCCCCCCCACAAATCTAGCATAATTACTTTCATTTGGACATGTGCATGAATAAATATATTATATGTGGATATTCTGGGGAAGAAGGGTTTATATGACACAGATTTTTGATTAATTAAGTCATTTGCCAGCTGTCTTATTCAGATTTCCTGAAATGTCTTATATTGTCCAACTGCAGTTGTAGTAACCACAATATGACCGGATTTCAATATTAATGATAATTTTTAGTTGCATGTAAACACGATCCATAAGATGAGAACAAAAGTATGTCATAAATAGAGGAGAACGCAAGGGTGGAACTAAGAGAGTGAAAGAGAAGGGTGGGGGTGGATGAGAATTTTTGGCTGTTGTCCATGTGTGCAGCAGGGGAGTTGAAGCAGTCAGGAAGGGAGAGAAGGCTGGCACGTGGAAGGGCAGTATTTTACAGAGACAGGAGAGAGAGAGAGAGAAAAAGAGAGAGAGAGAGAGAGAGGGGGGAAAGAAAGGAGGCTTCTTCTCATTAGAGGAGGTGGAGGCTCTCCCAGATCAGTGCGCTTGTTGTCTGACACACGCTTGCACTCACACATTCTTATGAGTTTGAGGAATCCATCGCCTGTGGTAAGAGTGACAGGAACAGTCAGCCAGGGTTGAGTCACAGCGTTGCGCATTGTTTAGACACTTTCTTCACACTGGAAGCATCTCAAAACACACCTTAAGTGTCATTGAAGTGAGTTTCAGCACACTGCTCTAATGACAGCAAACTAATTTTTCTGTAACCGGCAATTCATTCTGTCAGCGAATGGAGGCTGCTCATGGTGGATTGTAAGGAGTCTGTGTGAGACTTGCGTGAGGATGGCATGGGGCATGTGGACCTTCATGCTTTGCGTGACACTGTGGATCTGCTCTGCAACTCAATCAGCAAAGACTGTGAATCCAAGATTACGACTGTCTCACAAAGGTAAGGCAACAGGTGTGTGTTGGTGTTCGTGCAATGCTTGAGCATGAAGTTCACTCAAGTTGAAGCTCATCATTTTAGACTCAATATGTTTTAAATGGACATCCCAGTACAGCTCTTCCAAATGACTTTATACAGGTTAAGCATGATTACTCTAACACTTTCTTCGACTGTTAAAATAGAGAGTTGTCTTAAAGAATTAAACAAGTAAATTTATAATAATTTTTTAAATGCTATTATTAAATTTATATGTATTAATATTAACATTTGTTTTATAGTTTCACGGTGGTACATTTTTAGTTTCATACTATTTCATTTGTACAATTTAATACAATTTCATTTGCAAAGTTTTATATGATCTCATTTGTACAATTTCTTTTGTAAAATTATGTACAATCTCATTTTGTATAATATAATTTATACTATTTCATATGATCATATTTTATACGATTTCATACGATATTAATTATAATCTACTTTTATATGATCTCTTTCATACAATCTCATTTGTACTATTTGTAGTATTTTATACAATACTTTTTTATGATTTTCTTTGATCTGCTTACGCTCCACTAAAGATAAGGTTTAGGGGTGGACCTTCGTGCTAGGTTTTTTAAATAATTTTTTTTTATCTTGACTCAAATCATTTACATTTTATACAAATTCACCAAAGTGTAAAATAGATACCAATATAATAAAATATCTATTTTTTGAAAATATTTTTTGTATTTATTTATGCTTTTGAGTGTACTACATATTTAATCTGTTAGAAAGTGTGAATGAATGACAATGAAGTTGATTATGGACATTTGGAGGAAGTCATAGATGCTGCCATAAATGCATATGGATTCTATTTTATTTGTGTTTTTCCTCACCATTGCGGTGGTTGAGCTTATACAATGTGCTTTTCTGCCAGCTTAAGCGGTGCACTGAAGGAATGTCAACTGTTCTTTTTACTATCCTGGTCTCCAGACATGGGGACTTGTGACTTGGTGACTTGGACTCGAGTCGCTATTTTTAAGACTTGTGACTTGACTTGACAAAAAATAAAATACTTGAGACTTGACTCGGACTTGGAAGTTAAAGACTCGAGACTTGACTTGACTTGAGACAGGATGACTTGAATGACTTGAGTGTTAATCACATTATGTTTTCAGTTTGAATATAAAATATATAAATTATTTTTAAAAAATAAAATTGATTACTCAGCTGGAGCGCAGGCTGAGAATCGCGTTGTCATGTCATGACATCATCAGTCATGCCCTCTCTACCTTACGCAGACCACGCCCACTTAGATCAGATATCACATCACATCAACATCTCAGCTTGAGGGGTACTGAGGGTCATCGCTTTTGTCGTCAATAATTCGCGCCTAAAAACGCGTGGAAATCGCTAGTCGCGCCGCTTTCTCATTGTTTCCAAAGCGCTCGGGCAGTTGCGCCCCTGAGGCGTCGAGCGTGTCGCACCGCGTGTGCGTCGCGACCGCGTTGCTTCCATTATGAGCGCGCATACCGGTGGCGCATACATGGTGGGATGGGCCTCATCGTGCTCGGCTTGCAGACAAGACTCTCGAATCTTATATTTTGCAAGTGCAATACCTTGTAGTAGAGGTAATGACTTACGGATGTACTCTGAGAGAGAGAGAGATTGTGTGTGTGTGTGTGTGTGTGTGTGTGTGTGTGTGTGTGTGTGTGAGAGAGAGAGAGAGAGAGAGAGAGTGAGAGAGAAACACACTCGTGCTTCACCTGATGAAGGAAACCCAAACTGAGTCTGACTCCAATCACAACCCCAACATTCAGAAACTAATTGACAAAAATCTGAAGTATAATTATGATGAAAAATTAAAAAAAAAATGAATTTGAGCTCCAAACCAAACTCCAGTGTTATTCGGCCCTAAACAGAACCACAAAACTGGCAAATTACTTATCACTCAAGCAATTAAAAGAAAGACAAATCCTTTCAAAATATCGACTCAGTGATCATGATTTGGAAATAGAGATTGGTAGACATAAAAGATCCTGGCTACCGAGAGAAGAGAGGCAAACACTGTGAGCTGAATCAAACAGAGGATGAGAAACACTTCCTTCTTGTCTGTCCCAAATACAGCACTACAAGAGAAAACATTCTTCCCACAGTTTGAAGCTTTGAATCGTTCATTCTTGTCTCTAAATGACTCAGAGAAACTACTCTATATACTTGGAGAGAATGAGACGGCAGTCACAATAGCTACTAAATATTTATACACCATACCATACGAAAGGGATAATTTATTGTATTCAAATGTTTTATTTTATATTCTTAATTCTATATAATTACTATTATTAATATTAGAAATATCTGCTGCTGCTATTTTTATTGTATTTTATTGTAATCATATTTTATTCTGTATCTAAATGCTAAATTTGGCAATACTGTAACTCAAATGTCATGCCAATAAAGCAACTTGAACTTGAACTTGAGAGAGAGAGAGAGAGAGAGAGAGAGAGAGGAGAAATGTAAGAAAGTTTAATGTTGTATGTAAACTGTGTTTGAGGGGAAGTTGTGGCTTAATGGTTAGAGAGTCGGACTTGCAATCGAAGGGTTGTGAGTTCCAGTCTCGGGCCGGCAGGAATTGTTGGTGGGGGGAGTGCATTTACAGTTCTCTCTCCACCTTCAATACCATGACTTAGGTGCCCTTGAGCAAGGCATCGAACCCCCAACTGCTCCCCGGGCGCCGCAGCATAAATGGCTGCCCACTGCTCCGGGTGTGTGTTCTCAGTGTGTGTGTGCACTTCGGATGGGTTAAATGCAGAGCACGAATTCTGAGTATGGGTCACCATACTTGGCCGAATGTCATGTCATGTCACGTCGTTTGAGGGAGAGGGGGGGGGGGGTGTTCAAAGAGGAGTCTGTTGGATGTTTAGCTGTTGTTTTATGGACTCAATGTTGAAAATGTAAAACATTTCTGTTGGCAGAAGTGAAAAATAAATAATTTTATGAAGTTACAATTTTGTTTGATTCCATGATGTATTTTACTGAACATGAGTATTTACAATGCAAATCCAAATTATTTTAATTTACTGTTACTTATATCTTGTCTTTAACTTTATTAAGATCAGATTCTGCAGGTAAAATTACAATAATAAGGTGACTTGACTTGACTTACTACAGGACTTGACTTGACTTGACATAACTTGTGACTTGACTTGACTTGACTTGCCCAAGAAAAAAATACTTGGGACTTACTTGAGACTTGAAGGTTAAGACTTGAGACTTACTTGAGACTTGCACATGTGTGACTTGGTCCCATTTCTGCTGGTCTCTCATTGGCATGTTTACAGTGAAATTTGGGGATAGATGGGGGCACCCTTTGTAGATGAACTCCTTACCCCGAAGCAAAATAGCCCAAGCCTCTCACTCTTACTCTTTGATCAGAATGCTGTGGAAACTGTCATATTAAATCCACACCCCAGTGTTGGTCATGGTCGAGAGTCCTTGTGGAATTTCAGTGCATGGTAAATCTATGAGCTATGTGTAAAACCTGCTCATGGAAACAAAACTTCTCCTTTGAGAAAACACTGACACTATGTGCCCTGGCCAAAGCTTTTAGACTGAGGTGTGTTTGAGTGGCTTTTCTCATTAGATTTGTCATAATATTGATTCTCAGTGTCATATTCAGTGGGTTGAGTGCATGGCTGCTGGCAAACTGAAGTGAATTGGGACTGACATGTGAAGAAGGAACCGGCTGGCAGCAGGGCAAATGTCCCCAGGCAAAGATAAAATGTGGAATTTCTTTCCCAATCCTCTCAGTTTTTTTTTTTTTTTTTCCAAGGTTGATTTTGAGGGGAAAATTTTCTACCCGATGTGACATGAAATGGCTTTTATTGGTGTAAGGTTGTTATATTCATAGAATTGTTCATTTAGATTAACTTTATTTTTTTTTACTTGTACTTTTTCAGATTTGTTTTAGACATCATTTTCTCTTTTATTAGTCATTTACAGTTCTTCTCAGTTCTTCTCTAAATCTTTTTTTTTGTTCTCTGCGTGTCTAGACTGATAAAGTGTTCTCTACTCAGCAGAAGAAACATTTCTGTTTGTATCCTATCATTATGGAATGAAAAACATATATGCTTTAAATTTTGAATAACTTGAAGACCTCAGAGGTATTTGAGGCATTTTTGTATACTTTGGAGGCAATCACAAGAAGTTGACTTGTGGTTAAACCCATTGAAATTCTCCTCGTAAATTTGAAAGATGTCTTAAACTATAACTGGAATTAAAACCAGTAGTTGATTTAATTAAATATTGCCCTGATCTGCCTGCGGCTGCATGTGTTGTGCTAACCAGAGTGGGAATTTTTTTGCCTATATACCAGACATAGTACTTGACTGCCCAATTTACCATACCGTTAATTATAAAACTGAGTAAAATTAAATTTTCAAACGTTCAAAGGATTAAGTGTCAGTACTGGTTTCACATCTAAGTCCTTTTTAGAGTCTGAGTAAGTATTTTAGTCTGAAGATATTGTTAGTAGCCCAAAAATGAAGGTAAATGGGTGGTGGGGTCTCTTTTGTCCTGTTTACTGCTGTATAGTCTTGTGTAGCTAAACCTTTGACCTTTTTGCAGCTTATTATGGGCAAGAATTACCAACTTGGATGGAAGAGACTGTACGTATATCAGACATGATAATAATACAGACTGGTTTGTCATATTTCATGTCCTGAAAAATAGTAATTTTTCGAAAGGTAGCCTACTGTTTGTGGACTTGTGAATTCTCCTAGCCAGTTTCTTGTAACAACCTGTGTTTTGTTTGCTTGAGTGGAATGTATTTTACATGCTTATCAATATCTATAGAGCTTGAGTTTTTCTCCTCTGTGGACTTTATGAATTCACTTTTGCTTCCTGCTTGACTAGAACAAGCAGCTCTGGTTATTACATTTTGGTTTGTTGCATTGAAAAGCTACTACAGTGCAAAGTGCTTTTCTTCTTAATTAAATACATTTTCAATTGTGTAGGCTGAAAAGTTTCAGTGGGATTTTAAGCTTCTAAATTTGTTTCAGTAAGCATATTAACCCTCGGTTAGGGCTTGACACACACTAATAAAAAGACAATGTAAAGTCTGGATTATTCTATTCTTGTGATTTTTTTTTTTTCTCTCAATGTTGCAACCTTTGCGGGATGCTATTCAAGTGGAAAATAAAGTTCAAAGGGAAATTCGCAATTCAAATTTAAGGGCAAGGTGCTGATCTGCTTTGATTTGGCTAAGCTTTGCTTAAATAAATAAAAAATAGCTACAGCAAATGTTAATTAGGTGTAAAGGAATCTTATTTCAAAAAGCCATGTTTTGGCTTCATTGTCTAACAGCTGAAGCAACAACTCATTCAGCTGGTTTGTAGGTGTTTGGGTGTGATTGTGTAGGTGGTTGCATATTTGATATTTATTTTTAAATGGTTTTGAGGGTTTAATCAGGCTAAAAACATCAAAAGTGGGAGTTAAGAGATTGTGATTGAAATTGGTTTAATTAGTAGGAGCTACAACTTGGTAAAAAGTTTGTTTATGAGGGAGAATAACTCTCCCGTGATTTCAGGCATGAAAATTGTCAGCTGGATCCCAATGGTGTATTCCAAGTCTTATGGCCACCTTGATTATATATGTGAGAGAATTGGATAGTGAGGCCGAATTATTTAAGCTGTGTGAAAGCAAACACGTCCCGGGATTGATTCCGGCATTGAACCCGGGTTGGGAACCTAGTAACATTGCCGGGTTCAACCCGGGCCGAGCGCTGTGTGAACAAAAGCCAGATCTAATGCCGTGTCGTAGATGACGCACGTTATCGCACGACTCTTTTACCGGCTGTTTTGAAGGAACATCAACGTTCGCGACAAAAAAATATGTGCAAACTGTAATGAAGCAGAGATCAGGTAGTTCCTCACTTTCCGCGCTGATGCCGAGATCGTTCGCCAGCTTCAGTAAAAGTATAACGTGACTCGTATATTACACGTCACGCCCTGATGTCACGTGTTGTTACGGGATCTTTACGGGTTGGCTGCATCCGAAAACTTAGGCAGGTGACTTGCTGCCTTGCTGTCTAATCAGGCAATGACTTTGCAGGCAGCGTTTTTGCCCAAAGGCACCTCATGAAACGGATTTCGGACAGGCTTCTGAGGCGGAGTAATGGTTTAATGATCTACAGCAAAATATAGAGAGCTTTGGTGATAACTAAGTGGATATTTCATTACTGCAATATTAATTTCTCGCTAGAAATTACATAAAAAGTGGAAAACGTTGTTCAGAAACATACATTTACACACAAACTTACCACCGACCGCAACTTTCAGACGCCATCTTTATTTTTTGGCTTAACTGTCACAGAGTGGAATGCACAGGATTGTGGGATATCGAAGGCAGTGAAGGATACATCTATTCTGCCTTCAAAAACCGGCCAGATGAAGGCATCTCAGGAGACAGGAAATGAAGCTGACATTGATTTTGGACGTGCCTTGATGCCTTCCTACCTTGGAATGCGTCCTCCGAAGGCAGCATTTTTCAGATTTCGGATGCAGCCGTTGTGTGTGAAAGCACGCACATATCCCGGGCAATCACTGGCAGTGTGAAAGTGCAAAATCTAGCGACCCGGGAACAATTGCCGGAAAACTTTACCCGTGTATTTGCCGGAATCGCAGTGTGAAAGGGGCTTTAGTGGTGCGATTGTACGTTCTTCCCTACCGCAGGGTCCGAGGGGCAGCATGTTAAGCACATGATCTGCAAGAGTTGTATATTTATTCGAGAGTGAATTCAGTTTCAATCTACTCTAAACATTATTTCAAAACACTTCCAACTGGTTTTGGAGTGTCTGACCCCGGTTTGAGGTAATGTCATGCTGTTAAGACAGAGTTTGAGTTTCGTGCATCAACTTGTACAAATAAACCATGCTGGCTTTTGTGCGGTATTACTGAACAGTTACCCCTTGCAAAATGTCAACAAGGAGCCCTCCAAAAGCTCTCCAGAGCTTTCAGCCCTTGTCCCAGCTACTTATAAAGAGTGTCAATTTCTTATCCTGAGTCATTCAAACATACAAATCCTCACGGACCTCCAGTTGTCCCTAGCATACAGTTTTATGAGTTTTTTTTAAACAACCCAAACATATAACATGTTAGCCCCCTATTCATGGGAGAAAAGAGACATATTTTGAGCTCTCTGACACTTTAGTACAGTCAAATAGGTAACATACTTCAGTTTCACCATGTTATGTGGTCTATAATAACAAGCTATATTAGCTTTTCCATCGTTAGTCATTACTAAACGACTAATCACAGTTTGAACACTCTAAATCCGTTTTTCATCACCTTTTACTGGAGAACATGATCTTTAAGTTTTGAATTCAGCCTTGGGATTTGTTTTACAGAGCTTTTGGCTTTTAGAAAGGAAAGGTCTGTGTTTAATTTTTTTTTAAATTCTGTTTTAAATTGACAGTATTACAATCCATTAGACAGCTCATTTTACGTTTAGGCTCGGGTCATAATGACTAATGTGCATGTCTCTTCTGCAATTTTCAACCTACTTCAGTGTAGACAACAAGGCTCATATATGTTCAGATGACTTTAAATGATTTTGCCAAGGTTTGTTTTCTTTTTTGGTGAATAGGGGAATTGTATTCCCAAACGGAATACTGTTTTTGTAACATTTAGAGTAAAATATCATATTCAAATGTAATATATTACCAATCCACATGATTTCATATGAAGGTTTTCATGTACCCATTTCAGTGTGCCATCCTTGTCCGTGTTATAAATTGGCATAATCATTATTAATGTGTTTTCCCTCATTAGATTGCAATCAGATAACTAAAACTATTTGGAGGTGGTCTGGAACAGATGCTGACCACATTTAAAGGGAAAATTCACAATATAATTTTTACAACACCACAATTTCTTTTTTCCCCCAAAATTCTGTAATTTACTTACTTTCATGACATTCCAACCCTGTATCACTGACTGATTTAGAAGATATATTTTGAAGATATTTTGAAGATATTCTGAAGAGCATTGTGGTTCAAACAACATTAGACCATATTGACTTATATTGAATGAAAAAAGAGAACTTTTACAAAAAGCCTTAAATGATCGTATGTAATATTTTGTTATTCCAAATGCAAGTTTTGCTTTGAATCCACAGCACATGAAAGAAGGACTTATACAAGCAAACCTCATGCTGTTTCATCACCCAGTCATTGTATCCAGATAGCGCTGCCTGTGATTTGCATGGCCCGCAAGTCATTGCATAATTAATTATGTTCTTTAAAACGTTTGTTCTTGCTTTGCTCTGTTCTTGCTTCTTCCTACCTGTCACTGTGTCTTTCTCAGTATTTCTTCTGACAGTTCCGAAAGGTCTGTTAATTATAATCATAATTTCCTTTCTAACGGGGCATCTGAAGGGTCTTCATGGAGATGGGTTCTTCAAAGGCGGCAGGACAGGAAGGAAGAAATCCTGGGTTTTAATAAACTTTACAGTCAGTACAATCAGCACAGGACAGCAGCTCAACAAATGGCCCCAGAGAACAATGGTTTCCTTGACTTAAAGTGGCTTTAGTGAATGCACATTGTTCTCTGGTCAATGAAAGATCTCCAATGTCAGGTAATTCACAATGTATCCATCAATCAGCTTGTTTCTCCACATCAAACAGCCCGAACAACCATTTTCAATAAAACAATGGTTTGGAATTTCATCAAACGTTGAAGATTGGCGGTCTATGTGACACACTCTTATCTTTGATATATTGTACTCCATTGAAGGCAGTTGAAGGTTTTTGTTTGGAATGTCTCTGTCCTTCATGCTCTTTGTATTCATTCCCTCACTTTGTGCCCATTTGGCAGTCATTTTAGAGGCGAGACGCAATGACTTTATAGTGTAATTTTCAGTCATCCTGAAAAGCTTTCAAACTACTGTTCCTCTTAATCCACAGAGAAACATAGCGTCGATAAATGATTTCATACTCCTGAACTTTGGTTGGAAGTTGACCTCTTTTTTTGGCACCCATCCTCTACAGACTTTTCTCTTGAGGTATTTGTGGCAGTTCTTGAGGGAGGACGTTGGAGTAGAGCTAATCGTCTTATATCTGTAAGTGAATTACGATGTGGCATTACTCAGGAGATCTACTTAGTCAGGTTTAATCTACTATGACTGACAGTCCAAGAATTATGATGTACTGTATACTGTAAATGTCAATGTTTATTGTTATTTAAGTAAGTAGTAAATTTGTTCTTACAACATTTTTTGCTCTCATGTTGTCCAAGGCTCAGTCAAGGTTAAAGAATCTTTGCCGTCTTTCAACCCATCTGCTTTGGGATGTTGAAAAGCTTTTTTTTCTTTTCTTCATGAAGTGAGTGAGCGATAGGCCTTAATGTATTCAACACTTGTGTTTTTTGAGAGTTTGGCAGCTTTTAAACATGAGCGGTTATTCCAGGTGGGAGAAAATTATAGGAAATAAAATCATGGAAAGCTCCTCAGTTTGTTTTCAAAGGATACCACTTAAAATGTGTGTTTATCTCCGTACATGCCGAGACATTGAACTGAACGAGTATCTTAATAAAACATTCAGATGGTTGAGGTTAAAAAGTGAAAAACTCATCCTGTAGAAATCCTGTTTCCTGTAGAAACGCTGAGAGTGGTTTTCTTTTAATCACACATGTATTTTAAAATACTGTGTGAAGGCTGACTCACCTGGCATTACATTAATGTAACAGGTGCATAGGCTTTATATTTATTTATTTGTAATTTTTTATTTTTGTCTTTACGATTTTTGTTCCAAGTACTTTAGGAAATAATAAGTACACAACAGTAACTGATATAATTTTCTTTATTGCTGATTCCATATACTGCATGACACAAGCAACAAACATAACAATTGCTAATATTTACTAAGATCATTTGACAATATAATTTGAACTTGCTAAAGTACAATATATATGTAAAATATATTTTACGTAATGATTTAGATGGCTATTTTTTGATAATTTAAACAACCAACACATCTATGCATCAAACCATAGGTTTGCATGGACAGCAACTTGCTTGACAGCAACTTGTTCTCTTGCTAGAAGTTTCCAGTTTTTTACGTGACAAGCCAAATCTGGTGATTTCCATGTGTCTGTCCATGAGCCTCATACGGTCCACAGCATGTTCCATCAGGAGGATCTGACCTCTGTCTGCTTAGCCCTGCCTACTGGATGACTGACATACGTTTTGTGTTTGTGCATTTGATAATTTGTTATGTATCAATATATCATGTGTTCTAGCAGGAAATTGAAGTTTATTTCTCAGCCACTGTGGAATCACCAGTAGCATGTTGTTTCAGTCATCACTGATGTTTGAAATAAAAATACCTTTCTGTCTTTGTTAACTTGATTGACAGGTCAGAAAGACCCTGGCCCATAAAAAGGGCAGCAGATGGGGCTCCCCCCCCCCTTTTTTTTCTGTGCAACATGATGGGCCACACTGCTCTTCATTTTTTTTTCATACAAAGCTAAAGCATAATATCACACTCCAGTGGCGGCTTGTGGATATTAAAATAGAGGAGGCACACTAAATTGTACACTTTTTACCACTTAATAAAAGCCTACTTTTGGCTACGTTCATGTAGGAAAACGACATTGTGCATATACAGCAAAACGTCTCAGGTTACGACTGTAACCTATGTTCCCTGAGAACAGGGAACGAGACACTACGTCAGAATGACGCTTTGGGGAACGCCTCAGGCGTGACAGGTGTCTGAAATCACTATCAAATCACGGCAATCATAATGACCGGCGACAGCCCGTGAATCATTAACGTGAATGATTAACGTGCGACCTGCAAGTATAAAAGGGAGCCTTGCAAACATGACAAACATCCTATCGTCTGAAGGGACTGTTGCAGGCAGGCCCCGAGGCATGGCAGGAAGACGTAGTGTCTCGTTCCCTGTTCTCAGGGAACATAGGTTACAGTCGTAACCTGAGACGTTCCCTTTCGAAAGGGAACTCTACACTACGTCAGAATGACGCTTTGGGGAACGATATACCAACGCCACCATGCTAAGGGGAGTGCCTGCCAAGCGGCAGTGACAACTGACAGAACTAGCAAATTCAAATGAAACGCTAGAACCACTCACCCTCAGGTCACACTGGGCTGTCAGTGACAGCACTCCCTACGGTCATAGCCCAAGCTATATGATACCACAGAAAAACCTCCATAAACATAGTTTTAGTGAAAGGTCTACCTGGGCCTGCTCAAGGGCCTAGGACCACACTTCAACTTCTTAGAAGGGGTCCCTTCTAGGGAATGTGGCTAGGGAACCTGAGGGAACCCCAGCCAGTCACTATTCAGGGGAACGTGCCACCTGAAATGCCACCAGGCAGGCCTTACCTGGTGTCACCATACAAGACACTATAGTCTGGCCACTTCCTGTCTGTCCGAAGACAGAGCCTCTGGACACTTGCCTTTAGGAAGGCATCCAACCCGAGGGACTGCGAAGCAGGCAGTGAACCACTCGGACCGGATCTCAGAGACGGGATATCCTGGAGAGTATGACTCAGCATAGTGCATTACAACCCTTGCCAGCGAGGGGAGTTTCTCTACTCGATCCACGGATCAACCCAGTGTTTGTGTTTCAAAACACTAAGGAGGCCTGTGAGGGCCTAAGGACTGATCTAACTGGGAGGCCTCATGAGAGGCCTACGACCGACTGATCAGACTCAGGAGACCACATACTCATACTGACCCTCAGTGAGGGGAGCATTAGATCTACCTGGTAGGCAACCAGGCTGTAGCAAGATAAAGAGGTTCCAGGAGGGAACCCGTAGCAGAGAATAAAAACTTGAGTCGAGCCAGGGCGCAAGCTCACCTTTGGTAGCTGCCTGATAAGGTCTGCTAAACTGAAAGTAAGCGGCCACTAGCTTACAAAACCCAGCACCACTGTGAAACTACTCAGGGAGACCTGGAGAGGCCTACTACCTGACAACCACAGTATGTGGGAGCTCACCATCAGAGAGGCCTGGTGCAGCCTACTATCTGATAACCATAAAACGTGAGAGCTAACCTTCCAAGGAGGCCTGGAGAGGCCTACTACATGATAACCACAGTATGTGGGAGCTCAACTTCAGGGAGGCCTAGTGAGGCCTACTACCTGATAACCACAGCGCATGGGAGTTCACTTACAGAGAGGCCTGGAGAGGCCTACTACCTGACAACCACAAAACCTGGGAGCTCAACTTAAGGGAGGCCTAGTGAAGCCTACCACAGTACATAGGAGTTCGCTTACAGAGAGGCCTAGAGAGGCCTACTACCCATTACCAGAAACCCCACATTAAGTGGAAACTCAAAGTATGTTGGAACTCAACTCCAGGGAGGCCTGGTGAGGCCTACTACCAGAGAACCATGACATGAAGGAGCTTACTTTCAGGGAGGCCTGGAGAGGCCTACTACCTGAAAACCACAGCTGACAGTGGGCCAGACTGGCAGTCCAGTTGACTGTCTATGGGGCTTTGCCTTCAGGGAGGCCTTATGAGGCCTACTACCTGATAGTTCAACCTCAGGGCCACTTAGTACCACAGTATGAGGGATTCAGCCCTCAGGGAGGCCTAGTAAAGCCTACTACCTGATCTCCACAAAAAATGTGGGAGCCCATCTTCAGGGAGGCCTGAAGAGGCCTACTTCCTGAAACGGTCTAATCAGCTGGATGTGTACTGCTGCTGGGGACTCGCCTAACAGGGAGGCCCGGTCGAGCCTACTAGCTGATAGCGAGTCTTTCTGCTACTTTAATGAACACTGCTGGAACCATACTAATAAAAAACTTTCCTAAAGTTTTGACCTAGTGTATGCTCCACAATGTTGTGACCCACCTCCGAGGAGGCCTGTTAAGACCTACTACTCGGTAGTGAGTCTTCTGCCCAAACTACCAGGGCCAACCACCAAAGGTGAGCTGGCCTAGGAGCCCTATCTTAGGGGTTACCCAGTCAAGGAGGCCTGCTGGGGCCTACTACCTAACTGTGCAGCCTTCAAGGCAGAAAAACTGTTACTACAGCGCTTACAGCATCCTGGTACCTAATCACATTGCCAAAGGCAGTGTACTCAGCAAAAAGCAATACCCTCATAGCAGGGGAGTACAACATACGCCACTCTGCCTAGTGGAGGCCCCATTTTAAGGGCCTACCTACTAAATGCAAGGGCATCAGCTCATGGCAATGCTCTGGCTCCAAGGGAGCGGAGTTCAAATACCGGAATGAAATGTAGTTAGAACTCCCTGCTCAACCGGAGCCATCATGGTGTGAGGTAGATAATACAGAGCTGAGAATGGATTACTCAAAACTACCCTGCGTTAGCGGGGGAGTAACACCATATGCCCCTGAAATGTTAGACAGGGAGCGGGCCTGCAAGTGGCTCCAAAGGGTGACAGGGATTTGGCCTGTGCCCAGCTTGGGGGAGCGGAGCTTGCTTGCAAGCCAACCAACTTTCACCCATCGTCCGAGCGGTTCAGCTCAACGGGCTGAGTGGAGCCAGCTCTAGAGGCCTAAAAACAAGTAGCTCTGTTCGGCAGGGTCTGGCAAACTATCACATCGCAGAGCGAAAGACAGCCTGACCCGCCTGAAGGATCATACCTCAACTACCACCCTGCATTACTCTATCACCCCTGAATGCAGTGAAAGGGGCGGGCTTTGGCCAACAACTCCCATTTAAGGGAGGAGGCTGAAATCTCGGGGAGGAAGCCTACACATAATAAAATGCGGCAGCTATACTTAGCAAAACGCCTCCAACATCCCAAACATAGCCTAGGCCAGCTACAGAGGCGGCCCGGGTTAGGGCCGACCTACAAGCATAGATCTACCTGAGGGCTCGGAGGAGCCACAGCCTACTTGATTGAGAGGCTGTGAAACACTCAACCTACTGCCAGGGGAGCGAAGTACTCAGGATACCAATGTCACAAACCGAAAGGTAGGACATAAGATCTATCTGAAGCGCCAGCGTCAGTCTAAACCTAAAGTAAAAAAGTTTTTTTTTTTTTTTTAGGAAGACCAACTACTCTACCCCTAGGCGGCTTAAAGCCCTGAGGCTAACATAGAAATGAGTGGTGGCCCACCACGCATAAAAATGTCATGACAGGAAGGCCATCACCTACTCACACGGGAGTCAAATCTTTTTTTGAGCTTCTCCCTAAATCGTTCTAGCCACAAGCTGGGGGGGGGCTTCAGGGCCCTGAAGTTCCAATACCTTACCTCATTGCTCCTCTAAGAATGACTCCCTAGGTCTATACAGGGAACAAGGTCTGTAGAGAAATACAAATCAGTGTTAGTATACACACAGAAATTATATTAAAAACCAACCAGTTCACCTGCGGCGTGCAGAGTGAAGACTCGCCAGAGAGTTCTCTATGAACCTGGGGGCCATCACTTTACATGCCTGAAAGAGGCGCTCTCACCAACCAAGCCGAGGCGGGCCATCAGAACCTTGTTCACATCCTAGACCCAGCCCCAGGCCTGGTGTAAGAAACGCCTGGGGAGTCGGGAAAAAGAGGAGAGGGCTAGGATAGTAACAGCCCTCCAGGAGATGATCCATCACTAACGCTGTGATCGTTTGTACTGGATCACCTCCCTCAGATCCTTCTTTTTCCTGCGGGAGTCACGCCTCCTCTGTGACCTGCTCCTACATGGAGGGGGTGCACGAGAGGCGACACTAGCTCTCTGGCCCTGTCTACGGCCCTCAGGTCGTGAAGGGCCAGGCTCTCCCGCCTGTCTGGGCTCGGATCCGGATCTCAGCGGTATACAGGTCTTAAACGCCGCTGAGCGCGCCTTCGCCTCCCTGAACTTTCCAACCACCGCCTCCGCGGAGGTGCCAAAAAGTTCAGAGGGCGAAACCGGTGCATCAAGGAGAAAGGCCTTCTCTTTCTCCCCGATGCCAGCCAGGTTCAACCACAGACGCCATAGTGTGCAGGGCAGCACCGGCCTGACCCGCTGCCGTGTATGCTCTGCCATTCAAACGCGCTGTGGTCTTGAGCGGTTTGGATGGCAGGGCTGGAGCACTCAGTGTCGACGCCCGCCCAGACACGAGATGGTTCAATGGGCGGCATCGACACATACCCATACTCGCCGATCCCCTCAACATCAGCGAAACTAGCCCGCTGATGACGGTGGATCCGAGCAGAGTATGGGTTCTTCCATGCCCTCTCGATCTCAGTATGGAGATCAGGAAGAAATGGAAGGCTCGCCTGAGCTGGTGGTCTATGGCCGGGGAGAAATCGATCGTCCAGCCTGCCACGAACAACTTCTCTCCTAACGCGCCGCCATGGCAGTTGCAACCTGTCAGTGGCGCGTTCCATTACATCCAGCAGCTCAGCATACACGGGGCAGGGTGGCTGAGAGGGTTCAGGGTCCACCTGAATGACCTCCTCCTCATCCATCACCTGCCCGTCCTGAAGAGCATCTGTTGCAGGAACAGTAGGAGAAAAATCCTCTTCGTCATCCACCTGCAACTCACCCTCGTCATCCGCCGAATCATCTGAGAGGTTAACACCCCTCTCAAGACGATCGGCGAGATCCCTCTGGGAACCCCATGACGCGAGTCGCCGCTCTGCCTCAGCGCGAGCGGGACCTGAGCCACGAGGTACAGATGGTGAGCCCTCCTCACTCGAGAAGAAGGCTAGACGAGAGCGGAGCGTTTTCAAAGCAAAACGCTCACAGTTTGCACAGACAGCTCCCTCAAGAGTCGCCTGTGCATGCTCTTTGCCCAGACAGAGAACGCACAGTTCGTGTGAATCACCCGGCGTCAAATACCTTGGGCACGGATCCGCACACTTCCTGAAGCTTTCAGCCTTCTCCGTGCGTTTCATTTTCTTTGCCGACTTTTCCAGCGATATCAAACAGACAGTCCCTGAAGACGAAAAGATGTTTGTCATGTTTGCAAGGCTCCCTTTTATACTTGCAGGTCGCACGTTAATCATTCACGTTAATGATTCACGGGCTGTCGCCGGTCATTATGATTGCCGTGATTTGATAGTGATTTCAGACACCTGTCACGCCTGAGGCGTTCCCCAAAGCGTCATTCTGACGTAGTGTAGAGTTCCCTTTCGAAAGGGAACAATATATTAAAATATTTACTCACCTATTACTTGAAGAAAAAATCCATGCTCCTGTCCTTCTTAGCGGCAAATGTGTCTATGACTCTGTCATATAATACACCTGTCATCTTTAATTCATCAATTTAGGCTGACTCCAGAGAAATTGTTTCTAAGTGTGACAGTCTTTCTTGTCCACACTTACTGTATATATTTTCTCACCCTCTTCAGGCCAGAGAAAGACCTTTCAGCAGACAAAGTTGTTACAGTTGTTACAAAGTTGTTTAACAGTTCTGGCAGGGTGCTATGCAAATCGTCCTGTATGATCATCTGAAGCAAGTTGCTCGGTGCTTTATGGAAATGCATCTCTTCATAGACCACAAGCATTTTTCAACCTCCAACTGTCAAAGAGTGTACACTTTTAAAAGTGAGGCCAGTTATGAATCAGGAAACCCCTTTGGTTTAGCAAAATCCACAAATGCAGAAAATTACAGAAGTCAAAAAAAAAAAAAAATCAGACTTTTCATATCGCTAAATCTCTCTGTCATCTGACATATAACTGCATCCATAAACGATCGCGTCATTATCCCAGCCTGATTCAGTCACGATTCGGTCAAAGACAATGTTCAGCCTTCACATACTGCATTCATGGCGCAGCTGTAGCCTAATGGTAAGAGAGTCGGACTTGTAACCAAAAGGTTGCATGTTCAAGTCTCGGTGCTGGCAGGAGTTGTAGGTAGGGGTGGAAGTTTATGAACAGCATTCTCTTCCACCCTCAATACCCATGGCTGAAGTGCCCTTGAGCAAGGCACTGGACCCCCGGGTGCTAGATATATAGCTGCCCACTGCTCTGGGGGTGTGCTCACTTCTCACAGCTGTGTGTATGCACTTGGATGGGTTAAATGCAGAGCACCAGTTCTGAGTATGGGCTACCATACTTGCCAAATGACATGACTTTCACTTTTTTTTCAGCTATTAAAGTTCCACTGAGTAGCCGAGCCTCCAGGAATTTGAACTGAATTGTCAGCCTCAGTCAGTAAAGTATTCCTTTTGAATGATTGAGTGAAAAAATTGTGGAAACAGTCCAGTGCGGCAAAAAACATCTTGGCATCTTGAATATTTTTTGTCCTCTGGGCCAACACTAAATTTAACCTTTGGACATAACAGTGCCCAAAAAGTGCATGTGGGCATTGTTCTTTCACACAGGCCCTCACATCCCCTCGTTGCCTACTCATACAACTTGTGCCGTCATATGTTTGACAAATTAACTTGTTCTACTTCTGAATTATTTTCATTAACACTTCAGAAACTGATTTGGCATCTCTGTCAGCGCTAACATCGTGGAAACACAGAAATCTCTCACAAATAGCGCCACTGACATTCACACAATGGAGAATTACAGACAGCTGGCATTTACATGAGACATCGGTAGTGTCATCTGCTTGTATGGCAAAGAAATCAGTTGACTGAATTTCTTGATCTATTTCATTATTTACAACAGTGGCTATACAGTCAATTATGTCATTTTGAATTGATTTTGAAGTACCTTTGAAAACGGTGGATGTTTTCAGATGCTCTGCAAGTGCTGCGACAAACTCTAAAAAGGTTTCTGAAAGTTCAAAATGCCTTTGTTTTTACTTGTAGCAGATTCATCGTGACCAAGAAATGCTGGTTCTTGTTGGTCCAAATATAAAACAGCAATGATCAGTTTGCACAAAGAATCACGGCTTTTCACATCCTGCTTGTTATGCCTCAGTACCCCAGTGGCAGTGGCCTGGCTGAGATTCCTCATAGATTCGAACCAGTCGTAATCCATGGATTGAATCCTCCATTAGATTTATCAAATAGAAGACAGTGCCAGAAGAAGAGTTTTTTCACTGAGCCTGTTAGCTACTCGGTTTTGCTAAATTATTAATTTCTAAAGCAGCGCGTTCGGACGCATAATGAAGAATAATGAATGTTTTATATCCAGATTAGGCATGGGTCTTCCTTAATTTTAAATTTTTAGCTGCTGCTCAAAAGGGAGCTTTGTAAATGTATTTGCGATAAAATATTCAATATCTCGTCCCTCCATATTTACTACATTATAGGCGCCACAGAGTCTTTCAAACATATTACAACACCATTGAGATCTCAATGGTGGTTAATTGATAAACCAAGGGAGGCTAGCCTCCTCTGTAAAATAAGAAATAGAGCCGCTCTGCTGACACATAGAAATACTTGATGCCGATTGGTTAATTTTTTATCAACGGAGGCCAAAACCTCCGTTTTTGGATTGTTTTTCCCCCTCCACTTCTCTATCCACAGAGACGTTCACAAGAAATTTAGTAATATTAAGTAATATTTTATTGTTTGCAATGGTGAAATTACAATTAAGAAATACACATTATGAAGACATTATATTATCTTGAGATTTCATTCAAATTAAATTGTAAGCTACTATTACTATTTTTCACCTCAAAATTGTTGCGTAGGCTGTGCCTCCCCCGACGTGCCACCACTGTCACACTCCATGACTTTGGTCACATTATACCATCACTTAAAGCTTCAGCACAAGGGTTTATCATTCAGCAAACCCCCATTTCGGCTGCTCGCTCATGTATTGTCCAAGCATCACTGAGATTGTTTATGGAAATAATCTTCATCTAAGTCCTCCCCATCTGATATCTTCACCCTTAACTGAGCGTTGCATCTAAATGTGGAGTCAATGTGCCACTGTTGCTTTAAATGCTTTGGTAAAAGCTTTAATCTCAAACTACATACCATGAAACACAGACAAAACACCTCTTTGCAATGTGCTTTATCTCTAAAAGAACCATTGTTTCATCATAGAGATAAAATGAGAGTATGGGATTATAAGATATTTCCCATGACATATTTAGCTGATGTCTACATAAATGTTTATAAACAACTGCAAACACAATGCAAAGGATGTGTGTGTGTGTGTGTGTGTGTGTGTGTGTGTGTGTGTGTGTGTGTGTGTTATATAAAAAAACATTACAATTTCATATTGTCATTAAATGTGGTTAGTGCCTATACACTGAATCCATCAAGTGCATCAATGTGATGATCAAAGGTCTGGTGCTGCTGTGGTGCTTGAATGTGCAAACTGAGTCAGAATCTGTCTTGTTTCACCCCTATATTTCATGTTTTCAGTCTCCTGTAGTGTTTTGATGAGCAAAGGGCAGGTTGATGTTAGCCAGCTTCACTTCCTCTGTACTGGTTCATTGAAGTATGACAGCTGCAATTTAGCGTAGATTGAAAGTACAAACAACATGCGTCATAGCTAATTATATGTACATAATACACAATGCAGTAAGAACCTTTAATGTTATTTAAGGCCCCAAGTCATATTACCTTTACAAGGCCACACCGAAACATCTCCATTCCAGTCCACCCACAAGAAACAAACCCCTCCGGGCTTCATATATAAACCAAAAACCTTCACCATTCCAGAGCAGCAGAAACTAATGTTTAACAAGCTGTTGAGTTTGTTAGGGAATAAATATTTTAAATATGGTGGATTGGATTATGTTCAGGCTTCACAACTTTGGATTTTTTTTTTTGCTTGTTTTTTTCACTTTAACATGTATTTTATTATATGGAATCTAAACTACAAATCAGTGTGTATTGAGTTATACAGGGCAGCGTTTTGATTGCTCATTGATTTTGTTTGATTGTTACTTATTTATTTTATTAGTAAGCAATAAATATTGAATCCACTGATTCCATTACAGAGAGCTGAAATTGCGCATGATATAAAGCCTAACACAAACATGCAGTCTGGAAGAAGGCAAAGATCATATTCCCAAATACAGGATAACCCTTACGATAATTACTAGGGTTAGCAGGTTAATGCAGTCAATATGCTGTGCTAGAGGACAAGAGTCTCTTGGTCTTCTGCTCAGAATCAGATCTTTTACAATAATTAGCTTTGTCTTTTTGCCTCCTTGTTGACTGAAATGAAATGGACCCCGGTTCGTACAGACAAGTTCACCTTATACGACAATGAGGAAAAATATGATTTATGTAAAGTCCATCCATCGTGGGGCCCTTCAAAATGACCTTTCCTGTTAGACAAAAGATGGGGAACTCAGAGTGACAGATGAAAGAAGGAAGCTCTTTTCCTTCCTAGGATGAAAGCACTTCCCTATCTTCGATAGCCGATAGCCCCTCAGCAAAGGGAGTAGACAGCCACATCCGCAATCAGCTCTCAATAATTCTGGAATCTTTCAGCCTCCAAAGTCCTCTTTAGGGAGAATTGGCACTTCCTTAGACCTGCTCACCCCGGCTGAGGTTCAGACGACTTAGGCAGAGGAAACAGGTCTTTAGTTTGGTTTACGGGGAAATACAGCCAGTTCAGCACATGGGGATTTGGATTAGAGAGAGTTTGGGTCATTTCACTTTCAATAACTGCTTTTTCAATTTTATTAGCTGACAGGCCTGAGAATGGGATTGACAGTATTTTCAGTGAAGAAACGCAGTCGCTTCTTGTCTTATAAGCATAGGGGGGCCCGTAAAAAAGACTTTAACTTACAGTTTGACTTAATAAATTATTTTCCAACAACATACACACAAATTATTGTTTATCCATTAGTTCTGTTCCCCGAATTTGATTGTCCAGTCAGTATTACGAGAGTCTTATTTGTGTTTTTCATACTAGTGGTAGATATTTATCAGCAACTCTTTCTGCAACTGTGGTTTTACCAGTAGGTGGCAACAATTGATTTTGGCTTTTGTATAAAAGGAGTATGAATCTCTAACTTAAAACTTAGTTCAGGAACAAAACAAGTGACTTTTTGTGCAAGTCGTGGAATCTTTTGCTCAACCAGTTTGTTGAAAAATGCTATTCATTCAGTAATGCTGAGCTGTGTACTCAGAGATCCAAGATGTAGATGATTTTAATTCTTCATTGGAACAGATTTGGAGGAATAATATACATAATATACATGTACATACATAAATGCTCATTGTAATATACCTGCCATACATTGTCAATTTGTATATTGTCATTCCTTACCCACCTATTTGTATTTTTTTGTATTTTTTATTCCTTATTGTGTTTTTTGTTCTGTCGCTGTTATGTTGCACTGAGGAGCTTCTGCCACGAAAACAAATTGTGTGAACATATGTGTGAACATACCTGGCAATAAAGCTCATTCTGATTCTGATTCTGGAATTTAGCATTACACAACTTCCTCACCAGTGGATTCTCTGCAGTTAATGGGTGCAAAATGAGAGTTCAAACTGCTGATAAAAACATCAAAATGATCAACAAGAAATCCACAAAATTCCAGTCCATCACTTAACATTTGTGTTTGTAAGAAACAAATCCATCCTTATATTATAATTAGTTACTCAGTATCACACTCACACATATTCAGGCATTGAGTATAATAAGGGTACATTGCCCATGTTTTTAATTTATAACAAGAGTTAGATGATTGTCTTTATTTCTTCCCCCACACCTTCTCTGAACAGTCTAATGGTACGACCCTTGCCCGACCAGGGGCATTGTGTTAATAACGGTGAGAGGTTAAAATGCTCATTGCCTCTGGGAGTCCAGGATGATTTTTTTAGCTTGTGTTGGGACATGTGCAATTTGCTGGTTGTTCTAGAAGTAAGGTCTCTTTATAAACATTATTATCCTATATGCATCTCCATTGTGGTTTCTGCTGATAAATGGAGTATATTAACTAAATATTTATGGTGGATGAACCGTCCCTGTGAAACATCTTGTATAGAGGCCAGTCAAATCATGAGCCAGGTCTGGTTTTCTTTCTTTCTTTTATCTGTCTCATTTAGGGCTGAAATGATTCCTCGAGTAATTCGATTACAAAAAATGATCGAGGCAAATTCCTCTGCCTCGAAGCCTCTTTTAATTTATTTTAAATCTCACGTCAGGTTCTTTCGCAATGATTTTTTTTAATGTGACACAACGCGTTTACGTTACCCACAAAGCGGAAGGAAACACAAGCGCTGCGTCCGAAATCGTATTCTGCAAGGAGTCAGCAGTGTTTTGATTTGAGGGAAAACGTAAAGAGAACGTGGACACACGTCGTGACGCGGAGGGAATCGCGGAATCCAGTCCTAAAAATGGATTTTACAGTTTAACGCGGAATGGCATGGAAATTTGCCAAATTATGAATGAATTAATCAAAAATAGGTCAATGCACTTACATCAGATCACGATATGGACTAATATCTGTAAATATTAAGCCTATTTAAAAGAACAGTCTATTTAAATATGATTCCTGCATGTTCTGCATGTCTCTGTTAATGAATGGAGCAGAAAGCACGTCTTCCTTTATTAACACACACTGAAGTGCGCGTGACGCCGGTGATTTCAGCGTCTGCTGTCTCACTAAATAAGGACGTGAACACATGAACCACATCTCCAGAACTGCTCTGACAGAAGAAAAAAAAATCTAACATAATTTTTTTTTTTAGGTTTGATCACACAACATTTCTTCCATGTTTTATTTTTAATAGTAAATCCCCTTTGTTTACCAAAAAGTTAAGTTTGCTTAATTTTCAATAATTAAAAGATAAATTAAATTAATGTTTTATGTGTTTAATGTTTAATGTGCATCTCAGAAAATGCTTTATTTAAAACCCCAACTGAATGACACTTAAATGCACGTAATTCATCTGTCAACTTTATTGTCATTGTTCACAGTACAAGTACAGACAGGGAAACAATAGGTAATAATTAAATGTTTATTTTTTGATGTATGCATTGCATTCTATGCATTTAAAAAGTAAAAATATTTTTTTTCTAAAAAAGGAAACTTAATTCTTCGTTTTAAGAGACCCAGGAGTCTTATTTTCTCTTGCATAATTAAAATTGCACTTTAATTAAGCAAAAACACATTTTATCCGATTAATCGATGGAATTTTTGGTAGAATACTCGATTACTAAAATATTCGATAGCTACAGCCCTAGTCTCATGAACAAGAGGCCAAACCCATAGACTTAGAATGAGAAAAAAGCTCATAATCAAAATGAATGAAAGAGGTCTAGTGGATGTAGTTGAATGTAAATAAAACAATGACAGGTCAAATAGACTCAAGGGCAAAGACCTTGGATTAATTAGAGTGAACTGTGAAATTATTCATCCGATTTGTTTATTATTTTACTGTATATATGGTCATTGAGCTGTAACTGATTCCTGAAGGCATTCAGCGATTCTTTTCATTTTTCTCCTTAGCACAATCTTGGTTCTTTCAATATGCCACATGGGCACCACAAGTTGTGTAAGGTGCTTGATACTTTATAACTGATAGTAATTTGTAACAGCTTGGAAGAAAATGTTTCACTGGCTTTCAACATGAGGACACCATATGAACATCTAAATAAACATATGATATGTTGCACATACACTTACTCCAGTCCAACATTTGAGACCACTAGTAAAAATGCTTTTATTTAGCATTTGTCTAAGCTAATTTATTAATAATAATAAACTTTCTTCTTCTTTCTTCTTGTCGTCTTCCTTGTATTCTTTGTCATAATAGTGGTTGTCATCAACTTTGTCTTCCTCATCTGTTTTTTTCTTCATTGTTTTCATCTTTTTCTTTGTCATATAACATTTTACACAAATGTTCCTTTTCATTTTATGTCATAATGCTTCAAAATCATTCCTAAAACTTTTTTAGATCTTGAATCCCAGATTTTCAGTATTGTCTTGTCTTTTAGACCCCACGGTAAAAGAGCAGACTGAGGTATTAGACTGCTTTCCAAATGAACTTGAACAGTTTTGGTGTGTGTTTTTGTGAGTGTTACTTGTTTTCATGTTTTTGAGAATCCTAAGGCATTTCTATTAACCGCAAGACTCATAAACATAATAAAAGACACGTTGAGTGTCTTTCAGAAGAACTGCTCTCAGACACTAAAATGTGATCAAAGTATGTCTTTTTAAATGTCTGTCTTTGAACTTGTCGTTCACTTTCCACTTTATCACTTCTGCTATCGTTTCACTAATCCAGTTTTATCCTTTATCTGCCTGTCTGCTTCCCTTATCTTCTTTACATACATGGTTTCGCCCTTCAACTTTCTAAGTGGCTCTTTTAAAGAATTAGTTCACGCAAAATTGAAAATTTACTCCCCCTCATTTCATTCCAAACCTGTATGACTTTCTTTCTTATTTGGAACACAGGAGGAGAAATTTTGATCTCTCTTTTGTGCGTACGACTGGAGTGATAGATTTGGGTGAAAACTGTGAAATTTAAGCCATTATTCAATGATGGTTTTCTCTTCCATTGAGCTATAGCTTCTTTAATTTCAGTTTGTTTCATTGTAAGCTTCATATGAAGCATTTTTGTGATTTTTATGTTGCTTTTTGTCCTTTTGGAGCTTGAACGCCTCAAACCTTGTGCACTTTCATTATATTGAAATAAGTGGTTAGGATATTCCATTAAAAAATATGCAAATTAAAGGGTTACTCCACCCCAAAATGAAAACTTTGTCATTAATCACTTACCCCCATGTTGTTCCAAACCTGTAAATGCTTTGTTCATCTTCGGAACACATTTTAAGATATTTTGGATGTAAACCAGGAGGTTTGTGACTGTCCCATTGACTGCCTAGTAAATTACACTGTCAAGGTCCAGAAAAGCAGTCAGCGGATATTCTCCAAAATGGTGCTACAGTGATGCGGAGAGACACAGAGGAGACAAATCGTAAAATAAAGTCGTTATTTTTGTTTTCTTTGTGTACAAAAAGTATTCTTGTCACTTTATAACGTTACGGTTGCACCACTGATGGTAGATGGACTATTCTGATGATGTCTTTCATACTTTTCTGGACCTTGACAGTGTAAAGTTAATTTACTTGGCAGTTAATGGTACAGTCACAAGGCTCCCGGTTTTCATCCAAAATATCTTACATTTTGTTCCGAAGACGAACAAAGCTTAATGGGTTTGGAACGACACGGGGGTAAGTTTTTCATTTTGGGGTGGAGTATCCTTTTAAATGAAAGAAGAAGTCATACGGGTTTGGAAATTTCGTTTATAGTGAGTAAGTAATGGGAGAGTTTTCAATTTTCAGTTAAATTGTTCCTTTTTTATTTCTCTTTTAATTTGTCTCTTTTTCCATGTGTCACTGAACTCAGCCAGCATCCAGTGGTGTGTGTGTGTGTGTGTGTGTGTGTGTGTGTGTATACACTCATCGATGGATCTGCCTGCATCTGAGTGTATTGGGAGGGTGCCATTATTATTTTTTTTAAAGCAACCAGAGAGCATTTAAAATGAAGAACACATTTTATCATTGGGTGTGTATGACTGGAGGGCCAACTCACACACGCTGAATAAATCAGAAGGTCAAGACCATTACGAGGGCAACTCCCCACGGAGCAACCCAACGCACACACGCAAGCACGATCAGGAAGTCACTGACATCCCATACTTTGATTAATCATATAATACAATTTCTCTCATATCACGATTCACTGAAGCATCTTTGTCTGATTTTGGTCATATATGTGGTCTGTTTAATCCTGTTCCAGCTGCCTGACTTCACCCTGTGGTGGAAAGAAATGCAATGGATAGAGATTAGAGTCATGAGCTTTATAACAATTCAACATACATGTACACTACCGTTCAAATGTTTGGGTTCAGAAAGTGTTTTACTGTTTATATATATATATATATATATATATATATATATATATATATATATATATATATATATACACATATATATATATATATATATATATATATATATATATATATATATATATATATATATATATATATATATATATATATATATATATATATATATACATACATATATATATATATATATATATATATATATATATATATATATATATATATATATATATACTTTCATTTAGCAAGGACAAATTCAATTAATCAAAAGTGATTGTAGAGACATTCATAATGTTACAAAAGTTTTTAATTACAAATAAATGCTGCTCTATTAAAAAAAGAATGTATTATGGTTTCCACAAAAAATATTCATTAACAAATCCCTAACCCTACTTATTCAAAAATAGCATTTTCAGATGATAAAAATGCTTTTTAATTTCCGTCTGTAGAGTTATGGGAGCTGAACAGGACGAGGGTGTTCCAGTCTGGAGAGGGGCGTCTGCAGCACTACAGTATGTTACTGGATGAGACTCAGGAAAGGCTTTTCATCGGAGGAAAAGACATCATGTACTCTCTCAATCTGGAGCGCATCACTGCCCCTCACAAAGAGGTTTGTTCATTTTCGTAGCTGTTCTTAGGATTTGGGCGTCATGTCTGCCCAGCATTGCCATCAGTGTGTCTGTGTGTGTGTGTGCATGTGTAGAACAGTTTATCATCTCATTTGGCTCATGACAGTATGATGCTCAAAGCAATTTACGTCTGTTGCTAAATAAATCTCAGGATAACTTCACACATACTTCTACAAAATACTTCTACTCCTACAAAATAGAACCCAGCGATTGTATTGTAACAATCTGCCCCCCTTCAATTCACAAACATTCACAAATCCTTGTTCTCATTTTAAAAATTGTTGCCCTGAAACTGTCATAACTATATATAGTTGAAGTATCTATCAATGTACTGTATTAACTGTATTAAGTATGCAGTTAATACTTATGTTGTGCTTGGCATGGACGGAGCATCAAGCAAAAGTAGGCATTTTTGGTTATTGATTGCATTGTACTGTAGAAATACCAGAGGTAACAGATGTCACCCATAATTTATGCCAAAAGAAAGCGTCCGATTTTCATATTTCTGCCCCTAATGGCAGTTTCGCGACTTTCAGATTGGAAGCAGTCATTACCCTCTGCTTTTTTGAAATGGTAAAATGAATGAATAATAAATCAATATATCCATCCACAAAAAAAGTGGCTGCTGATACATTTAAAAGAAAAGCATTGTAGGTTTTCTAAGGCTTATCTACATTAATACGTATGTAAGAATTAAAAATAACGATTTTGGATATAATTATTCCTAACTGCAATTTTACAAAAAAAAGTGTTTAGCAAATTACATTTTAGTGAGTGTCCCTGTACTATTTTCCACTGGAAATTAATGACTTCTAGTCCTCTTATAGCATCTTCATCTCATGTGAGTGTATATGATTTTAGACACTTTTCTTTTTAAGTGAAAACATTATTTTTTTTTGTAGACTTTTAGGGAGTATCTTAATTAAGGGGTTGTGTAGAGGTATAATCCACTCCACACTCTCAGAAAAATAAAAAATAAAAATTACAAAAGCTGTTACTGTGTCGGTACCCTTTCAAAAGGCAGTAATATGTACCTTTTAACATTTTAATATATACCCTTTAGGTGCAGTAAGGCACAAAGAATATATATATATATATATATATATATATATTTTTTTTTTTTTTCTTTTTCTGAGACTGTAGTGTACCTGAAATTACATTTATGCATTTGGCAACACTTTTATCACATTCAAGGTGTAGCTACATTTGATCAGTTCATGCATTATCTGAGAATTAAACCATTGACCCTGTCTTTGCTAGCAACATGCTCCAGTGTTAGATCTACAATGTGTTTTTTATGCAACCACAGGTCAGGGTAACAATGACTGTATTCAGCCAAGTACAGCAAGCATATTTCTGTGCCAGAACAACATGACCAGAACTCATGCGCTTGTTTTTCTGTTTTAGATTCACTGGGTGAGCTCTGAGGAGCAGGTGGGGGATTGTTTAATGCAGGGCAGAGAGAAGGTAAATCTGTTATACATCCTGTAAAGTATATATGATACAGTGATATCCTGTTACATGGCTACAGTGTTTATCTTTAAATATTTTAAAACAGTTCTTAAAACGTATTTTCTTTATCTGATCATCTCTGCCTTTATCTGTCCCTCTCTCACAGCCTGAGTGTGCAAACTACATTAAGTTGGTGCAGCGTTATAACAGCACCCACCTGTTAGCATGTGGGACTGGAGCCTTCAACCCAGTGTGTGCCTATATCAGAGTGGGCAGTGGAACAGAGGTACATCTTATTACATTTTATAATGTATTAAATCAGAAAATAAATACTTTCAATTGTAAGGTAAATAAATAAATAAATTCATCAGATTTTAATGGTTAGATTTTTATTGGAAAACATGAAAAAAAAAGTTGCATTCAAAATATTATTGAAACCTACACAACAGCATTGGCATGTTATAAAACTGTAGTGTTAGTCAAAGCTGTTGACAACAAAGTTTCAGCGATGCCTCAGTGACCGCAGCGTCTTTGAATCTTTTTATTGTATCGGAAGCAGACTGCGGTCGCTTGTAGGGAGAGGACTGAAAATGCCATGGTGTTGCCTTGTTTCCTCTTTCTGTGTTATTTTCCAGAAAACATGTCTTGAGGAGGTCCAGTTTGTCTTCTAAGGAATGTGTCATAGTGACTCACGGATGAATTGTGTCCAGTGTTGTGCTGTTGTTTGTCACCAGAGACCATACTGGAAACTAGCCCTGCAGTCTGCGACTATCACTCTCACTCTATTCCACACATCCTGGAGTCCAGCAGAGAGATTTGCGATAATTGAAACCAGTCAGAGTGGTAACAAGTTAAAGTGCTTAACATCTCAAGACACTAAAACATTGGTCTTGTTTTGAGTTCTAAAGTCTTTGATTTGTAAAAAGATCCAGATGCTGTGTGTTACCGTGAGGTTTAGGAGAGTTCTTTGGCTTGGAGGGCTGTCTGATAACATGGTAGCTTGTATTCAGTTCGCTGAAAGTCTGAAGTTTGCAGTTGGAAGGAAAGAAATACTTAAAAGCATATGGAATTGTATTATCATAAGGAATGTTAAAGTGATAATATAAAAGCTAATCCAAAATATTAGTGAATACTATAATATTATATAAATAATACTAAAATAAATCTGGTCAACACATCTTTAATTTATTAAAATTTGTTGATTTCTGTTTCACACAGCCGAGTTAATGTTAACGATTGAGTGCAAAGGTATATTAAATGGCATCTGAACCACCTTAAACTTTTGTCATTGTGAAAGAACGTTGTTCAGTCGATTGAGTCAGTCTTTGTACTGACAGGATTTACAAACCATTGATTAAATTGTGTGATACACAGAGCTGCTTTTATGTCTGTAAAAATAATTGGTGAATTTACAGACATTTTTTTAGATCTTAATTTGTATCTTAAATGTTCACATTCTAACATTTTGCTCATGTAGGTGATGTGGGTTTGAGTCGAGTCTGCAACGTATCTTGATCACTTGCCTTCTTCTTTCTCTCTCTCTTCCCAACAACTTCCTGTCATTATCTCTACTATCTCTCTAACGAAGAGGCAAAACCCCAACAATAATAATGTAAAAGTGACAAAAAGTAGTTCTGACAGCACTTTCTTTCTGAAGCAACTTTAACACACTTCAACTGCCTGTGATGAAAGCCTAGTCTCCAGAGAGACAGTTTGTTGTAGTGTACGACGGGAAGTTTGATCATTTTCACTTCATTTAAAATCTCCAACCAAACAGACAAGCGAAAACAAACATCTCCATCCTCCCAGGAGAGTCCCAGTCAAATTACAGAGCGGCTAATCATAGAGAAGCGAGCTGTATTTGAAGGAACAGGCAAGAAGAAAAGAGCAAAGAGAAGACGTTTATTTGAAGGAAACCGAGAATCTGGATTCTTTCTTGTGCTGCATCGTGGCAGGTGGCCTACAGGCTTGCTTTCACATTTTTTTTTCACTACTTTTTAATCTTTTGGATGTTTTCAGGCTGGAGAATTCCCTTCCCACCTCATTCCGGCTTTTTATTCCAACCAGGTTCAGAGATCACACTCATGGCTGGGAATAGGAAGCACTGGCTCCCTGACCCTCCGGCAGAAGTGAAGGAGAGAGCCACAGGCATAATGGGAGCCATAGGCAGGAGATCAGAGAGGGTTTAATTAGAGTAGACAGGCTTCAGCAGGGTGCCTGATAACTCCTGCGTTGAGCTGCAGGCCGCCAGCACACGCCTCAGTCTGGAGCAGCTACACCCAAAACACTCTGAGACATTATTGAGACTTATGCGAAACACATATGCATCTATGCACATAAGACATGGGCTTCACATTCACATATAAACATGGCGACAAATATGGCTACACATACCTGCACAATTATACACACACTCTGCCCTGGAGTGCTGGGATGACATGTTGCAGATGTAGCTATGATGACAGGAAAAACTGATAAAGCTACAGGGACACAGTGCAGAACCAGAGAGAGTGAGTGAGAGGCGTGTACATGAACATACAGGCGTACACGCATTCCTTCTCTAATATCAGGAATCTAAGCACCATTCCGGCCCTTTGCACCCATATGCACATCACCTGACACATCACAGCACACCATTCCTTCTCGCTGTCTCCTCTTTTACCAAAACCCTGCATTTTCTCATGGGCTTTACACATACTTGTATACTAATACACCCCCATCATACATATGTTGATCACAATTAAACTAAAATGTATTTTCATTTAATATTTGTGCATTTAGCAAATTTTTTTTACTATTATTAAAATGTATATAATATCCAAGTGAAAGATATATCACCAGCATGTCAGAAAAAAATGAATAGAAACCAGAATCACTGAGTTTTGCAAAAAAAAATCACCTCCTTGTGTCAGTATTTTGTTGAACCACCTTTTGCTTTACTTACAGCCTTTAGTCTGTTGGGATATGTCTCTACTAACTTGGATAAGTGTCATTTCAGGCTGAAAAGCAACAAAAAGTTATTATTTTATAGGGGGGGTCTTTTCTTTACCCACTGAACATTTTATTGTAACTTCTATTCAAACTTCTATGTCATGTATTTAAATATATTTGTAACTATACGTCTATATTAAGGACATTGCTAAAATATACTTTTAAGATTTGAAGTTCGGGATGTTGGATGAGGCAGAATAAATACTATTACCGTAATTTCCGTACTATAAGTCGCACTTCTTTTCATAGTTTGGCTGGCATAGTTTCGACTTATTTATCAAAATTAATTTGACATGAAACCATGAATAATGAACCAAGAAAAAACATTACCGTCTACAGCCGCGAGAGGGTGCTCTATGCTGCTCAGTTCTCCTGTAACTGTTAATGTGTTATGTTCAGCCTGTTGTTCTGTCTACTATTGTGTACCGTTAGCTGAATAACCTGCCTTTCCAGATTACAAATATCTGTTCTTGGACTTGGATTTTGTTAAATAAATTAAGTTTATATTTTAGTTAACAGTTTTCAGTTCTTTTCAGTCAATGTTTTCAGGGGGAAGCGACAGGAGCACTGAGCATCATAGAGCGCCCTCTCGCGGCTGTAGACGGTAATGTTTTCTCTTGGTTCTTGGTTCTAAATAAATCCAATTTATAGTCCAGTGTGATTTATATAGGGGTTTTTTTTCTCGTCATGACGTTTTTTTGGACTGATGCGACTTATACGTCGGTTCGATTTATAGTCCGAAACAAATGGTTATATAAATGCATTTATTTCCATTGTAAAAAGTGTATATTAAAAAATAAATAAATTCATTCAATCTAATTAAAATTGCTTAATGGGTATTTGTGTATGCCGTGTATTTTTAACTATGCATAATTGCTTAATAATTTTATAATTGCTTATTATTTTTATCTTTATAAATTTGAGTACATAAAATTGGGCGTTTAAGACATCGCTTAATTTTTGTGTACTTTTTCACCCCTCAGTTGTATTTGGTTTTGAACCAGCCCTTCACACTAACTCTCAGATTTGGTACTCGGTGGCTGTCAGTTTCAGCTGATCTCTCAACTAACATTTTAGCCCTCCTGACAATACGCAACACGATCCCCAAACCTCGTGCAAATATGAACCATGTGTCCTTCCACAAGGTGTGCATGTGAGTGTGTGAGTTTGAATCAACAGCCGTAAGGTGTGCTGATTATCATGTGAATCTCGTACAGTTTCATCACATCTACGGCCCGGATGTTACTTCAGGAACATTCACAACCACGTGTGCTTCCCACAAGGGCTGATGCTCTCTGTCTGATGATCACAAGACTGTGTTAAGTAAGATTTGTTCATTTGCAAAGGACCTTACGGCCCCCTCGGCATATACCAACATGTCAACAAAAGCCAACCTATATGATTTATACCCAGAATTCTCCCATGTAACAGCAGGCTCCATAAAATGAAACTGAAGTTATGGGTTCGGCTAAGGATTTATTTCCATTCCTGCCTCGTATTATAATGATCGGAAAAACGTCCACCTGCGGAAAGAGTAAAAGAACAATCCTAATACAGGAATGATGGATGGATTGGTGTTACATGTCTGGTGTTTGTTTCTCCAGGATCACATGGTGTAAGAACACATAAATCAAGCTTGTGAAAGCCTGTTCTGTGACACATGTTGCACAGTTTATACCGTCACCTTCTGGTAAAAGTGAGCTTTGCAATAACGGTAGAGAAAAAGTGATTCTTCAAAGGGCTTTTCATGTGGGGAAGGACTCTCCAATCTCATTTGACCCTCCATTACTTCACCTGGATGTTATATTTCCCCTGAGACTGCAGTGAAGGCCTGTATGTTTTTGATGAAAATATTCTGTAATATACACTGATACTGATGTGTTCATACATTATACTATGATACAAGCTGCCCGCAGGCTGATTGATTATTTTGAGTGCTAAGAACTGCATAGTGACAGATTTCTATTTTCTCTACCCTGCTGAAAATACAAGCTTACACCAGCATGACTTTCCATGCTGCTGACCAGCAAAACTACTGCTGGAGCTGCTCGACCAGCATGATCTTTCTGTTGAAGCTGGTTGACCAACTCTCACTGGAGAAGCTTTTTAAGAACCTAGAGAGGACGCCAGCATATCAGCAACTCGTGCTAGAGATATCATGCTCAAGCATACAGAAATACCAATGTATGCTCGTGATGAACAGATGGAATTTTCAGTGGGAATAATGTCAAGAGAAAAACAAATCACAAACATTAACAAATTAACACAAACATTAATGCTTTTTTTTTAGTTAAATAAGCTTAATGATTGATTGATTTATTATTATTAAAGAGTATAAAATAAATAAAAAACTGTTATTATTATTATTATTATTATTGCTACCGTACTTCAGTAAATCATCCAAATCATGTTTTACTTTGTCAGATAATGCTACTGTAAATATAGTATATAGTAGTATAGTTAGTAAATATAACTTTATTAGTCTGAAAAGCATTGTGTTCATGAAAGGTTCTTAATAAACGGTGTATGTGCTGTATGCATGCGTTTATTTATTTATCTGTAGTGTTATTACAAAAACACAATGTATGCTGGGGATGAACAGTGTGAAAATGTCATTAAAACATTATTTTTGATGGAATAACTAAATTTTTTCTGTTAAATCATCTGACTGATTTATGTAGTAATGTTGTTAAAATTATATTCGTTTTTTATTATTATATAGATTATGCAATAAACAACATACTATTTTATTACTATTATTGAGTATAATTGAATTTCTGTTGATGAAAGGTTCTTGATAGATATTTGTTTTTTTATTATTATTTAACAAAGAACAACTTTAATATTATTATTATTATTATTATTATTATTATTATTATTAAAATGTTTCTTCATAAATAAAAATCTATATTTATTTATTGAAATGCATTATTATATTTGGCTTGTTAAACGTGTGTGTTTGTGTTCCAGCAGGAAGAAGAGTTCCGGTTGGAGTCTGATCACATACAGAGTGGCAGAGGAAGATGCCCATTCCATCCCAGCAGCCCTTCAGCATCCACTGTGCACCGTGAGCATTCATCCATTCCTGCAGCTTTCTACAGAAAAACCTCTCCTCTAGTCCTTTTTTATATTTTCAGTCTTTTCCTCCTTTTGTTTACATCAAAATATTTTTTATCCCATTATATCTTTATTCTTCTGTAGCTTCCCCCCTTCTCCTTTTCATATTGATGTTCAGAATGTGTGTTCTTGAGTTTTGAAAGGAAGAGAGTGCATTTTGAGCCCTGGGCCATACAGCATGGAAGCTCTACATAACACACTTCAGCTCCAATCCTTCAGAGCGCTCATTCACGTTGAGGCAGGAATTTGATTGAAGGAGAATTGAGAGATGAATTTGATGACTAAGCAGCTGCTGACTGTTATCACCCGAGTTATTAATTTAGTCTTGCTCCGGCCCAGCATAAGGATCGTTCGCAATAAAGAATATTTAGATACTAAATTGATATTGCCATTTAGTTCATTACCTCGTGACTTACTGCAGGATTTATGACACACACTGCTGAAAGAGTATGGAATTACATTTGCTTCAATAAAAATGAACGAAACTTTATAAAACTGAACGTAACTTTTTCAGAAACTATCGAAAATATGCCATTACAAAAGAAGAAAAGCACAATGAAAATGAAAAAAAAAATTAACACAGTTGCACAAATGTAACAGGCTCTTCAAATATGCTTCATTTTTGTTCATGTTTTTCAAAGATTAGTTTTCGCTGATCGTGGATTCTGAATGCATTGCCACAGATTTCGCTTTTGCTTCGTAGTTTTTCGTTTGGAGTTTTGACACAAACCTCTCGTGGGGGCGGGGTTAACAATGATCTACTCTGATTGGATAGTGAGCTTTTGATGGACAGGTGCTCTCTGACCGGGAAGTACAGGCGCCACCCAGTGGCGCCAGAGAGTGGCGCGCATATTGAAAGCTCTCGTGGTGATTTGTATTACTAAATCATAGCTGCCAACTCTCACGCATTCAGCGTGAGACTCACGCAATTCTCACGCTCTCACGCCACACCCCCATATTCTCACGCAGACTCGTGCAGCAGTGAGGAAACAAATTGCGCCGCATAATCTCGCAAAGCAACTCTCAATTCAAATTGTGAACGCTGGCAGGTCAGTGGGTTACAGGTCGCTTCTTGTCTCCGTCCAGTTTAGGCTAGTAACTAATAGGCCTATGCGGTTATATACTGCAGTTTATATAGAATTAAGTTAGCATTAGCAGAGTTGTTTGTTGCAACAGCACTGAGCAGTTATTTTACATAACTTTATAATAAAAAACTGTATCTGGACACATAGGCGCCGATTTATGTTTTTCTCCGTGGGTGCTCAAGGGCGCACGCCATTTAAAAAATAAAAAAAATAGACTAGGCTATTCAAAAAATATTGCATTTCAGAACCTTAGGCTAATGGACAGCGGCCGATACAAACAAACACAACAGCGTCACTTCTCAAAAATACAAACAGGATTGGAGATGAAAAGTTTAACTGACACGTAACCGCTAATGCGTTCAGCTTCTTGGGAAATTAATGTTTTGTAAATATTGATTAAAAAACTATTGCAAAGGACAGCGTTTCCATTAACCGATTGTTGCGACTAAAATAATGAGTTTCTGGGATGTCTACCTCATTTATGTTTCGAGGTTTCTTTTGATAGTGGCATGGCTTTTCTTTGAGGTTTCGAATCCATTATTCATATAGGCTAAAAAAATATTTTTTTATTTTATGTATTTAACAAAGAACTCGTATTCTGTCCAAAAGTAGGCTACTTTTGTGTCCATTAGTTTTTCCTCTTTTAAACCGTACATAGGCCTATACTTGAACAGAAAAATGTTCCCATTTAAACCCTGTTACGAACTTTAAGGAGTCTACGGAATGTACCGTAACATTTACATATTAACGTAGCTACTGCTGGGTATGAAATGAGGTGGAAGAACATGACAGACAAAACTTTGAAAGAGAAAAAATACTGGACGTTTATTCACAAAAAGCCAAAGCCACTAGATCCAGTAAAATAACAATAATAATGTGCGCTATGTACAAGGTGAAAATGTAAACAAACAAACAATAAAATGGGAAAAGAACGAAAGCGGCGCCAAAGGAAAGAACAAAATATAAGAAAACAATCCTTAATCTAAACCTAATCTAACCAAAGCAAAATGTAGAAAATAAACCGAAATCTTCAGTGCATCCGCCCGGCACCTTAACTAAACTGTCTAACAAAAACAGAAATACAATGTGTGGCGCTCACTTCTTACCTAGTGTGTCTATACAATATGTACAGTGTATATCGCGATATACTGACCTGCGTTCTCTTCCCTCTGTACTACCAGCTGTTACTCAAGGTCTCATAGCGAACGAATAACTCTTAGTCTGATTAATGATTAGTGATTACGGAAAGCAATAAATGATTACATACTCGCACGGCACTGTATAGTGGGGGATGGGACGTTTTCAGAAACGCTGTGATTGGTGGATAGGATATGGAACATGCATGCGACTGGTTATGTCACTGTCACTGACAACAACATAACCAATCACAGTGTGGCAGACGCTTCATAGCGCCAACTGCAATGTTTAATTTTAAATAAATGTAGCCTACTGGCAGTCTGGCACTGGCACACGTGGGTGCTCGGTATTTTCCGTGGGTGCTCGAGCCCCGGAGCACCCACGGTATCGGCGCCTATGTCTGGACATGCCTAGTAATGTTAGGGCTGTTAAAAAAAAAAAAAAAGATTTTCGAATATTCGTCAAATTTTAAATAAAAATCCACATTTTTAGGTGTGCATTAGGGAGGCTGCTTTAAGGCCCTGCCCGGGTATACTTCACATTCCAAGCTTTCCAAAGGTGGATGAGCTCGACACGCAGTACCACTTCTGTCTCATCATTCACCTCGTGCATGCACTGTTGTACGTCTCATAAATTGCCTGCACACGGGCGGGGTGTGCAGCTGTCCGCGAGCCCTCTTGATGATGAAAATGACATATTGCAGCGTGGATGCGGACGGCCCAAGTATATTTTGACCTTTATCAGTGCAGCTCGAGATGCGATGACAATGTAAGTTTCATTGCATTATAATTTTCTTTTTAGCCTTTCCAGTTAAAGCCACTAGATGCAGTGCTGCAGCGACGTTCTTTCAAAATATTGCGGAAAAAAAGAACAACAATGTGGAGAAGACGTTGTTTACATCAAAACCTAAATCAAGCTGTTCACCTAGAACACATTTCGCACACTCGTGTCTCTCACAAGAGAGTCGGATATTTAGAAAGCCATGTAAAATTAAAATTAACTTTTTAAAAACTTATCTCGTGAATTTATGGTGGGTTTTTCCCATCCCACTGCATCTCATGTTTTTAAATGTAAAATGGACTCTGTGATTGGCTTTCCGTACTCTGTATTAAACTATGCATGTATACATGATGCTGTTTTGTTTATAGTTGTTTAAGCAACTTAATTATAATTGGTTTATAAACATTTTTTTTTAAATATCATTCACTTAATAGTCATGTATTCTAATGCATTTATTAAATGTGCATTAGTAATATTTTGCTCGATGTGCCCTCTTGTGGCATCAGGATAGAAGCAAAAAGCTTCTCTTCACCCTAACTGAAATTATGCATTTTAAATTCAAATATAATTAGAATTGTGATAATATAGAATTAAAAATTCGAAATTAGTTTTTCAGCCATTTTGACAGCCCTAATGTAGTAAATGTTAATTATTGTTATCTAAGAACAGAATGTCAAGTCAACGGCATCCCATATTAAAATGATTTTATTTATATCAATCAAAACTCATCAATCATGTCCAGATATTTGATATTTGGTGGTGTCAGTATGGATAAATTTGAATTTTCTGTTATAGGATGTTATCTAAAGTGTCAGGGACAGGCAAGAAAAGAACGCTTGTATCAGCCGTCCACACTTCTACTAATGCAAGGATTTTGTGTTTGTATTTTTTTCCATACCAAGCATAAGCCCCTCTCCCATAACAAAGCCACGCCCCCAGAATCTCACTCTAAGCTGAACTCAAAAGTTGGCAGCCCTGCTAAATATGTAAATAATATTTGACCTTCGATCGTCTCAGTCTGTAAAGATGAGCTCTTGTCCTTCAAGGCAGCTTGAAGTAAGCTTGTGTTACTGAATGACAATAATTACCTGCAACAACTGTTGCACATTAAAAATTGTAACATTAAAAACTTGTATCGATGTTATTGGTTACTTCAGTAACACAAGCTTACTTCAAGCTGCCATGGAGAACAAGCGGAGGAGGAAGATGACGCCGCTCCGTGTCTCCTCCTGAGAGCTCATCTTTACAGATTGAGATGATCGAAAGTCAAATATTATTTACATATTTAGTAATACAAGGCACGACGTATTGCATACAAATCACCACGAGATTTTTTTTTCTCTTTCTTCAAATTCTAACAGTCCTTATAGCTTTCTTATTAGTAGATACTGAGATGACATCCAAATGGTTTTCCATTTCTTTTAGAAAAACAGAGAAGACAGGTTTACAGTTGGAGAATTTGCATTTGTGAATGTGAAATTTGTTTAGGAAAAATTTTTTAATTTATAACAAAACTGATATTTTCGTTTGTGGGGTCAGAGTCATAATACCCAAATATAATGTCTTTCATATGTACTGAGAAGCCTGGCAAAATATTACACTTGACCAACACACCAATGTCATCCCAAAGTTTCTGAGTGTAGTGACATGAGCAAAATAAGCATACAGTTTAAAATAAATGTCTTTCACTTTGTCTGTGAAAAATAATTTTTGGGGTAGAGACCAGATTTAATCACCGCGAGAGCTTTCAATATGCGCGGCGTGCGCCACTGATTGACGTCTGTACTTCCCGGCCAGAGAGCACCTGTCCATCAAAAGCTCACTATCCAATCAGAGTAGATCATTGTTAACCCCGCCCCCACGAGAGGTTTGTGTCAAAACACCAAACGAAAAACTGCGAAGCAAAAGCGAAATCTGTGGCAATGCATTCAGAATCCACGATCAGCGAAAACGAATCTTTGAAAAACATGAACAAAAATGAAGCATATTTGAAGAGCCTGTTACGTGTGTGCAACTGAGTTCATTTTTTTTTCATTTTCATTGTGTTTTTCTTCTTTTGTAATGGCATATGTTTGATAGTCTCTGAAAAAGTTAGGTTCAGTTTTATAAAGTTACGTTCATTATTATTGAAACAAATGTAATTCCATACAAGAGAGACAGTTCTTTACAGTGTCAGCAGTGCCACCTAGTGCTATCTCAATATATAACAAACACAATACCAGATATACCTGTTATGCATTAAGTGTTCAAGGATGCAAAGTTTGTCATTAAATGTCGATATACTATTGTTTAATGCTATATGAAATATGAAATCAAAACACCACTGAACTGATTTAAGTTCATAGATTGAAACTGAATAAATAAATAACTGCTTAATTTAAATACTTGACAAAAACACTTCAGCTTTACAGTATAAAATCCAATAAGCATCTCTCTCTCTCTCTCTCTCTCTCTCTCTCTCTCTCTCTCTCTCCAAATCATGTTTGATTGACAGGTGGGGAGTTGTTTGTTGGCTTGTACACTGATTATTGGGAGAATGATGCCGCTCTATATCGTCTAGGCAACCACAGCTTCATTAGGACTGAAGTGGGTGACAGAAAGCAGCTGAATGGTAAGAAAAAACTGTTGAAAATACAAGCACTTTGTGCTGTAATGCTTCCTGGTGTGCTTAATATATATATAAATATATTAGCTTAACCAGCAACACTTCTGGTTGACAAACTTTGAAACTGGAGCTTGCCAACCTACAAACCACACATCAATTGAACTACAGTGAAGCTAGCAGTTATTCACACCAGGGGTTTTTAAATAACATGGACCCCCCCCCCCCCCCAATTTGATTATTTGATTAAGTTTGAAATGCAGCTATATATTTTCATATATAATTACCCAATTTGTACTGTGAAAATTTATGTAATGAGCATGCATAAAACATTATTTGGAAATTGTATTACATTGAAAGGAATATTACATTGCATTACTATGTTTTTTCGTCTCCTTATAGTACTGTACTGTTAGCTGTATCATTTATTTTATCAATTTTAATTAGTTATTTGAATATTTATTTATTTGACATATGTTTTATTATTTATAACAAATGTCTCTATAAACATAATTTACATTAAAGCTATTTAAAATGGAAATTATCTTTTTTTTGTGAGGCCTTTATTTGTTTAAAAAATCTTTTTAAGTAAGCAGAGAGGATTTTTTTTATGTTGACATACTAATCACTTATAACACTTAATAAAACAATTTTATGCTAAAAGTATAGCTACTGGATACAAACAATCGTACACTTAAATGTGTGTACATAGAATCAAATAGAACAATAAAAAAGATTGATGTACAGGCTATCCTGTGTGTGGTTTAGAGAGGCCTGCGGCATCCTGCTGTGAGCCAGTTTAATGCTTCCCTTTGCTGTATGTCTTCTCCTGTAGCTGTACGGGAGATCTGGCCTTCAGCCCAGACCGATACGACTGTGAGGGTGATGATTTTACCATGAGTATCACTGTAGCAAGGCTTGTGGCCTCATTGTGGGTGCAGTTAACACATCAGCTCCAAGCCAAGTGTGACTAAAGATATATTCACAATGACATACTACAATACTATTATTGTTACTATTTTTGCTATTCTGTATGCATACTGTGAATAGATGATCTTCAACAATTGCCAGAATGTGCATTTTAGAGCAGATAGTTTTGGATTTTAAGTTATGATTGGATAATGCGTGATTCAAGCTTTTGTATTCATTCTGAAAATAGCCTGAGTGTGTGTAGAGTAGACTGTGTGTCAGACAGATGTTAAGTCTGTGTTAAGATTACAGTGTTGTCTCACGTGTGATTCCAACCCCTGCTGTGATGCATTAATCATACAGAGAAACTGAGTGCTAGGTTTTTGACACATACCATCCATCTCTCTAACATCCATTCAGACATAACAAACCACGGTTAAATACCATCACATCCTTAGGTCATCTGCTCGATATCATGCGAGTGCATAATGACTCATGAAGCGCTGGAGATATAATCCCACTCACATTCACTGCACAAAGCTGTAGCGGCCTTCGACATGCAGATCACACTGTATAAGATAGTGGGTTTATTCATATTAGATTACATATAGCAAATGCATTTTGCACATTGCACAAATGACAGATGTACAGTGGAGATCAAAATTAGAGAACATGCTACAATTTACTAAATTCCAAACTTCTAAAAAAGGAGAAGGGCAGTTTTTAAGCATGTTTCATACATTAATGTATTCTGAAGCACAGTATAAAAAACTTATGTGAGATATATATATTAAAAAAAAAATATATATATATATATATATATACTTTTTTTTTTTTTAATCTAAAATAGAAAAACACTTACAAATGCCTCCAAGTTATTGGTGTTAATCTGCAATTTAATGCATCCTTGCTAAATATATGTTTTGTAAATGGTGGTGTATAAATATTGAGAAGCAACAAACAGTTTTCAATGTTAATAGTAAGAATCATTATTAACAATTGAGCACCGAAAATAATTGATAAATTGATCGTTTTCACAAAAATATTAAGCAGTGTTACAGTTGTAATAATAAATGCTTTCTGAGCAGCAATTTTAGCATATCAAACTGATTTCTGAAGGATCATGTGACACTGGAGACTGGGGTAATGATGCTGAAAATGCGGATTTGCCATCAGAGAAAAAAATAACTAATTAAAATGGAAAAGTTTTATTTTAAATTGTAAAAAATATTTCATATTAAATAAACTGAACCTTGGTGGGCACAAGACGATTCTTTCAGAAACATATATATATATATATATATACACAAGTGTATGTTTCTATGTAATTCTAACCATATATTTTTGTATTTCTTTTTTCTACTAGAGCCCAAGTTTGTTGGTTCGGCAGTGATCCCTGACAATGATGATCCTGCTGATGATAAGGTCTACTACTTCTTCACGGAACAAGTGGCCAACATGGAGGGTGGAAAAAAAACAGTTTACACCAGAGTGGCCAGAGTCTGTGCGGTACGGCACATAAATACCAAAAACATGCTTGTTTAGATCAAATTAGTTTTTTTTATTATTTTTATTTAAAGGATGTAATTTAATGCTTAGAAGAAACGTTCACTTAGCTTTCCTCTTTATCTCGGTAGCATCCTTGTCAGCTGATGCAGGAAACTAATTTTTTACCAGTTTTCTTTCCATAAATGCCAATGACCTCAACACTTATTGTGTGGCTTCATCATGGCTATCCAGTGACGTCAAAAGCAACAGACAGGGAAACTACAGTATAAGCAACTTCTATCAAAACATTATAATGTAATGAAATGCTTGCAAAAATATATATGAAACTTTTTTTTTAACGGTTTTCAATGAAGAACGATACTTTTTTTTCCCCAGAGTGGTGCAAATTTTGCACCATAACAGTGTTGACCAGTAGGGGATTCATTTCTGAAGTAAACCAGCCAAGCACTGGCCAATTACTTTTTGTCTTTGTCAAAATCTTTTGCTGCAAGACAGCACCTCCCATATGGGTCAGGTGAAATTAAGTGTCTTTTTATCTATTCCTGCTGTCAGAATGACCAGGGTGGTCAGAGGATGCTGGTAAACAGATGGAGCTCTTTCCTGAAGACTCGTTTGATCTGCTCAGTGGCTGGACCCAACGGCATTGATACACACTTTGATGAGCTTGGTAGGGGACATACTACTTTCTGTCTTCCTCTCCAGTGGTCTTTTTCAGGCCTGTCTCAAACCATGAAAGTATTTCACCTTCTACGTCATCATGGGATTGGAATTTGTGCCGATAATTGCCATTTCTAATGATAATGCAAGATATGGGATGAAACCTAATTTGTTTACTTTCACTCCACTTGAAAACTCCGTAGCCTTGTTTAAGATATGGAGAACATATTACACTGGTAATTCAGTACTAGGATTAAAATTGTGTTTTTGATGTGTACTGTAAGTATTTTGAACATGTCAGAATAATCTAGTTCTGTAGTGCAAGGGATTGTGTGAGATATTAGCCCAAGTTTGAACATATACATGATTGAAATATGCTTGCACTTACACATACAGATAAAATTACATTTATGCATTTGGCACATACATTTAACCAAAGCGACATACATTGCATTCAAGGTTTTAAATTTCCTTCTTTCCCTGGAAATCAAACACATGATCTTGACATTGCTAGTGCCTTGCTCTGCTGTTTGAGAATGATGTTTGTGATGCAGTACCGTAATATTGCTTACTATATAGAGAAGATAGTATGCAACTTTTGATTTAGCTCGTGTTGGTAATATAAAGAGAAAGTCACTGTTATGCTCTGAGCTGTATCTGTAGTCTGTCAACATAGGGATGCTTAACTGAAATGGCCACAATAGCACAAAAAAGAAAGGAAAAACAGCATTTTAAGCTTCAGATGAACAGTTTCTTCCAGCTCAGTGATTCTATTCATCAGATGCCTCAGAGCAAAACTGCTGTTAAGTCAGTTTTTACTTTTCATATTTTCATAGAGATTTCATCAGGTATTCATCCATCCATCTGTCCATCCAGATGAATTTGTAATAGATCTCCATGTATTCACTGTATAAGCCAGCTGTGTGAATTGAAAATCCAAATCTGTTTCACCAGCTGTGCTGTTTAAACATCATCAAACTTTATAATTTTGGAGGAACTCTCTGATAGGCCCTTTGACTTTCAAATGAAAGCTCATTTGTTTCTGCACTGACATCTTATTAAACATCTGTTCCAAAGATGTAAAGTGCAAGATGGAACTATGTTCATTTGGCATTGTCATTTTTGGTGCTTTGTTGATGTTGATGTAAAAATCTAATAAGTAACATTTTGAAAAAAAAAATCTATATATATATATATACAACCCGAATTCCGGAAAAGTTGGGACGTTTTTTAAATTTTAATAAAATGAAAACTAAAAGACTTTCAAATCACATGAGCCAATATTTTATTCACAATAGAACATAGATAACATAGCAAATGTTTAAACTGAGAAAGTTTACAATTTTATGCACAAAATGAGCTCATTTCAATTTTGATTTCTGCTACAGGTCTCAAAATAGTTGGGACGGGGCATGTTTACCATGGTGTAGCATCTCCTTTTCTTTTCAAAACAGTTTGAAGACGTCTGGGCATTGAGGCTATGAGTTGCTGGAGTTTTGCTGTTGGAATTGGGTCCCATTCTTGCCTTATATAGATTTCCAGTTGCTGAAGAGTTCGTGGTCGTCTTTGACGTATTTTTCGTATAATGATGCGCCAAATGTTCTCTATAGGTGAAAGATCTGGACTGCAGGCAGGCCAGGTTAGCACCCGGACTCTTCTACGATGAAGCCATGCTGTTGTTATAGCTGCAGTATGTGGTTTTGCATTGTCCTGCTGAAATAAACAAGGCCTTCCCTGAAATAGACGTTGTTTGGAGGGAAGCATATGTTGCTCTAAAACCTTTATATACCTTTCAGCATTCACAGAGCCTTCCAAAACATGCAAGCTGCCCATACCGTATGCACTTATGCACCCCCATACCATCAGAGATGCTGTCTTTTGAACTGAACGCTCATAACATGCTGGAAGGTCTCCCTCCTCTTTAGCCCGGAGGACACGGCGTCCGTGATTTCCAACAAGAATGTCAAATTTGGACTCGTCTGACCATAAAACACTATTCCACTTTGAAATAGTCCATTTTAAATGAGCCTTGGCCCACAGGACACGACGGCGCTTCTGGACCATGTTCACATATGGCTTCCTTTTTGCATGATAGAGCTTTAGTTGGCATCTGCTGATGGCACGGCGGATTGTGTTTACCGACAGTGGTTTCTGAAAGTATTCCTGGGCCCATTTAGTAATGTCATTGACACAATCATGCCGATGAGTGATGCAGTGTCGTCTGAGAGCCCGAAGACCACGGGCATCCAATAAAGGTCTCCGGCCTTGTCCCTTACGCACAGAGATTTCTCCAGTTTCTCTGAATCTTTTGATGATGTTATGCACTGTAGATGATGAGATTTGCAAAGCCTTTGCAATTTGACGTTGAGGAACATTGTTTTTAAAGTTTTCCACAATTTTTTTACGCAGTCTTTCACAGATTGGAGAGCCTCTGCCCATCTTTACTTCTGAGAGACTCTGCTTCTCTAAGACAAAGCTTTTATAGCTAATCATGTTACAGACCTGATATCAATTAACTTAATTAATCACTAGATGTTCTCCCAGCTGAATCTTTTCAAAACTGCTTGCTTTTTTAGCCATTTGTTGCCCCCGTGCCAACTTTTTTGAGACCTGTAGCAGGCATTAAATTTTAAATGAGCTAATTAAGTGGATAAAAGTGTAAAATTTCTCAGTTTAAACATTTGCTACGTTATCTATGTTCTATTGTGAATAAAATATTGGCTCATGTGATTTGAAATTCCTTTAGTTTTCATTTAAGTAAAATTTAAAAAACGTCCCAACTTTTCCGGAATTCGGGTTGTATATATATATATATATATATATATATATATATATATTTTTTTTTTTTTTTTTTTTTTTTTTAAATAAAGAATAAACAAAAAAGTAAAGTAAGTATCTGTCATTTTAGAGGATGTGTTCGTGCTACGGAAGAAAGATGAGAAACATCCAGAGATCTTTGGTCTGTTTAGCACCACCAGGTGGGTGAGGTCACATGTGTCAGAGAACAGAGCAATATACACTTACATATTCTCAGTTTATTTTGACTGACAGCTGCCTGGACGCTCATCTGCACCTGTTTTTTTCACTCAGTGCTGTGTTTAAAGGATACGCAGTGTGCATGTATAACATGGAAGACATCCGTGCAGCATTTAACAGGCCTTTTGCACACCGGGAACGGACTGACCACCACTGGAAAGTGTACAACGGCAGGGTCCCCTACCCACGACCTGGATCAGTGAGTAATTTTTGCTTGTATATTGGGTCCATCAGTCACTTTGTGTCATCATTTGTTATATCAGAAATCAAAGTGTATCTCTGACACACAGTGTTATTTGGAGGCCCACTTGAGTGAATGTAGAATTTTGGATTTCTTAGTTCTTCAGACACACAGAATCTCTCTCATGACAGATGAGTCTATTTTCAGCATGACTGTGCACATCACTATTCTCCTCGAGTGTGTCATGCCAATTCTTTAACGTTAATGCCTGAAGCCGAGCACGGAGGTATTGTGAAATCGAGGTGTTTAAATTCCCGTTGTCAGAATTATAATCATACCTGATTATTGTCCTTCTCTGGCTATTCATCTCCAGCTGAAAAAAAAAAGATTAAGATTGGTTTCCAATAGTTAGTAATGACCTGTTACTCGTCTCAATTGAGTCTCGTCTCATTTTGAAGAATCAGGGTATATCCATTGTTCACATCTCAGAATTTGTCTCAATTCTTCAATTTCCATGTGTGGTTATTTTTGGGAAAAGCATATGAAAAAAAGTATGTCTCTGAGAGCTGACCTTTCAAAAGGCAGTTTGGTAGATTTAGTTGTGCACCGCAGGATTTCTGATTAGACTATTTATGAGGCTTGAAAATACTGATTAACTAGACTATAAATGGATTAACAAAATTATGAGAAAATTCGAAATATATTCATTTGTGTTGTAAAGACAGACAAAAGACTTGAAGGCAATGACATGAGGGCAATTAAATTATTTTTTTGTGTGAACTTTACCTTTAAGAGGGAAGACCAAGAATGATGACTCTCCAAATCAGACATCTCCAAAGTTAGTTTGAGTTCTGCAAAGAGAGACATCAATGGTTTCAATAAAATATGAACATATAATCACACTGTTGTTGCATCAAAATGTGAAGTAAACAGGCAGGACACAACAGAAACATTAATAAAAAAATAAAAAATACATCAGTCTCAAAAGAATGAAGTTATCTTGTCACTGGATTTCAACATCTACAATAACAAACATTATTTTAGTCTTAGTAAAAATAAAGATAACGATGTAATTCTGATGTTTACTCGCCTTAAACCGTCTGTCCCTCTCTTCAGAAGAAGCTGAGAGCACCTCCTCCTCACACACAGTCAGAGATTCTCACACAAACAGCTTCTGTGTCTTTAACTCTCAGTGCAGACACAGTGAAGACACGAGCTCGACAAGTCTGAAATATTACATGCAAAACATACTTTTAACAATTACCACTTCAACAGCTGCTGGGTTAAAATCGAGACAAATTTTCAACCCAAACTTGGGTTAAAACAACTCAAAGTCCTACGCAGCGGTCTCAACCCAGCATTTGGGTTGAAAAGGCAACCCAGCTTTTTTTAGAGTGTATTCTCAGATCAGGAGGAACAAAATGAAAGACCTGAGAGTCTTTGGTGTCATGGCGAACTCAACCTGTATTCATATTTACAGATTTCTCTCTCTCACAGTGTGCCAGTAAAATAAATGGAGGCCAGTTTTCCAGTTCAAAGGAGTATCCGGATGAGGTCCTGCGTTTTGTGCGTTCCCATCCCCTCATGTTCCAGGTGGTGCAGCCCATTCACAGGCGGCCCATTCTGTTGGACACTGAAGGAGGACGTAAACTCACACAGCTGGCGGTGGACCAAGTGGAAGCTGAGGACGGACACTACAATGTTCTCTTCATAGGGACTGGTACTCAATTTTTGTACCTATATTTACTTGTACACTATGATTTGCAGAGTCATATGGGTTTTATGTAATGACTGTTGCTTTTGTCATGCTAAATATTTGCAGCAGCTTGTTTTATGTAACAATAACAATACACTATTTTCAAGGCCAACTATAGGCTATTGCATTTCTAGAAAATTATCATAATTTCCAGAAAACTACAAAGCAGCACAACTGTTCAACAATAATGAATAATATATATATATAGATAATAATTAGAAATTTTACTTCAGCATCTTATCTTAAATCAGCATAATAGAATAAGTTTCTGAAGGATCATGTGACACTTAAGATTGCAGCAATGCATGCAGTGCATCACAGGAATAAATTACATTCTGCATTCTGCTAATGTTTCACAACACTGTCCAATTACCGTTTTGATGATCACATAAGAGACTTCTTTCAAGAACATTACAAACATTAATATAAAATGTATTTTATCAGTGCATAATTCAGGTTGTCTTTCTCTTTAACTCAGATGATTCTGTAGTGTTAAAAATGATCACAATCTACAACAAAGAAGCCGACACAGTCGAAGAAGTTCTCCTGGAGGAATTGCAGGTTTTCAAGGTCATCAGAAGTCCTTTGGGTGACTTTTAATCTATATATTGAAACCATTTCATTTCCAACAATCTTCACACTAAACACTTTTCTTCTCATTCCAGGTCCCTGTTCCTATTACTGAGATCCTCATCTCTACTAAACGAGTAAGTCTTTGTCAGTTTGTCCTCACAGACACCTGGAGATGGTGGTATTGAGTAAACTTTTCATGCATGAGTTATCACTTTAATACCTATGGCAAATTCAGCATTTATAACAAGTCTAATGCTTCATAGTTAATTATTAATTCTTGCAGTCATTAGTAAACATTATGAATCAAATATGTGCATCTTTTGTTCTGTGTTATTACTGTATTATATTGAATTATTTAGAATGCACACAAATAATGGGCTATTCAGTAGAATGGTTTTATCTGCGTCATTATGCTAACGTGATGATTTGAAAATAATAGCATTCATCACCTGTAACAAAGCGGCTGACAGCAGTGTTTGTGTCTCCATAGCAACAGCTGTACGTGGGCTCTGAGCTGGGTGTAACACAGGTCCGTGTGCACCAGTGTGGGCTGTACGGTTCAGCCTGCGCCGACTGCTGCCTGGCCAGAGACCCCTACTGTGCGTGGGATGGGTTGACATGTTCCCGGTACTATCCTGCTGGGCTGTATACAAAAAGGTACCAACAATTTCATATAGATATATAGTAAATATATAGCTTATATTTAGTCAAGTCATATGTATTTGTATAGCACTTTTCATTGTACATACTGTATTGTTCAAAAGCAGCTTTAAGGAAATTAAGCCTTAAAGAGATGGTTCCCCCCAAAATATAAATTATTTACAATTGTCATTACATTATATGCCTCTTAACAGTTAAAGCTCTTTGAGTTTTATCAGTTTTGTACTGGTAGTGCATACAGTATACTGACAGTACTGAGATGGCAGATTGATTTTATAATAAGAAAAGTTGAGGCATCTTGACATTTGGAAAATATTATGTACTTTATTTCCATGTCTTGAATTGCAAAATTAGGTTTTTAAAGCATTTCATGATTAAGCAACTTTTTTTAGTCTTGCAGTTTTAGCTTGTGTATGTGCACCGTAATCTCGTTCACTTTGCAACACAGTGTTTCCATTTGTGAGCTCAGTGAACGGAGAGTGTGTGGGTTTTTGTGAGAGCTCTTTTGATGTTTCACTTAGCTGCAGGAAAGTGTGTGTGCTTGTGTGATTGGAGTGTATAGGAGCGAAGGCAGAGTGGGAGTGTTTCCCTAATCCCCACTCAAAGACCTGTCAGCTGTCTCAGTGTGGTCATCAGTTTGAGCTTGTTAACGATTGATGCTAACACCTCTCGCCCATATTAATACCCATCACAAGCTCACTTTGTATGCAAAGCCAGACAAGTCACGCACAATCGGCACCAAATGCCTGTCAGAGTCATTACTCAAATAGTACAGACAGTGAATTTCTGTTACCTCCCTGTGCTGTTAAACAACTTGGGCGGTAGGATGATATAATGACAACTGCAGGCATACAGGCGGGTTGTGTCTAGATTATATCAATGCCTAATTTTTCTCTTTTATTCTTTAGGCGCTTCCGACGGCAAGACATCCGCCATGGCAATGCAGTTCAGCAGTGCAATGGGCTTCAGCTTAGTGGTATGTTCTGGCAAGAGCTTGATCAATGGAGGATAGGATAGAGTCGTAGAAGCTTTAGAGGGGAAAAACGAGGCGGATGAGATCTGTGAAAGTTGAAGAGGTCAGAGTACAGTTAATGAGAGTCTCTGGCTCTTTATGCGCAGATGGTGCTTTTACTTTAGCAGACAGACATCACAGTATATTACAATAGAGTGTGGCAGTGATGGCCCAATTCCACAGCGGCCTTTGTTCCGGAAGTATTTTGCCCTTCATTTTTCTCCATAGGCATTGCAGTTTGAATCAAATCTACATCCAACATAAACTCTGATATTAAACATTACAATTAAATTCGATTTTTGGGGAAAAAGTCAAAACGTCTACATTTTTAATGATTGAATTGACATTGTTTATGTTGGGATGAACTTAGAGGTCAAAACTATAATATAACTGTAATATGAATCTGTTTGCCATAACGAAGTCATTGATTATAAGCACAGCATGTTTTATATATTTGGTGGTAAAATATTCAGATGTGTACTACTATCAAAAGTTTTCGGTCAGTACAATGTTTGCTAATGTTTATTTATAAAAGCACATTTAAAAATAACCAATGTTGAACAAAATGCTGTACAATATTAGAATAACTAGACATACAAGTTAAGATATATGGTAACACTTTCTATGAAGCCCGTATTTATAATACATTATAAGGATATTCTTAAGGCATTATAATGAATGCATAATGCATTATATATAAAAAAAAAAAAGCTTATATGTTGTATCATCTCCTGAATATTCATAATAACAGTTTTAATATATTATAATATTTACTTATTTGTGGTTATAGCTTTTAAGAGTATGATGTTCTATAACACAGTGAACACATTGAATCCACTTTTACAATGGATTATACTTCTCATAGTTATAATGTATTAGTCTCATATCTTGCCATTTTTCTGATGCTACTTAAAGCGGTCAAATAGCATTTATATGTAGTAATAATAATAATAATAATAATATATATTTTTTTCTCTCAAACAGCTATGAGATCAGATATCAGATCAGATGAATGTGTAATATGACACATTTGCTTTGAACTATTTTAATTGTAATGTCAGTTTGATTATTTTGATGGTACCCCTTAGACAGTTGTTGATAAGTAACTCTCCAACTACATGTCAACTAGCAGTCATTAGAGTATTAATATGCTACTGTAAATACATGCTAACACTTTATTTTGATGGTCAACCAACAGATAAACTGACTATAAGTGTCTTTGCAAGTACGTCAACTTATTCTACCATACTAGATTCTACCTGTCACGATTATTAGATGGAGTGCCCATGAACTTCATTAGAGGGCACTCCACTCAGGACCATTCCACCCATCAACCACCAGATGTCACTTGGACACTAGCACCTCTCATACTGTTGCACCACACCCGAACTACATTACCCATGAGTCACTGCATCACAATCACCCTGCCACACCTGCACCTCATTCATCAGCCAATTTCCTTGCCACACCTGCACCTCATTTACACACACACATAAAAGCAGCACATTCACTCTCACTCACTGCGAAGTCTTGTCTAGCAGTCTGACATTTCCGAGCGTTTTCCCTGTGTTTATTATTCCTTTGTTTTGACCTTTGGACAGTTTATTCCGACTCTGATTCTCCGCTGCCTGTCTCGATCCCTGCTTGTTTCTGATTACGATTCTGGTTATCCCTGACACACCTGACGCCATTCCTGATCTCTGCCTGTATGACCATTCTGTTTAATAAATGCTGCATATGGATCCGAACGCCTCCGACTCCTTGTTACAGAAGACTTCGCAAAACCAGGATCCAGCAGCTTTAAGGAGTAAATCCAGGTCAGCCATGAATCCAGTAAGCCAATTTATGCGTTTACGTCAGGGAATTAGGCCCATCGAGGACTATGTGAAGAACTTTATTGAGTTTGCCCATTTATCTATCATGGACGAGATGTGCCTGATGATATTTTTTCGTGGTGGCCTATCTGAGCCGCTTGGCTCACTCATGCCTTTGCATGATCCTCACTGGACTCTGCAGTATTATATTGATCTGGCACTCCAACTGAGCAGCTCTGCATATACTGTGGGTGTTGTGGAGGAGGAACACAGCACTTTTGCAGTATCCACCACTCCTGAGCCTTGTCCTGTTATGGCCGCCAGCCCAGCGCCTCTGCACAAGATGGCCGCCAGCCCAGAGCCTCTGCACAAGATGGTCTTCGCTGACCTTCCAGAGTCAGGGTTAGTTCCTGTTGGCCTTCCAGAGTCGAGTCAGTTGACCGTTGAATTTTCAGAGTCGAGTCAGGTTCCAGTGAACTCTCCAGAGTCGAGTCAGGTTCCAGTGAACTCTCCAGAGTCGAGTCAGGTTCCAGTGAACTCTCCAGAGTCGAGTCACCAACGATCTTCATGAGCAAAGTCGAGTCACCAACGATCTTCATGAGCAAAGTCAAGTCACCAACGATCTTCATGAGCAAAGTCAAGTCACCAACGATCTTCATGAGCAAAGTCAAGTCACCAACGATCTTCATGAGCAAAGTCAAGTCACCAACGATCTTCATGAGCAAAGTCAAGTCACCGTTGATCCTCAGGAACCAAGTCAAGTCACCGTTGATCCTCAGGAACCAAGTCAAGTCACAGTTGATCCTCAGGAACCAAGTCAAGTCACAGTTGATCCTCAGGAACCAAGTCAAGTCACAGTTGATCCTCAGGAACCAAGTCAAGTCACAGTTGATCCTCAGGAACCAAGTCAAGTCACAGTTGATCCTCAGGAACCAAGTCAAGTCACAGTTGATCCTCAGGAACCAAGTCAAGTCACCGTTGATCCTCAGGAACCAAGTCAAGTCACCAACGATCTTCATGGGCACAGTCAAGTCACAGCTGATCTTCATGAACCCAATCAAATCACCACAGATCTACCAGAGCCTCGTCACATCTCAGCCGAACTCCCAGAGCCTCGTCACATCTCAGAGCTCTCGTCCTATCCTGTCACGGCCAGGGAGGCCGTCAATGAGCTCTCATTCATTCCGGTCTGGGCTATGGAGACCATCCACCAACTCTCTGTCTGTCCTGTCATGGCCACGGAGGTTCTCCATGAACTAACCGCCTGCCCTGTAATGGCCAAGGAGGCCAGCTACCATCTCATCACGGCCACGGAGGCCGCTATTAACCTGTCAATGTTCTCTGTTTCAGTCCCACCTGAGCAGACTTGCGGTCCGGTGCCATCGACTCCACTGTGGTGGTCCTCTGCTTCGCCCTGGTGGGCTTCTGTCCCGTCTGCTCGGCTGTGGTGGTCCTCTGCTCCGCCCTGGTGGGCTTCTGTCCCGTCTGCTCGGCTGTGGTGGTCCTCTGCTCCGCCCTGGTGGGCTTCTGTCCCGTCTGCTCGGCTGTGGTGGTCCTCTGCACCGCCCTGGTGGGCTTCTGTCCCATCTGCTCTGCTGTGGTGGTCCTCTGCACCGCCCTGGTGGGCTTCTGTCCCGTCTTCTCAGCTCTGGTGGTCCTCTACTCCTCCCTGGTGGGCTCCAGCTCCACCTGCTCTGCCTTGGTGGACCCTTGTTCCAGATTTAGGCCCAAGGCGGGCTCCCGTTCCCGAGTTAAGCCCATGGCGGGCCCCTGTTTCCTATGCCAGGCCCAGGAAGGGCTCCTGTTTTCCTGAGTTAGGCCCAGGAAGGGCTCCAGTTCCACCTGCTCTGCCCCAGTCCACTGCACTTCCTCATGGAACTGGCCCTCCATCCCTCCCCCTGTTCCGCCTCCGCTCCACCGCCCTCCTAGTTTGTTTTGAGCATCTGGAAGCAGCTCCTTTGGGGGTGGGCTATGTCACGATTATTAGATGGAGTGCCCATGAACTTCATTAGAGGGCACTCCACTCAGGACCATTCCACCCATCAACCACCAGATGTCACTTGGACACTAGCACCTCTCATACTGTTGCACCACACCCGAACTACATTACCCATGAGTCACTGCATCACAATCACCCTGCCACACCTGCACCTCATTCATCAGCCAATTTCCTTGCCACACCTGCACCTCATTTACACACACACATAAAAGCAGCACATTCACTCTCACTCACTGCGAAGTCTTGTCTAGCAGTCTGACATTTCCGAGCGTTTTCCCTGTGTTTATTATTCCTGTGTTTTGACCTTTTGGACTGTTTATTCCGACTCTGATTCTCCGCTGCCTGTCTCGATCCCTGCTTGTTTCTGATTACGATTCTGGTTATCCCTGACACACCTGACGCCATTCCTGATCTCTGCCTGTATGACCATTCTGTTTAATAAATGCTGCATATGGATCCGAACGCCTCCGACTCCTTGTTACACTACCATTCTTGAGCATATTAATACTCTAATGAGAGTTAGTTGGCATGTAGTTGCAAAGTTGCTTATAGTCGATTGATTAAGGGGACCATGAAAATAAAATGTAACCATATAAACCATTGCATTTTTTTGTTCAGTTGGAGTATTAAACTCACATCAATTAATTAACATTAGATACACAGAAACACTCAAATAACACATTATGCATTAAGCATTCATTATAATGCTTTAAGAATACCCTTATAATGTATTATAAATACGGGCTTCATAGAAAGTGTTACCAAATATATTTATGTATAATATACAACTGTGTTATGTATCATATATATATATATATACATATATATATATAAGGTAATAAATACTAATAAAAAAGATAATAAATAATAATAATAAAGACTTTTACATTTTTACAGAGCATTTCTATTTCAAAGAGTTCTCTGCCCTTCCACAACTGTACCATTGAGCTCCATTACAAAACATATTATAAAAGTCTCTATCGCTTGAATACTAACAGTGTCTGTTCACAAGATACTTGAGTATTCGGATTGTGTGTTTAGTTACCTACTGGAGTCTCCGCCATGAGCTAAATCTTTGGATTTCTTGCATGTGAGACTGTGTTTACTGAGAGCAATTAAAAATGAAAACACAATGTCAGCAGTTGACACAAGTTTGAATTCTGTTGCATCAATGTATTGGATTAGGCTGTTCAGTATGTGGTTGTGTGGGTGTGTTACAGAAGAACAAAGCATCTCAGAAAAGCTTGTATATGGTGTGGAGAACAATAGCACCCTACTGGAGTGCAGACCACGATCACTGCAGGCATCTGTAACATGGTACATTCAACATGGTGTGGACATGGAGGAGGTACAGACGCATGCATCTAGAACATACGGACTTTTATTGTTTTAAATGAAATGTATTTCTTGTATTATGTTATGTTATGTTATAAAACTAACCTAACCTCTAATTCTATTTATTTTTTATAATTATAGAAAGAAAAAATGCTAAATTAATTTATTATAAAATAAATATTTTTTCCTCCATAATATATAATTGTATTATTACACTACATTACATTACATAACAGTTACCTGATCCCTAACACTTAGAGAAATTTTATGATCACGTGTGTGTGTGTGTGTGTGTGTGTGTGTGTGTGTGTGGGTTATTCCATAATCATAAAAATTAAAACATATTAAGATTTATTTTCATCATATTTAATCAAATAATGAGCAGAGTATACTTGGATAATATAGAACTCTTCTCTCATGGTCAGCCTCAGAAATGATTTCATCACAAGCAATGGTCTGAACTCCTGCTGAGAGAGGGTTGTTAAATATAGATTAAAGCTTCATTTTACTATTCTGACAACAGGGAGGCTGGGTAATATAGCCCCCAGTGATTCAGTTCATCTCAAATAGAAAAGAATAATGTCACTCTGACCATCTCTGGGCACCAAGACATCTCTCTTGTGATGGTAAATTAGACTTTAAATAATAAGGAGAGCAACACTATTACGGAGAGCAACACTATTACAGTTGCTTTAACTTGAGGTTAGGTCTAAAAAAAATGCATTAAATTACTTTCATGTAAATTTGTGTCACCTGGGCTGGAATTGCTTACTTGGATTAGATAACAGAAAACCCAAAGGTTGTATTTTTTGACAACTGTAAAACTCCTTTCAGCCTGACTGATGGATGTCTCTGCACCAACAGGAGAGGTGTCAGTGAATAAATGGGAAAACAAAGTAACATGCTTTACTTATTTAAAAAAGTAACTCAGATATTGGGTTGTAAATTTAAAAGTAATGCGTTACTTTACTAGTTACTTGAAAAAAGCAATCTGATTATGTAGTTCGGGTTACTTGTAATGTGTTACCCCTCAACACTGCATATGCTTATATCGAAGGAGGCATGTGAGACTTGGAAATGGATTTTATGAACCTAGAATCCACCCAGAAAACTCTAGCATCCTAGCAAGCTAAGTACACAAATTCAATAATGTCCTTTGCATGTTGTTTCTCTCCTTCCCTCCCTCAGGTGAAAGGCGATGATCGTGTGATTCAAAGCCCCCATGGCCTGCTGCTCCTTAAATTGGCAAAGGGAGACACAGGAGTCTACGTGTGCCAGTCCACAGAGCACGACTTTGTCCAGACGGTGGTGCGTGTCACTTTGGAGGTGCTGGATGAGGCCAAAGTGGAGGGTTTATTGCATAAAGGGGAGGAAGGCGATTCTGCACACAGACCTCAACCCTGCCTCTTCCCCAGCTTGCCCTCCTCTCCATCCTCCTCAAAGCTCTGGTACAAGGATTTCATGCAGCTGATCGGCTACAACAACTTCCAGCAGATGGAGCAGTACTGTGAGAAGGTGTGGTGCGTGTCTGACAGGAAGAGGAAGAAACTCAAGGGAATGGCATCTAAATGGCAGTACACACCTGGGACAGAGCAGCAGGGGAGAGCACGGGCGCCTCGACACGTACAGGGACAGTAAAGACTGTTAGATGAGAGAACGAAACTTTTCAACCAATTCTCAGTGCAGGTGATCATATATAGACATTTTTATTATAAACAACAACAACAAAAAAAGAATAATTCGTAATGTCATTAATTCACAAGTCTTACTGTTTGGTAGTCAGTATGCCAGATATTTAAAGGTGCACCAAGTCATTTTTTTCATAGTATTAATAAATGTGTGAAAGCAAAGTGAAACCATTTACACAATGCAATGACACAAATATACTATGTCGCTGTATCATAATTTTTTTCTGATGATTTAAACACTCGATCAAAAATTTTGAGTCATTAAGATTCTTTTATAATGTGACACTGAAAACTGGAGTTATGGCTGAATAAATTACGTTTTAGAATATATTAAAATAGAAAACAGTTATTTTACATCGTTAAATAATTTAATATTAAAACACTTTAACTGTTATTAGTTTGGTCAAATAATTAAGAGGATTAAAATTATGCATTATGGAAACTAGACTTCTTTAAAGCGGTGTACTGTATGTTACACATTTTAGAAAATATAATGCATCACCTGGTTATTCCAAGCGTACAGAAAATTTGTACAATTTACATTTAGCATGCGTGCCACAAAAGTAGGAAGAGGAGTATGGTAGCATACTGTTCCAGACATATTTAATTATAATAACTTGGTGTACCTTTAAAATAGAAAGAAAGAAAGAAATGTGTAATCGATCTGAGTATTTATACAGGGCTCTTGTGTGACATTTGTCTTGCAAAGAAAATACTAAAGTTGCTTCTACGGGAACATGCAGTGCTACCTGACTGACTGGGCCATTAAAAGACAAGGGGTTCAAAGACCCTCTCAGGATGTAAAAGGCAACATTTCCTTTTGGACAGCTCTGAACAATGACACATGGCAGAGACCAGCTGTCCTCTTGTCAACGATGTGAGATTTCCTATGAATGACTTTTCCACTGTTGACAATTCAAGAGTTCCATTCAACTGAGGAAACATTTCCATTTCCATTTCTGTGAGCAGTTACTTGGCTTCAAAAACGCTCCTGAGAGAACTTACGCACACACTAAGTATATTTATCTGTATTTTCAGTATTATATAAATTATTCAAGTTGGTGTAATATTTGCTAGTGTTTTTTGTAGTGGTTTTAGATGTTCTAATAGTTTTAACTGGACATGAAATGCTGCATTTCAGCTGTGTATATAGGTTGATCGTAATGCATTTCTAGTGATCACACCTTCAAACATATATATATACAGTATATATATTTCTTGGTGAGTGTTTTAAGACATGCAATGATATTTTTGCTGTGAACTACTAAATTAGAAACAAATTAACAGTATATTTCAGTGAGGTCAACAGTTTTGCTATGTATTATGATGTTTTAAAGTGTGTTAAATCTTTTAATTGCTATGTGTTGTATAATAAATGGCATACATCCACACAGGGTTGAGGTTTAGCTGGTTAGCCTGGCTCTGTTAACCCCTGCAACATTGACCAGCTGTTGCTGAGATGAATGGGCATGCTAATGGACAACTTGCAGGTATCATTGACCTCCTTGTAATATACAATGCTGTTCAAAAGTTTGGGGTTGGTAAGATTATTATTTTTTTTTTTTTTAATTTTGAAAGAAGTCAAAAGCTGCCTTAATTGCATCAAAATACAGTAAAACAGTCATTTTATTTATTTTTTTTTATTTTATTTTTTTTTTCAGTTTAAATGCATTTTATTGCTCATCATTGCTCATGTCTTCAGTGTCACATGATCCTTCAGAAATCATGCTAATATGTTGATTTGCTGCTCAAGAAACATTTCCTATTAATATCGTTGTTGAAAACAGTTGTGGTGCTTCATATTTTTGTGGAATCTGTGAATTCAGAATCATTGATGAATAGAAAGTTCAAAAGAACAGCATTTATTTGAAAGAAATAAATCTTTTGTAGCATCGTTAATGCTTTTATTGTCAATTTTGATCATTTTACATTCACTTTTGTGTCCTTTATGAATTAAATGATTCATTACTTTCCAAAACAAAAATCTTATTTACCCCAAACTTCTGAATTGTATATTATGCAAATTACATTATATAATGTTTTCGTTTGAAATGAAACAGGTCCTATATCTTATGTCTTGCTGAAACCCAACTTTGGAGTTCAGGGTGATAATGATGGGAAGAACCATATTGTTTTTGACATGATGGATGGATGTGGTTTGTATTCATGTGTCACCACAGCCTTCACCTCTCTCCGGTCTCATGCGCTCCTTGTCACCTGAGTTCTAGGACTGCAATTCCCATCCTTCCCTTCTGCTATCATTAGTTTCCAGCCCTGTCTGGTTTTCTCATCAGCATCATCATATCCACCTGTTAATCATTATCCCCCCTTTATCTGGACTGCCTGGTTCTGTGTTTCTCTGTGAAGTGTTGTTTTACCACGCTGCATGTTGCTTTGTGCTACCTTAGTGTGTTATGCTCTGTGCATCCTTGGTTTGATACCTGCTTCAATAAAGTCCTGCAGATGGAATCCGACTGCCTCTACTTCGTCATTACAGAACACTTCACCACCACAGGATCCAGCAGACTTCCTGAGTCTTGCTTCCGAGGTTCATTCCCAGGCATCTGTGTTACTCACACACCAACAGCAGCTGACCAAGTTAACGAATCTCACCGAAGAACTTGTGAGGTCTATTCATACTCTCACTCTGCAGAGCGCGGTCGCTAATTCAGCTCAAGCTCCCTCTGCACCTGTGCCCGTCACATCAAGCGTGAGTACGGCTGCATGCAATCCCAAATTATCTCTACCAGAGAAGTTTAATGGCTCACCAGCTGCCTGTAGAGGATTTCTGTTGCAGTGTGAATTATTTGTCAGCCAGCAACCCCAGCTGTATCCCAATGACGCGTCCCGCGTTTCATTCATCTGCTCACTACACACCGGGAGGGCGTTGGAGTGGGCGACTGCTCTCTGGTCTGGGGGTCATCATACCTTTCCCTCCTTTAATGTGTTTATGTCTCAATTCAGAGAGGTATCTGAACATCCCCCTGGCGGCAAGGAACCAGGGGAACAACTCCTCACATTAAGTCAAGGGAATTCCACCGCGGCGGATTACACACTTTCCTTCCGCACCCTGGCAGCGCAGACGGGGTGGACAGAGTCACCGCTAAAACTGCTGTATCGTAGGGGGCTGCAAACGCATCTGCAAGGGGAATTGGCGTGTCGCGATGATGGGATGTCCCTCGGAGAACTTATGGAGCTTGCCATTCGCCTCGACAATCTCATCCGCTCTCGACGCATGCCTCTCACATCCAGCTTTTTCACTCCTCCCCCTTCCGGCACGGATTACGAGCCTATGCAGGTCGGCTTCACACATCTCACCACAGAGGAACGTGAGAGAAGGATGCGGAGTAAATTATGCCTGTACTGTGGCCAAGCCGGTCATCAGAGAGTTTCATGTCCTGTAAGACCCAGATCCAGTGATACCTCTGCGGTGAGTCCTTTGATTAATTCTCCACGTTCTCTCACCCTCGAAGTTTCATTGTATTTTAATGGGAGTAGTTGTGAAACAAGAGCTTTAATTGACTCTGGTGCCGCTGGTAATTTTGTCGATTTGGAGTTTGCCTTGTCTAAAAATATCTCTCTTATTCCTTGTGAGTCTCATGTGGCTGTGGCCGCTCTGGATGGACGCCCCCTGGGGACAGGGGAGGTACAATACATCACGCAGCCTCTGACGCTCAACTTCGGGTCTCGTCACACGGAGAGAATTCAGTTGTACTCAATAAACTCACCCCTTCATCCTGTGATTCTGGGATTGCCATGGCTGGAGAGACACAACCCTCTCATTTCCTGGGTCGACAGGAGAATCAATCAATGGTCCCCTTTCTGTCACGCCCACTGCTTGCCTGCTCTCCATGGTCCTGAATCTAGTCACAGTTCCCCCGAGAGAGTGAATCTGCAAGGAGTTCCTGCTGTATATCATGATCTGGCTAAGGCTTTCAGCGAGAGAGAGGCTTCACTTTTACCCCCCCACCGGTCCAGTGACTGCGCCATTGAACTTCTACAACCCGAATTCCGGAAAAGTTGGGACGTTTTTTAAATTTTAATAAAATGAAAACTAAAGGAATTTCAAATCACATGAGCCAATATTTTATTCACAATAGAACATAGATAACGTAGCAAATGTTTAAACTGAGAAATTCTACACTTTTATCCACTTAATTAGCTCATTTAAAATTTAATGCCTGCTACAGGTCTCAAAAAAGTTGGCACGGGGGCAACAAATGGCTAAAAAAGCAAGCAGTTTTGAAAAGATTCAGCTGGGAGAACATCTAGTGATTAATTAAGTTAATTGATATCAGCTCTGTAACATGATTAGCTATAAAAGCTTTGTCTTAGAGAAGCAGAGTCTCTCAGAAGTAAAGATGGGCAGAGGCTCTCCAATCTGTGAAAGACTGCATAAAAAAATTGTGGAAAACTTTTAAAACAATGTTCCTCAATGTCAAATTGCAAAGGCTTTGCAAATCTCATCATCTACAGTGCATAACATCATCAAAAGATTCAGAGAAACTGGAGAAATCTCTGTGCGTAAGGGACAAGGCCGGAGACCTTTATTGGATGCCCGTGGTCTTCGGGCTCTCAGACGACACTGCATCACTCATCGGCATGATTGTGTCAATGACATTACTAAATGGGCCCAGGAATACTTTCAGAAACCACTGTCGGTAAACACAATCCGCCGTGCCATCAGCAGATGCCAACTAAAGCTCTATCATGCAAAAAGGAAGCCATATGTGAACATGGTCCAGAAGCGCCGTCGTGTCCTGTGGGCCAAGGCTCATTTAAAATGGACTATTTCAAAGTGTAATAGTGTTTTATGGTCAGACGAGTCCAAATTTGACATTCTTGTTGGAAATCACGGACGCCGTGTCCTCCGGGCTAAAGAGGAGGGAGACCTTCCAGCATGTTATCAGCGTTCAGTTCAAAAGCCAGCATCTCTGATGGTATAGGGGTGCATAAGTGCATACGGTATGGGCAGCTTGCATGTTTTGGAAGGCTCTGTGAATGCTGAAAGGTATATAAAGGTTTTAGAGCAACATATGCTTCCCTCCAAACAACGTCTATTTCAGGCAAGGCCTTGTTTATTTCAGCAGGACAATGCAAAACCACATACTGCAGCTATAACAACAGCATGGCTTCGTCGTAGAAGAGTCCGGGTGCTAACCTGGCCTGCCTGCAGTCTAGATCTTTCACCTATAGAGAACATTTGGCGCATCATTAAACGAAAAATACGTCAAAGACGACCACGAACTCTTCAGCAGCTGGAAGTCTATATAAGGCAAGAATGGGACCAAATTCCAACACCAAAACTCCAGCAACTCATAGCCTCAATGCCCAGACGTCTTCAAACTGTTTTGAAAAGAAAAGGAGATGCTACACCATGGTAAACATGCCCCGTCCCAACTATTTTGAGACCTGTAGCAGAAATCAAAATTGAAATGAGCTCATTTTGTGCATAAAATTGTAAACTTTCTCAGTTTAAACATTTGCTATGTTATCTATGTTCTATTGTGAATAAAATATTGGCTCATGTGATCTGAAAGTCTTTTAGTTTTCATTTTATTAAAATTTAAAAAACGTCCCAACTTTTCCGGAATTCGGGTTGTACCTGGAGCCGTTCCCCCCCACGGCCGTGTGTATCCACTTTCGCAACCGGAGACTGAGGCCATGAGAGCGTATATCGAGGAACAGCTTGCTAAAGGATTTATCACCACTTCCACATCCCCGGCGTCCGCGGGGTTTTTCTTCGTCAAGAAGAAGGATGGGAGTCTTCGGCCCTGCATCGATTTCCGTGGTCTCAATGAGGTAACTGTGAAATATCGATACCCTCTGCCTTTAGTCCCTGCAGCACTGGAGATGCTTCGCTCAGCCCGGTACTTCACCAAATTGGATTTGAGGAACGCTTACAACCTCATTTGCATACGGAGAGGTGACGAGTGGAAGACGGCCTTTTCTACGACTACTGGCCACTATGAGTATCGGGCAATGCCCTTCAGGCTGTCCAATAGTCCTTCTGTGTTCCAGTCTTTCGTTAATGAGGTCTTCCGGGACATGCTGAATCAGAGGGTTATTGTTTATATTGATGATATCTTGATTTTTTCAGAGACTCTCGAAGCTCATGTACGGGACGTGCGTGCAGTTCTCAAACGTTTGATTAAGAATCAGCTCTACGCCAAAACTCAGAAGTGCGAGTTTCATCAGACGCGCATCACCTTCCTGGGATATGTCATCAGCGCTGAGGGGGTCCTCATGGATGACAGCAAGGTCAAGGTCGTGGTGGACTGGCCTCAATCTTCTTCTGTGAAGGAGTTACAGCGATTTCTGGGGTTCGCCAACTTTTATCGTAGGTTCATTCGTAACTTCAGTCTCATTGTGGCTCCTCTCACATCTCTTCTCCAGGGCGGGAAGCGCTTCCGATGGTCTTCTGAGTGTACTGCAGCGTTTAATCAGCTGAAAGAGAGATTCACTGCCGCACCCATCCTCCATCATCCAGACCCGGAGAGGGAGTTCGTCGTGGAGGTTGACGCCTCGAACACTGGAGTGGGTGCGATCCTGTCCCAACGTCACGGTAACCCTGCAAGAATGTTTCCCTGTGCCTTTTACTCCCGCAAGTTAAGCTCGGCAGAGCGCAATTATGATGTGGGTGACCGGGAGCTTCTAGCCATGAAGGCTGCCCTGGTGGAATGGAGGCACTGGCTGGAGGGGGCACGTCAACCTTTCACCATCCTCACAGACCACCGAAACCTTGAATACATCAGGTCTGCCAAGCGTTTGAATGCTCGCCAGGCTCGCTGGTCACTGTTTTTCTCCCGTTTCAATTTCAGGATCACGTACAGACCTGGGTCCAAGAACGGGAAGGCTGATGCTCTGTCTCGTCAGTTCGAGGATTTCAACGAAATCACCAAGCCAGAACCCATCCTACCTCCCACTCTGATCGTGGCACCTGTGCAGTGGGATATTATCTCTGAGGTCACTGAGGCTCAACAAGCTCTTCCTGTACCGGCCGAGTGTCCTGTGGACCGCCTTTTCGTGCCTCTCGAGCTCCGTGAGCGGGTGCTTCAATGGGTTCACTGCACACCCAGCGCGGGACACCCAGGTATCACTGCTACTGTACAGTTAGTCTCCAACCGCTTCTGATGGTCCACACTCCGGGCTGATGTTATCAAATTCATCCATCAATGTTCCACCTGTAACACTGTCAAATCTTCCCACCTTAAACCTGCCGGTCTCTTACAGCCACTTCCAGTTCCTCAGCGCCCGTGGTCCCACATCGCTGTGGATTTCGTAACGGATTTACCTCCGTCTCAGGGATTCACCACAGTGCTGTCAGTCGTGGATCGCTTCTCCAAGTCCTGTTGTTTCATTCCCCTTAAGGGTCTACCCACTGCCATGCAGACTGCGGAGGAACTTCTCAATCACGTATTTCGTCTGTTTGGTCTCCCCGAGGACATAGTCTCCGACCGTGGCCCTCAGTTCACTTCCCGTGTATGGAGGGGACTTTGCTCCAAACTCAATATCAACATCAGCCTCACCTCTGGATACCACCCGCAGTCTAACGGTCAGGCTGAAGGGGCGAACCAGGACCTCATTCGGTTTCTACGGACATACTGTTACGAGAACCAACCAACAGGACTGGAGCCGATTCTTGGTTTGGGCGGAGTACGCCCAAAATTCCCTGGTAAAGCCTGCCACTGGTCTAACGCCCTTCCAATGTGTCTTAGGTTTCCAACCCCCTCTCTTCCCGTGGTCAGGAGAGCCGTCAGACCTCCCTGCAGTGGATACGTGGTTGCAACGCAGCGAGGCCACTTGGAATACCGCTCATGTCCATCTGCGACGTGCCATCCGCCACTTTCAACTTCATGCGGATCGTAGGAGACGTGAGGGTCCGCGGTATAGGCCTGGACAGTGGGTGTGGCTCTCCACCCGTGATCTGCGTTTAAGGTTCCCAAGCAAGAAGTTGTCCCCTCGCTTCATTGGGCCCTTCAAGATTCTTCGACAGATCACTCCGGTCTCATTTCGTTTGGCTCTCCCAGCACATTATAGAATCTCACCCACCTTTCATATGTGTCTTTTCAGACCCGCTGCCGCTCCCAGGAGAGAGGAGGCTCAGGAGGGGATCGGTTCCGTGCAGGCTCCCCCAATTGAGGTCGGAGGCGAGGAGGCATACCGGGTACGAGACATCTTGGACTCCAGACGTCGCGGCGGGGTACTGCAATACTTGATTGACTGGGAGGGCTATGGCCCTGAGGAACGTTCCTGGGTCAGGTCTCAGGACGTCCTGGACCCTGCTTTTCTTACCACCTACCATCACACTCACCCAGATCGTCCCGCTCCAAGACCCCGTGGAAGACCCCGCCGTCGTTCAGGTCCTCGCTTCCGGAGCCGCTCGCAGGGTGGGGGCTCTGTCACGGAGCGCGCCTGTCACTGAGCGCGCGCCTTCACCTCTCTCCGGTCTCATGCGCTCCTTGTCACCTGAGTTCTAGGACTGCAATTCCCATCCTTCCCTTCTGCTATCATTAGTTTCCAGCCCTGTCTGGTTTTCTCATCAGCATCATCATATCCACCTGTTAATCATTATCCCCCCTTTATCTGGACTGCCTGGTTCTGTGTTTCTCTGTGAAGTGTTGTTTTACCACGCTGCATGTTGCTTCGTGCTACCTTAGTGTGTTATGCTCTGTGCATCCTTGGTTTGATACCTGCTTCAATAAAGTCCTGCAGATGGATCCGACTGCCTCTACTTCGTCATTACATCATGGAGGTCCATAACATGTTGTATTAATATTGGAGTCTGGTCCTCCAGTCATTGCTGTCTGTGACTTTCCACCACATCCATTCTTCTTTTGCTCTTTCTTTTTATCTCTGCTCATTGCATATGGGCCTCTTAATTAGCGATATGTACGCTTGCCTGCAATGGAAATAATGTGCTTCATTTATGAGCGAGTCATCCGAGTGTGTCGCTGATAACGTCTCACCATAAACACGCTGCAGACCCTGTGCTGATGATTCATTATAATGAAGATTGCTTCCAAGGTGCTTCATTTTTTATCACATTTAAAACATTCCAACATAACACTGAGTTCAAGAACCTTTTGCCTGTATTTATATTCTTTACTTAATTTTTTATTGTATTAAAATGACTGAGATTGGTGTGTATCAGTCTGTGCTAAACAATTTTGTTATATTTACTGTCAGTTCTTCTATATCTAGCCAAAATCTAAAATAGAATTGCAATGAGTAGAGAAAAGACTCCATTCATTTTAAGCAATAGTTCACCGAACATGACATTTTTCATTTTTCTCGACCTCATGTTGTTCTTAACTCTCTTAAATAGGACTTTCTTATGCTAGTCTTTCTTTTCCAGGCAGTTACATTGTGAAAGTGAAAGTGAAAGTGACGTGACATTCAGCCAAGTATGGTGACCCATACTCAGAATTCGTGCTCTGCATTTAACCCATCCGAAGTGCACACACACACACTGTGAACACACAACCGGAGCAGTGGGCAGCCATTTATGCTGCGGCGCCTGGGGAGCAGTTGGGGGTTCAATGCCTTGCTCAAGGGCACCTCAGTCATGGTATTGAGGGTGGAGAGAGCACTGTATATGCACTCCATCCACCCACAATTTCTGCCAGCCCGAGACTCAAACTCACAACCCTTCGATTGCGAGTCTGACTCTCTAACCTTTAGGCCACGACCCCCCCACCCCCCACCCCCATTGTATGAGGGTTAAAAGATTAGAAGTAGTGTTGTTTTATATTATTTTTATACTATTATATTTATTTATTTATTAGCCTTTATTTTTATATTTTAATTTTAAAGTTTTAATAAAGTATGTGTAATTTTTATTAGTTTTTTTAATCTATATAGATTCAAATTCATTTTAGTTTTAGTAATTTTGTACTTAATTTTACAATTATTTTTCAATTAGTTGCCAAGGCAACATTTCTGATTTTATTTTAAGTTTCTTTTTATTTATTTATTTTTAATACACAGCAGTTCAGTCAGTGTACTGTTTGAGTACATGAATTACTCCGGGATATTGGTTTGTTTGAACTCAGAGGGAGTGTCAGCCACATTAAAAAGTTAACAGCTTAAGTCATTTGTGGATTAATGCGTATTAGAGATGCGAACCGTTTAAAACGATTCAGTTCAATATGGTGAACTGATTGATTCGTTCGCGAACCGGATATCCAGCTGCTTTGTTTTGAACTCTCTCTCACAATAGTCACGGAAGAGAAGACAATGCTGAATAAAGTCGTAGTTTTTTTTTTTTGCTATTTTTGGACCAAAATGTATTTTTGATGCTTCAAAAAATTCTAACCGACCCTCTGATGTCAGATGGACTACTTTGATGATGTTTTTCTTACCTTTCTGGACATGGACAGTATACCGTGCACACAGCTTCAATGGAGGGACTGAAAGCTCTCGGACTAAATCTAAAATATCTTAAACTGTGTTCCAAAGATAAACTGAGGTTTTACGGGTTTGAAACAACATCAGGGTAAGTTATTAATTACATAAATTTGCTATCTGGGTGAACTAACCCTTTAAGTGTTGAGTTGACTCTATTTAATTATTATTTTACCCAGTTTACAAAACCAGTATTCCAGGATATGATATGATATATGATAATATTATATTATAGAAGATCCACCAATATGGTCTTTCTGTCAAACCCATTTATTCATGAAGCACATTTTATTAGATTGTGCCAGTTTTAACTCTGAGAAAGGTTTTTTATATAGTCTTAGAATTTTTAAGAAAAAAATACATTGTAAAAAAATAAAAAATAAGGTGCCAAAGCTGAAAGTTATCTATGAATCATTTTCTGAAGATACATAGAAGTTTTTCTTTCCTGCTGAGCATATCTTTTCATTCTGTTGGTGTAGATTTAGCCTAATTTTAGCCCCTTGAAAGGAAAACGAGTCACACTCATAAGCAGGGATGTTTGCTCGGTTTCATTTAGAGTGAGTTTTATTGAACTCACAGCCGGCTTCCTGTCTTTAGTTTTACTCACCTCGCCCACAGATATCTTTTTATAAAGGATTCCTGAAAAAGTGTGTGATCGTGGTATGCTTGCAGATGAAATGCTTCCGTTGACAGTGCAACAACGTTTTGTGGAGGTGTCTTATCTCGTCTTAACACAGATATCCTCCTAATAGTCCTCATAATAATCCTCAGCATAGTCACCAAACGCCTTTCATTTTAGCTTGTGACCTTTTACTCTTTACCTGTGATTACAAAGAGTGAGGAAGCCTTTTAAAGGCAACATGAATTGCTTTTTCAACCAATTTTGCTTCTGTAATTTGATGTATTTTTAAAAAAGTTTTTTTTTTGTTTTTTTTTTGTTGAAGTTAAAGGAATAATTCACCATGAAAAGTGAAAACTCCATTGTCATTTACTCATAGTCATGTTGATATAAACCTGTATGATTGTTTCTTCCATGGAAGGAGTTGTTTAGCAGAATGTTCACACTGTTGTTTTCCATAAATCTAATAATGAATGGATTTAAAAAAATAAAAAATTAAAAAAGACAATGAAGATTTTGAATTGTGAGATATTAACTCAGAATTAGGAGTTTACATCGTTTTATATCGTGTAATTCTTTCTTCTCAGAACTTCAAGAAAAAAAGTCAGAATTGTAAGTTCAAGTTTGTTTAATTATGTGTTTTTAATAGGCTTCCATAGTATTCTAACTTTTGAAGTCACATGAACCATAATATACAAGGTTACTTAAAACATCACCTTCCATTGTAGCTCTCGAGAAGTAATTAAGTTTGATGTGACCTGTTAAAGGTTAGTAAATGATGACTAATCTTATGTTTGGATGAACTAATCCTTTTAAGATAAAAAGGACACCATCAATGTAAAATATTATTAATGAATGCATCAATCATAAAGGAAAACGGGCAGCAGTTTTAACTAAATCCAATTACTCTACCATTGTAATAATCCTTCAAACCCAATGTAAGGACCAATAATTATTTGTAATCCTTGCTGGCCTTCTCTGTTGCTCTCAGACTTGTTAAATCCTTTGAAAGGCGTTCGTATGATGCTCCGCTGCAGATATCATCACAGAGCACGGCTTAGTCCCACTGCTCTTTATCAAAGTTCATCAGCTCTCTAATAAACACTTGTCTCTGACTTCAGAATGATGCCGGAGGAGGTCAAGCAAATCTATTACCTTTAACAATCCATATCCTTTCCAATGCACAAAATGTTCTCTATAGTAAAACATTTTCTTCAGAATATTAAAATGTTCTTTACAAAACAATTTGTTCTTTGGGGAACCAAAATAGTTCGTCTGTGGCATCTCTAAGAAAATTCCACATTGGAACCTTTATTTTTAAGAGTGTGGCTGCTGTTGTCATCACTAAGAACAGAGGACACATAAGATAGCCATCCGTTCCTGCTCTGCAGAGCACAAATCATAAAAAGAACACACTCCACACTCACACACTTAAGGCTTCGCTTTACTCACACTGCCTGGAGCACAGTTATGGAGGAGGACAGCGAGGGAGTGGAAGTAATACCCACAATTCATCAGCCTGTGTGACACTTCACCCACTACAACGCAGCATGAAAACGCAGACACTGACTCAGAGAGAGGAGAGCTACTGGCAGACAGAAAGGATAGAGAAGAAAAGCAGAGAAGAAAAGAGGAATATAAATTAACATGAACATTTATTATGGATGCAAGTCATGCACTGGACCACCAGATCTCAGCAGCTAAAAGAATGCTAATGTAATTGCACAACATTAGCAGTACTCCATAGAGCAAAATATGTTATAAAATATATCTCTCAACTTTCAGTTATACAAATTGTTTAAACCTTCAGCTTTCAATTTATGACAAAATATGTTTTATATACATGCACGTTTGTGTGGATAAAAACTGTCTACATTGTTGACTGTTGAATAGAGGAAGTGCCTTGAATTCAATTCTGGTCTTTACATTTAGTAAGTTAGAACTTGAGCAAAGATTAATGTATTGTGTAGTTTTAACATGGATTGTTGTTGCAATTTTAGTTAAGCCAACAAGTTATATGGTCATAAAATACTTCGAGCCTGACCAAGGATCTGGGACTCATTTTCTTAAAGTTGTAAAGCATGAAACGGCAGGATTGTAGTGAGAGTTGTTCATGCGATGGTTTTTTTCTATGTTCAGAGGGACCTGTGTGACTTTCAGTTGAGGTGAAGATAGTTTAATCTGAGGAGGTTGTGACTAGGGATGACATGGATTTTTGTCATTCAGGTCAAGATGTTATGAGAGACAGACTGACAGGCATCACATTGATGTCAGAAAAGAAGAAGAAGAAAAAAGATAATTTGAGTGAAGAATCATTCTGTCAGCACATAAAAGAAAAATGAAGCCATGCAGCTGAGAAAACTGAGCAATTTGGTGTAAATGGAGAATATTAAGGGTCTGAATACAGAGTCCTGGGGGACATCCATAAAGAAAGTGTAATGCAATGTTATTAGTAGGTCATACAGTGCAATGATGACAAGTCTGCGGTTATGCTGTGGCCTAATTATGTTCTTCTCAAAGCTTGAGTGTTTGACATTTGGCAATAATATTGTTGGTTTTTCAAGTCTCAGTTTTTAATTGATGCTTTCTACTTTCATTATCTCAAAAACTTCTATCTTATTCAGCATGCCTACAAATGAAATGAAATCTGAAAATGCATGATCTATGATCTGTTGTATTTGGTTTGGAAGTGGTATGTTTTGGTTTTGGACAAGTTTTGATTTGATTTGAACCCAGATGCCATTAGATATCATTAGTGAGAACATATGACATTGAGAGTCCAGGGCTGAGTTTCCCAAAAGCTTCGTAAGCCTAAGATGTTCGTAAAACGATCATACGACTGATCTTAATATTACGGTCTGTTTCCCAAAAGCATAGTTACTTAAGTAGCACTTGAAAATCACCGTAGATCTACGAGTGCTCTGGAGTAATCGTTAAGCCCTAAATGCATCGTAAGAAGACAGATTTATGCGGTCACCTTCAGGACAATCGGCAGATTACACCTTTAATTTGATTCAAGTGCAACGTGATTATAATATAAGGATTTGATTGTGCTTTATTGTACACTTTATAACTCTTTTATTATTAATTTATAAATGAATTAATTAAAAAGGGCAGGAAAAATTTGAAATATTTTTTTCAAATTTAAATGACTAAAAAAAAGAATTAAAAAAAAGAGTAAAAGAAGTAATGTAGAAAATGCTTCAAAAACTGGGGGAGGGGGGGGGGGGGGTATGTCAATGACTTGCTGAAGTGCATGAAAACCAGCTTTGTATTGGACCCAGAAATAACGTCTAACTCTCTCTCTATACTGTATATAAATAAATACATTTCAATAAATGTATGCATTTAGCAGACGCTTTTATCCAAACAAGTTTTACCTAACATAATATATAAGTATATAAAGTATATTATTATATTATATTATTATGTAATGTAGAATATTGTACACTATAATATAATATAATATTGTATTGTATTATAGTTATTATATCCAAGTTGTCTGTCTCGAACGCAGCATTAGGTTAACATCAATAAATGATAATGTACTACAATTAAGAGCAATTCAATAAGGCGACATTTCAGCATTTGACAAACAGACAGCAACTCCTAAGTAGCATTTAAAGCACAACTACTGTACGTGTGATTGCTTTAAGTGCATTGTTGTAAAACGCATGTGAAACAATAGCGAATGATCATAAAATTACTCTAAGAAAATGTTCTTAAGCGCTAAGATCAATCGTTATAGGGAAACCCGGCCCGGAGCATTTCAGGCCTTTATTTTGAAAGGGTTGAAAAAGATTTGTAGGTTATTTCTGACTTCAGAGGGCTCGAAATTGAAATTATGAAATGGTGGTCTAAAATATAGATCCTAAAATATGATGGGACAATTCAAATTGAAGGATAAACTCTTTTGCCCTTGCAGGATTAAGTGGTGTCCTCTAGATTATCACATTGTGTGCCTCGTTTGTCTACATGACCCCTGTTCTGTTACACTCTGTACAATAGGGGAAGCTTAACCAAGCTGCTGTCCAGGATGGAATGTGTTTAATCTGAGAGTAATAACCCACCATGTGGATATTCATGTCTCCAGTTCCGCTCTGTAATCTCACATACTTGTGTACGCACATTACATAATCACGACCTTTGCTCTGTAAAAACATAACATCTGTTACTGGGACAGCAAACACATGTTAACAGCTCAAAATATACAAGGAGACAGACAATGCAGGAAATATTTATTTTGAAATAAACAGCATTGACTTGTAGATTTGCATGACTTGTACATCTCGACACATCATGTCATAAATCACAATTACGGGTTATTGGATCTTTACTGGATTGGATTACTGGATCTCATTCTTTACTAATGTTGTCAAGTGTCCTTAGGTGAGCAGAAAAGGTTTCATGCAAACTTTTACAATTATGTGTGCAGGACTTTCTGGTATATATATATATATATGTGACACTCCTCACAGTGAATGAGACCCACATTTTTTAGACGTCATCTCTTACAAACCCACCAGTTGGTCAGCTCAAATGCTAAAGCTTTAATCTTTGAGTGTTGGATATGTTGGAATGTTTGGCGGAGATGTGTGCAGCCTGAGGAAAATGAGTTTGCACAGGGACAGAGTGTCTCATTACTTCTGCTTCAGTCATTTAACATGAGAGGCTGTATTGTGTAAGAAAATATGCTTCATTGCTGTCTTACATCAAGTCTTCTGACAGTCGAATCATAGAAGTCGCAGTATTCTCATTGTATTCACTTTCTTTAAAACAGGCGACTGAATTCGAGCCCTTGAAATGTCAGCTAACCTAGCAAACATCTTTCATACAGACTTAGTCCCACAAAAATCTGCTGAAGTGATGACCATTATATATATATATATATACATATATATATATATATATATATATATATATATATATATTGCTGTATTATGTGAGTGCATCAGTGTGGTGATTGACAGGCAGGCTCACATTGACCACGGGCCAGTTAGTTTGTGTTTGGGCAGCAGCAACAGCTGTGTGGCAAGTGACGGCCTATAAATATTTGAGAAGAGACTCGATCTCTTAGTATAGCACTGAAGTACAGTATCCTCCCTAACTTTACACCCCTTTGGACATGTAGAGCCAGTGAAGGTGATATTGAAGTATAACTTCTCCCCTGGTCATGAAAGTTACACCTGAAATGTGATGCTATTTTTCTTCTGTGTTCCCTTCCACAACAACCTGGACATGAAACTCAAGGTCATTGAGTTAAGTTGCTTTGAGGTGTTACCAGAAGGCCAAGAACTTTCATTGGCAACATAACGTACCTCTACCTACATTTACACAAAACTACAAAAGTGTACACTTGTACAGGCAGTAAAAAACAACAATTGTATTTCTATTCACACACATTGGAGCAGCTTATCAATTAATAAAGACTTATTTTCGCATGGGTCCTTGCACAATTCTATGCCCTGACCTAAAAATGCTTTAACCATAGCGTATTTTTTTGTAAAGTAATACAATTCAATTTTAGCATCACACAAATAGCTCCATATGTATGGCTGTTCTGAAGTAGTAAACTACCTCAGTAGCTCATGTGGTATAGCATTACACATGCGATGTGAAGCATTGTTATGAGTCCTGCTGAGCGCGAGTCGCGGTAAAAGAGCTCAGAAAAGGTTGCTTTAGAAAATGTGTTTTTTTTATCTCACATTTGCTTTTTTTTACATTATTAGGAAGGTTTAATGTAGTTGGTACATTATTTTAAAATGTAATAGAACATTAACTTTTTAGTGCCAATCACAAAGATTTCATTTCTGAAGTGTTGTGATACATAGTGTAAAAAAACGCTGCCAGATCCACGTCCCTCTGTTTTGGATAAAAGCTAAATGATCTTTTAGCACCTCTCACTGGACATTTTTTCATTCGTCATCAAACACTCTGATGGTACAACCTGAATTCCGGAAAAGTTGGGACGTTTTTTAAATTTTAATAAAATGAAAACTAAAGGAATTTCAAATCACATGAGCAAATATTTTATTCACAATAGAACATAGATAACGTAGCAAATGTTTAAACTGTGAAATTTAATTAGCTCATTTAAAATGTAATGCCTGCTACAGGTCTCAAAAAAGTTGGCACGGGGGCAACAAATGGCTAAAAAAGCAAGCAGTTTTGAAAAGATTCAGCTGGGAGAACATCTAGTGATTAATTAAGTTAATTGATATCAGGTCTGTAACATGATTAGCTATAAAAGCTTTGTCTTAGAGAAGCAGAGTCTCTCAGAAGTCAAGATGGGCAGAGGCTCTCCAATCTGTGAAAGACTGCGTAAAATTTTTTTGGAAAACTTTAAAAACAATGTTCCTCAACGTCAAATTGCAAAGGCTTTGCAAATCTCATCATCTACAGTGCATAACATCATCAAAAGATTCAGAGAAACTGGAGAAATCTCTGTGCGTAAGGGACAAGGCCGGAGACCTTTATTGGATGCCCGTGGTCTTCGGGCTCTCAGACGACACTGCATCACTCATCGGCATGATTGTGTCAATGACATTACTAAATGGGCCCAGGAATACTTTCAGAAACCACTGTCGGTAAACACAATCCGCCGTGCCATCAGCAGATGCCAACTAAAGCTCTATCATGCAAAAAGGAAGCCATATGTGAACATGGTCCAGAAGCGCCGTCGTGTCCTGTGGGCCAAGGCTCATTTAAAATGGACTATTTCAAAGTGGAATAGTGTTTTATGGTCAGACGAGTCCAAATTTGACATTCTTGTTGGAAATCACGGACGCCGTGTCCTCCGGGCTAAAGAGGAGGGAGACCTTCCAGCATGTTATCAGCGTTCAGTTCAAAAGCCAGCATCTCTGATGGTATGGGGGTGCATAAGTGCATACGGTATGGGCAGCTTGCATGTTTTGGAAGGCTCTGTGAATGCTGAAAGGTATATAAAGGTTTTAGAGCAACATATGCTTCCCTCCAAACATCGTCTATTTCAGGGAAGGCCTTGTTTATTTCAGCAGGACAATGCAAAACCACATACTGCAGCTATAACAACAGCATGGCTTCATCGTAGAAGAGTCCGGGTGCTAACCTGGCCTGCCTGCAGTCCAGATCTTTCACCTATAGAGAACATTTGGCGCATCATTAAACGAAAAATACGTCAAAGAAGACCACAAACTCTTCAGCAGCTGGAAATCTATATAAGGCAAGAATGGGACCAAATTCCAACAGCAAAACTCCAGCAACTCATAGCCTCAATGCCCAGACGTCTTCAAACTGTTTTGAAAAGAAAAGGAGATGCTACACCATGGTAAACATGCCCCGTCCCAACTATTTTGAGACCTGTAGCAGAAATCAAAATTGAAATGAGCTCATTTTGTGCATAAAATTGTAAACTTTCTCAGTTTAAACATTTGCTATGTTATCTATGTTCTATTGTGAATAAAATATTGGCTCATGTGATTTGAAAGTCTTTTAGTTTTCATTTTATTAAAATTTAAAAAACGTCCCAACTTTTCCGGAATTCGGGTTGTATATTGCTTTAGTCAATGAAAATATATTTTAGGTTAAAACTGTAGTATAGGTGGAAAAGTTCCAATAAACATTTTATTATTAATATAGAGAATTCTCAAATTATAGAGAATTACTTCAACCATATTTGCATCGCAGCTAAAATGTGTGAGAACACTTACTGTGTTAACAGCTATGCAATTTTATGGTTAATTAAAGAGAAAAAGCAAGTGTTTACTCTGGTAAAACACAGCATTTTTTTATCAATTTGGGCAATGCTGCTCATTAAAGAGTCACATGTGTGTCTGATATTTCGAAGTTAAATCCCTAACTGTAAATCAAGCATTTTGTTTGTTCTTTGTGATGGCTGCAGTTGACTGGCGGCAGTCCTGACACAGAAAGGCGTCCAGCAGTGCAGATGTTAAACCACCACTCCACATGTTGGGAATAGCGTCATTATGCACCTGCCTTTGTTATTCCAAATTATAGATAGGGAACAATCATGAACTTCTAAGCAACGTCTCAGTACTTCACCACCAGAAAATGCTTTGAGATTTTGTTCGAACATCATATGTGCAGTTTGAATTCCCTTAAAATGTACTAAATAGTGCCTTCAATGTTTTAATTGGGCTGCCTCATGAAAAAAACATGTTCAATGAGCAATATTTTTGTAACTGAGAATTTCCCCTTATAGGGGCCATATGATGCGATTAAATTTTTCCTTTCTGTTTGGTGTGTTACAAGCTCTTGGTGCAGGAAGAAGATCTGTAAAGTTGAAAAGAGTAAAGTCTCAAATCCAAAGAGATATTCTTTATAAAAGTTAAGCCTCTGCCACGCCCCCCTAAAACGGCTCATTCTAACACGCCCCTACACGTCACTATGTGGAAATATTTGCGTAATACCGCCAAAATGTTCATGCAAAGAACAATTCGTGAACCTAGGAGAGGAGATAATTCTGACTTTGCTACACCAATCTGGCGCTTCTGAATCAGCTACTGTAAGTGTGTTTTGTTGTTAGTTTAAGTATTTGCTATTGATTTGTTCAAATGCAGATTTTTGCGTGTCTTGTATGTGTGTGTGTGTGTGTGTGTGTGTGTGTGTGTGTGTGTGTGTGTGTGTGTGTGTGAGAGAGAGAGAGAGAGACAGGGTCACACAGTGGAGTCAGCTGTCTTAACCGTCCGTGGCTTGTGTACTGCAAACACATATGAGCTTCATCACTGTGTCTGTCAAATCACTCTGTTACACTTTTGGGCTTGAACTGATGGTAAAACTAAGGACATTATTAACTGTCTTTACATCTATTTTGAAAGATGAAGCTTACGATTATGGAAAGGGGCGTCACATTTCCGACGAGTGCTTGCAGTGCTCGGCCAATCTCAATGCACTGGGTCAGTTGGCCAATCAGAGCAAACTGCGCTTGTCAGAAGGAGGGACTTTGTAGAAAACAGAGCATTTGAGAGAGGCGGGGCATAGAGGGCCTACAATAATGTAAAGTATTTGAAAAAATTATGTGTTTTTTGAACATTAAAATGTCAACATATTCTGTTTCACCACATAATAATACCACAAAATAATGATCTTTAAAAAAACATCTTATGACCCCTTTAGTTCTAAAAATATAGTTTACTGAAACTAAGCTGCAAAACGGATATCAAATGAATACATAAACATAATCACGAAATCCTAGCATTCGGTGCTTTTTGAGTCCCCACATAATATAGTATTTTGTGTAGAAATGGGTGTATACTGTTTCTAAATGCTCATCTTACATAGTTATTGCCCCTTTACCATAGAACACAATAAATATGTACCCAAAATTAATTAATTAATAAAAAATTACTCTATTAAATTAATCATAGTGCAAGCAGGTGTAACTGCTATGTCCCCAAGTAAGCTTGCATAACTTTGGCTACAAATCTGAGTAAAAAATTATTATTTTTTATACAAATTATTATTATTATTATTTTTACATTGCTGTATTTTCTTATTTATAATAAACCTCACCAAAATAAATTTTTGTTTTTTAGATATTTTTATTGATTGAAGTAAAGTCAATGGCAAAAATGAAATATCCCTCCCGTTACTGACATATTGTAACAGTGGATAAATACGTTTACAGCATGTATTGTTACTTATAATTAATTTATTTAGCATTTGTTTGTTACATACCTTCAAGATAGAGTTACATAAATGTTATTATTGTATTGTACCCTGACGCTACAGGGATTGGGATTGTACCAGAGCCAAGACAACATTTGAAGCCAAGAAATGCCCCACAGTCAGGGACCTCGAGGTTAAATGAAAGGTTATGATTGAATGCTTTGTTTCAGTGTTTGTTTCAGAGTTTCAGTGGTGTGTGTGTTTGTGTGTCTGTGTGGGTACTGGTATTCTCTACATTATGGGGTACAAATATCCCCTATAAGTATAGTAAAACCAGTAAAATTTGACCTTGTGGGGACATTGTTTTGGTCCCCATGAGGAAAAAAGCTTATATATCAGACATAATTAAGTGTATTGAAAATCTAAAAATGCAGAAAGTTTTGTGTGAGGGACAGGTTTTGAGGTAGGGTTAGGGTGAGGATAAGGAAATAGAAAATACAGATTAAACAGTAGAAAAACCATAACACCTATGGAATGAACCCATAATGATAGGGATACCAGTGTGTGTGTGAGTCTGTGTGTGTGTCCGAGAGAGAGAAATAAATAATATATATTCTCTAAAACTATAAACTTTTAAAGTACAATGATAAACATATATTGTAGCCTAATAAATGGATAGTATAACAAGCGAGATCTTGTAATAAAAGGTATAAGTAAAACTTTAACATGATAATTGGCCATTTTATCCTATAAATTGTTGTATACAGATTTATAGATATAGATAAGGATTTATATCAGTTTTGGTGATTGTAAATTTTGTTGTTCAGTGGTGTGATGTACATCCTGATATGTTCTGTCCTCACTGTTTCCGCTCTGTCCACCATGTTACCTCTTTGTGTGTGTGTGTGTGTGTGTGTGTGTGTGTGTGTGTGTGTGTGTGTGTGTGTGTGTTTTATGTTAATAAAATAAGTTAAACATACGATAGGCATATCTTTGTGGTTACTGGGAATTAAATGGTAAAATTAAATAATTTCAAATGGGGCCAAAATTCCATTGAAATGTATTTTTATTCTAAAAGAAATAAGTTGCAATTACACTGTGCCTTAAATAAAAATAAAAATAAAAATAAAGATAATGCCTGTTTATGAACACTTTGTTAAAATAAATAAAATGTAAATATTGCAATAACTTAAAAAAATATATATATATGAGATGAACAATATGAGAATGTCCTATAACAGGGTGGACATTTGACCCATGCACGTGCAAAGAATTTCATGAAAAAAATATTAAAGAAGAATATCCTTAGCTGGACCAATGTATTCTGCTTGTAGTGTAACAAGATCTTCTTCAGATAAAATGATTAAATCACAGAGATTGAAATTATTTTTTTTTTTTGTATAGAAAGTCACCAGACTGAAATCGCACAAAATATTAAGAATGACCTATTTTAAACATCATCAAAGCCTATTCAGTGTTTTGCAGCAGTACCGTTGTCAGTAACAGATATCATTTCGCTAATTTGCAGTACAAGTATCATTTTAAAGGATTCCAATGTTAAGTAAGTTTATTATTATTATTATAATATAAAGTTTATAAGTGTTTAAACTTATAACAGTTTTGTGACACATTTCATCTGATCACTATGTTTACAACTCACTTGACTGTCATTTTAATTGTACTTCAGGCAACAAAAAAAATAAAAAAATAAACAGAAAATATAAAAGAAAAAGAAAAGATGTAATGCAATCCCAATAACTTGGTAACAAACCCAATAACAACAAAATGGATCATTCAAATGTCAAGCACAAAATGCAACAGATAGTCTCCGAATGTTTGCTTTCAGCTTGAAGACATGCTGGGGTCTGTATTGACCTTTTATAGAATGATATGCCTGAGGTCTGGAGAGAGTGTCACTCATTAAAACAACATTGAGAGTCGAGAGCAAGACTTCTGAGGTAGGTTTTATGCCCATCTTGTTTTACACTTCGTCAATTATACAGTGCTTAGTGTCTAGACCTTGCTATTGCATTACTCCATCAAGGACGGTGTGTGGCAGGAGGATGCTGCTTGGGTAAGAACCTCACCTCGAAATTCATCAACAAATCACGTCAGTTGAGCCTTCACAGTTTAAATATCCTCTCGCTCAGTGATTTGTGATTCATCCTGTTCATTTCTTTAAATAGAATATGTAGATGGTGCATGTATGAATAAACAAAAACATTTGAGTCCATTCTGATAATCTATTTTATGTGCCTTTAAATGTTTTATTTCAGTAAATATGTGAGACATGATGTCGTCCCACAGCCATAGCATCATTACTACTATTACTCTACTTAGATTAAGGGATATGAATGAAAACTTAATCCTAAATAGTAAACTTTGGCATGTACCCCGTCCAGCCATACCCCAAAATGCCATGCAAAATATGGATGGATGGATCGATAGATAGAAATATACCACATTACAATTGAAATTAGGTTTAAATATGATCTATCTATCGATCCATCCATCCATCTAACATTTGGAGTTGCAGTTTATAGTGACTCTTGTAACATAAGCTGAACTGGTAATGGTTAAAAGCCATCTACGGTATCCTCAAAGCCATCATATATCGGACAGGATCTTTTAAGTACATAATCTCCTGCTGATTCTTGTCTACGCTTCCTCCATATCTATTATCCGCAGCTGCCTATTTCTCTCTCTCCTCCTCTCTCACTACACATCACTGCTGATTTCCTGGCTGCTTCTGATTGGTCCGTACGAGCAGGAGGAGATTAGGGCAGTCCCTAGTAAGCTGGAAGGGTGTCCAAAGAGTGCGAGGGGAGAGAGAGTGATGCTGTCTCTTTAAGAGTATTTTTAGGCTGATGGTTGATGATGGTCAGTGGTGGGGAAAATCAGAGTTAGTGGCGGCAGTGCAGTGGCAGCCTGTGAACATGGATGACAAGGAGAGACGTTGATGTACTGTGGATCTAACAGCTTTTTAAGGGAATTCACACAGCCTAATGCCATTAAGCACACTGGACTTAGGTTATTTGCATGTGTTCAACCTTAATTTGTTGGGACTAGAATTAGGTAAGTGGTTACAATTATGTATTTCTAATATTATTTTTATTTTAAATAAAATATATTTTATTTTATTTACTTATTTTGCTAGAATGAAATTCGGACAGGTTATTGGCTCCAAGATTATCTATTCAAAAATGTAACCATACACTTTCATACATGCAAGCTTTACATCACGCTTGGCTTGCAGATATGAAATGATGTTATGGATGGGATTATTTTGACCAGTGTGAACTAGCTGTCGAGCTATTTTTTTTTTTTTTTCTGGCTGGACAATCCGGTCCATCTTGTTTCTCTCCAGGGCAGATATTTAAATTTAATGAAACTGGCAAACAGTGTGTGATCAAGTTACAGTATTGATTACAGCCTGACCCTGCTGTACTCCACATGCAGAGAAGTCTGTGTGCATGTTTGCCTTTGTGTGTGTCTGTATAAGTAGACTGTAACATCCAATTAATAACATAAGCATGTGCGCTTCGAATATACTCATATTACCTGAATGAATACTGCTGAGTCAAAGCAAGAATATTCAAGGCCTAATGTGATGAGTGCATGTGTGAATGTGTATTTGTCCATGTCGGCTTCTGTTTATCTGAACTTGTCCATCTGTTCATGTCCTCATGTTTTGGTATGTGTATATTTTTAGCTGTGTTAACACATGCTTGCATCCTTTTCTATATCTACGTTTGTTTATGTGTGGAAAGCTGAGACACCTAAAGAGACAGAAAAAATAGAAAGTTTGTTTCAGGAAAAATGTCAAAAGTTTTTTTCAGATTTTGCTTAACTGATTAAGTTGACTGCATATGTGTGCATATGTGTACATACTCTGGTATTCAAAAGTTTGTAGTCAGAAGTTTTTTTTTCTCCTTTTCTTTTTTATTTTATGTTTCATTTCAGAAAGGATGCATTGAACTGATCAAAAGTGACCGTAAAGATATTTAGGGTGTTACAAATGATTTCTGTTTAAAGTAAATGCTATTCTTTTGAACTTTCTATTCAGTTTTCTCAAAAATATTAAGCAGCACAACTGTTTTAAACACAGATAATAACAATAAGAAATGTTTCTTGAACACCATATCAGCATATTAGAATGATTTCTGACGAATCGTGTCACAATGAAATCTGGAGTAATGATGCTCGAAATTCAGCTTTGCATCACAAGAATAAACTAAAAAAATATATAAAATAGAAAACAGTTATTTAAAATGTTAATAATATTTCACAATATTACTGGTTTTGCTGTATTTCGATTAAATAAATGAAAACTTACATTAAATAATCTTCCTGAATCCAAACATTTTAACATTTTAACGAAATGTGAAGTTTCTTGGAATTCAGTATAAATAACAAGATATGGATATTGTCTTTATTCAGTACCATGGTATTATCACGTGGTGTCTTTAGAGTTTCAGGTGAGAACTCAACAATGCTTATAGACAGCTGCAATCAAAAGTAGATTTCAATATAAATGCAAATGATACTCATTCACATTCTTTTTTCTCACTTCTCTTTACTCTTGATGTGTTAACAATTATCTCATTTATGTACATTTTTATTTCTTCTTGAAAAAAATTAGATGTTTTAGAAATGTGTGCATTTTGAAAAATAAATGAGAAAATATTCAGTCCACTGAGCTTTGAAAGAGCGATATCTGAGCAATCAAGTCTTTCTCTGGGTGAGAATGGTGCTGTAATCATGTCTAGAGAAATATTCAATCCAATCTGGCCATGTGTACAGACACACAGCCACCCACCCACCCATCCACCCACACACTGACAAATGGTGGGAGAGGAAAAATGATTCCAGCTTCCTAGTGTTTACACTTCCCCACGCATGACGCAACACATAATCAGCACCACACATGCATATATGTGGCCCTCCCCCAACACATGACGCGCAGGCCGAGTGGGAGAGTGAAGCCATGCACGACTCACTCACGTCCTCACCGTACACACACTCACTCACAGGAACAGGCTCTGGAGAAACGTGACTCTCTATCTGGATAGCTTAGTCTCTGTGTGTTTTAATGGCAGAATTCTGCAAATTTCTTCTTTATATTAACATTACAGCCAACTTTATTTGGCAGCACATATGTTCCAGATGATTTCTGCCGTTCACCACATACCTCATTCAAAACAATTGTAGAACATTTTCCAACATGTTGTTATAATTTATAAAAATACATTATTTCAACACAAACCACTAACCTTATGCTAATATAGGAATTTATATTGGATTAAAGATCTATCTATCTATCTATCTATCTATCTATCTATCTATCTATCTATCTATCTATCTATCTATCTATCTATCTATCTATCTATCTATCTGTCTATCTATCTATCTATCTATCTATCTATCTATCTATCTATCTATCTATCTATCTATCTATCTATCTATCTATCTATCTATCTATCTATCTATCTATCTTCTGTCCATATAAATATCATTATATCTATTGTTTTATCTGTTGTGTTGTTGTATTTATGGTTCTATTGTTATAAATATTGTTCTATTGCTATGTCTACCATTCTGTCATATTTATCACTCTATCGTCATATCTATTTATCATTCTATCGCTCTATCATTCGATCATCTGTCATTCTATCTGTTGTTTTGTCTATCATTATATTTCCTTATTGTTCTAAATGTTGTTTAATCATTATTTAGTTCTATTATTCTCGTTCTAGCTCTCTACTGTTCATACTTCAAAGACTATTGAAAAAGCCTTAATATAATAATAATAAAATAAAATGAAATTTAAATAAATGTTATTCTACTTTCATATTTACATTTGAATGTCAAATCTGCATCCTGTTTTCTATGGCAATTCAAGTTCAAACCAAATTCATTACAGTTTTTCTCAGTCGCTTTGGTACATTTCTCGAATTATCCTTGAGATTTGCAAAACAGTAAGTGCATTTCTCAAAACAACTCGTACAAATAGCAAAACAACATGGATTACCTGCAAAAGCCAGTCTCTTGCTCAAAAACCTTAGTTCATCTCTCAAAAATAAATATCTGTGTCAATGAACATGTCAGTGCCATCAGAATGACAAGTCCTTGTGTCATAGTTTACGGGATAAGACAGTCAAATTGCTTAGTCATGTTGTCAATATAACAGTGTACTCTGGAGGGATGTTCTGATGTCAACTACTGTATTGAACAGTATGCCATATGCTTATGTATGCCATATATCCATTTCAAAAGTACACATTTACACATTACTGTATGTGGGATATTGATTGAAAGAGACTGGATACAATTCCCATTTACACTTTTACTAGTGGTCTGACCAAAAAAATAACAATAAAAAAAACCTTTACAATGTCATTGTGATATATAGAAAAGGAAAAAGAAATATGGGCACAAAGATGAAAATAAGTCAATTTTCAGAATTTGTAACTCTTGTGTTGTCCTCTGTCTATACAGAATAAGCTTTCCAACTGAAGATTCATGAGATGAACCTTTGAGCTATTTCAGAGAAATGGTTTATCATTGGTTTATCATCTACATTATCTTCATTAGTAAAGATTCACTGGCACAATTCATGCCAAATTTACAAAAAATCTAATAATAATGTGTAAAAATAAAAAGTGTGCTTGGCAGTTAATGACAACTAGATTAACCATTTTGCATTGAATGACTTATACAATGAACTAAAGACTAGATGTTTTGAGGGGTAAGACTATTTGCACAGGAAACTGTATAATACATTTTCAGCAACATGACATTAGCAACTGATAATGTAGGAAACTGCAGATAAATGTACATAATCAATTGCATGAATGTACAAAAGCAATTGCAATTTGTTCAAAAGAATGTGAAACTGGTTTTGATGTTTATAAATGACTAGATGAGGTTGTACAAGTAATTTTGAGAATTTCATTTCTGATTTGAGAAATGCACCAAAGTGACTGAGAAAAACTGTAATTTGCATTGGAAGGAGTAAATGGCAGTTATGGTTTTGGCCTTAATTCCCAGAGAGTTGCAATCTCTGGTGTAGCATGGCAGATTGTTTAGACTGCTCTTGTTAAGCGCATTGCAGGGTGACAGGCTTGGTCTACTGTCTTGAATCAAATATCTCTTGTAGAAAACTTGCCTGGGCTGTAAGCCAGGTGCTCCTGATTAATGTGACCTCTTTTTTAATATGGTGTTCAGTCTGACTTTTGAGTGAACAAGGTTCCACTTGCAACGAGACATTTTAGAGAAAAGAGGAAATATAGAGAGAGAATATGGAGTCAATAAAATAATTTGATTTGAATAGGTACAACTCCTTGAATAGGTACAACCCAGTTCAACGGTAGACACTCAATGCAGAACACAAGATCCAGGTGGCATGGTTGGATCCACATCTAGGGGGTGGAGACAGGTAGGTTTAGGTGTATGTAAGGTGGGAGGAGTTGGATTTGGATCCAACCACACCCCCTGGATATTGTGTTCTGCGGTGAGAACCATCTCTAGTTCAAAGCCCGAACAAAGACAAAAGATGAGCACTTACTGTATAAGGAACATCTGTCCCTTTCAGTGTGGATGTGATAGGTGGCCACTCATGCTCTGCAAACATTGATTTAAGTAAAAGCAGTTAACAGGCCTTTTTAAATGTAATGCTTTAAAAAACTGCTCAAATGTGGATATCATGGGAAAGAATCACCGTTCAGTAAAGAAGAGATTATAAGTCCTGTATTTTTGACTGTACTAAAGCATAAACACAATAATACTTTCACAGGTATTTAGGAAACATGCTAAGTTCACATACTTGTTTCTCAGAAAAACAATGCTACAGCCAAATATTCTACTTTGATGTTCATGGGTGTCGGAATGTCTGTTGTGTTTTGGTTCATGTGATTTCACCCACTGCTAGTTTAACCAAGAGTACATTGAAATCCCTGGTTTTCCAGTTGGAGGAAATCAGTGTATAGAAGCCATCAAAGGAGGCAATGAACTGGGTCAGAGATAGCAGATTCTACCTGACCTAAAAAACCTCGGCATCCATCTAAATCTCTATGACCACATTTTAAAACATGGATAATTAAACTTGCAGTGTAAGGTTTATTGCCTTCCATTGTCACCTGCGCTTGTTCCTTTTGCTTGTCCTCAATCTGGCAACCCACATGAACTTTGAGTCTGAGTAGGAGGGGGTGGGAGAAACAATATTCTGAATTTGGACTACAGTCCCCATTTCAACCGCTAGCAGTTGTACTTACTGCGCATTTAACAATTTATTATATGTTTATGGTTCTTTGCTTCCTTTGTGATTTGAAAGCTTTTTGTTTTAATAGGCTGGCAGGTAGTTCAGAAAGACTGTATCAGATTGGTGATTCAATGGCGACACACACACACACGTTTGTTTTTGTGAAAAGTGGGGACATCCCTTAGGCATAATGGTTTTTATACTGTACAAACTGTATATTCTATCGGCCTACACCAACCATACACCTAAACCTAACCCTCACAGTAAACGTTGTGCATTTTTACTTTCTCAAAAAAAAAACTCATTCTGTATGGTTTATAAGCGTTTTGAAAAATGGGGACATGGGTTATGTCCTCATAAGTCACCCTCTCCTTGTAATACCTGTGTCATACCCATGTCATTATACAAAGTTGTGTCCTGATATGTCACAAAAACACTACCTAGAGACGGTAGGAAAGTGGAGCTCTTATATTGGCCAGCTATTGCAATATTTGAAGTCTGATGACTGTTGAGTGCTTCATTCTGGAAGAAAACAGGGGCAGCAAGACTCAGGTAATGGTGCTAGCATGGCGGCACTGATGGTCTTTTATGGATTCACCATTAGCAGTAGAGTGGAGCACATTACATTCTCTCAGGACCATATCTGATCCTGCCAAGCAAAAAAACCTATAATGCATACAGAGAAAAACCATGCTTCTCTCGCAGCCTGAGAATTGAATGATGCTGCATGTGAGTGAGTATGCACATACAAATGACAGGCAGGCATAGAGAGAACGTGGAAGAGACAAGTGAGAGAGGGAATTGTTATACCTCATCAATGTTTACTGTGAATTTGAAGGTGAACTGGTTTAAGCCATTGCCACAGACACAGTGTTTTTTACTGACTGCAGTTGACTTTCTAAATTAATAAACATAAACCATATTGTAATTTATAGCAGCTTGCATCCAGTGCACACATTTCTTATAAGCGAAGCAATAATAATAATAACTTATTTATTTATTTATTTTAACCCTATGTTGCACAACATTTCCTCAGGGAGAAACATTTATTTTAATTAAAGCACTTGCAAGAAATGCAATTTTCTAAGGTGTTATTGAAATTTGTTAGCGATTAAACTTAATTTTAAACCCAAAATCATATAAATTGTTTCTTTGTTATGATGAATTGGTTGCTTGTTAATACTATAATACTTATAATGGCCTATGGCGTTTTTGTTTATTTACTTATTTTTTTTTTTTTTGCCTCGAACGATATCAAACCCCTAACAGATGACAGTTAGTAGATACTATCGGACAGTTTTTTCAATGACGAATGGTTATGTGGCTTTAAATTCAATTTTCGCGAGGTGATGTACGCTGATCATCTGTCATGTGCGGCGCATGCGCAGAGGGGGCGATTGTGAAAGTGGGTATGCATGCCCTCAGATCGCCGTAACCTCAATCCTAGACGCCGTGCAGCCGATCACCAAACAGCACTAGAGAGACAGAAATGGGAGAATAAACAGGGATGCTCGCACGCTGTAAGGTAGGATGTTGTTTGTACCACTTTAGCCGGCCGTTATGATGAAAATAATCATGTTTTTCCATGTGATCCCAGTTGGAGTTTTGAAGAAGGATGGTTATAGTGTGTTGTAGTATACTGGATACTTCTAGTCTGGAAATGCTTTTGGAAGGATGCGGTTTTAGTGATGAGGCTGGGAAATCCTCCGAAAGGGTTTGATCAAGGGCGAATGCATCATAAACGGGACAGTGAGGAAGCCTCAATTTCTCACCGTTTGATCTTTTATTTCCCTTTTTAATGCCTGTTATGTGGCGAGATCAATGTGATTACTGCATATCGATTGATCATCTACCATGTACAACCTCATATCAAATAACCAACCTATAATATGGCTGTGCTTTGGGGTAAATTTGAGTAAAAACATATCCTTATATTTTGTTACTAAGACTGACAATCCTAACGAAACATTAAATGTTCTTTAACATAATGTTTTAAACCCATTTCTGTTTAACACATGCAGCAGAGGTTTTACAACCCGGATATGCCGACGGAGGATATCTGTATACGGGCTATAGATGTTGCTTTTGAAGCAGCACAAACAGAAAAAAATAACCTTAACAAACAGTCAACATTTGTTTGTAGTTTTTTAGAAGAACACAGCGTGAAAATTTAACATTGATTTCAGGTTAATGATCGCCATATCATTTTGATGGCACGCGGTATACTGTAAAACATTTGCGAATAAATACACACAGAGTAGCCTACCCACTGACCCTTTAAAGTTCCTCATCATAAATGTGTCCGTATAAAATTACGCGATGCGTGAGCTGAGTGTGGAGCGCTGTCCAGGGTGCTGAAGGGAAATGTCCAAACGCTCAGTCAATTACATGGCGAATGCAGTCATATTCTTTCTAGACATATAATCTGTGTTTCACATGTTGATAAACAATATGTGTAGTAAAATTGTTTTTGCCAAATTGTCACTATGTCTCTGTAACGGCTGAATCGAACTCACAATTTGGATTGTAGTATACTTTTTATTATCTTTTTAGGTGATAATTATTTTCATAGTATGATCTATGACAGATATGTTGTCAATATTTTATGTATTCCAGCGCAATGTCATTCGGAAGGTAATATAAGATCATGCAAAAGAAATAATATTGAATTAAAACAATTTTAGATTATGTAAAAGGGGAATGCATGATTATAAGGGCAGTAAGGTAGACTCTATCCCTCACTGTTAGCTCTTTTATTTACCATATGTCTGGATGTTTTGTGTCATTGTGATTACTGCGTGACAATGCAAGATTGATCATACAGTCTACAACCTCTACATGTCAGTGACAGATTATGAAGTTGATAACTATTTGTTTAAAATGTTTTTGTTTTATGTACCGCTCTTGCATAAATTAAGTTTTTACCTGCTTTGAAAAAGACGACTTGGCTAAAAGCAATACTTCCAGTCAAAGTACTATTCTCATTTATCTTATTGTGCCTTATGCAGTATATTAAGCATTTCTGAGATATTTCAATTGTATTTCATCCTTTTGTTTATGGGGTCTAGAACTACTTATATTTTAATATTATCATGTATATGGTATTACTTGATGTTTAATGCATTATATGCAAGCATTAAAAACACAAGTAATATGTGAATTCTCTCTTTTCATTTTCCATTTTCTATTTCCTAAGGGACACTGGAGGTAGATGTGAGGGACAGCTGAAACTGGTGAGAGAATCCCTCTACTGGGCTCCCCCCATCCCAGCCCTCTCCTACACCAGTCTTCAGAGCCCCATTCCCAACAGCCAACATGTTCTCCTCAAACTTTTTGAGTGGGGGGAATCCTCTTAGTGCAATGTCCTCTGCCGTAAACAAGTTCAGTCGTTTTGGGGATGATGAGGAAAAGCAACAACAGCAGCCTCCAGGACCCTCAAAGCAGAAGGATCCTCAACAGCAGGGGAATGGCCAACCAGCCTCACAGGGACCTCAGAAGCAAAGTGGACAGCAGACACAGGGTGTGGGAAGGGGAGGCCAAGGAGCTGGACGGGATGGATCTCAACCACAAGGAGCTGGTCGGGGAAGTCCTGTACAGCAAGGAGCTGGGAGAAGAGATCTTTCACATCAGGGAGTGGGCAGGGGAGGATTGCAACAAGGAGCAAGTGGCGGTGGATCTCCTAAGCAGGGTGTTGGGAAGGGTGAACCTCAGCAACAAGGCCCAAGTGGACCAGGGTCTCATACAGGAGGTGCAGTTGGTTCAGGGCCTCTTTCAGCAGAGCCTCAGGTGAAAGGTGGAGCTGGTGCTGGGGTGAAATCCCTCTGTCCAGTCTGTAAAAATACAGAACTCAATCTTAAATTCAAGGATTCGCCCAACTATAACACCTGCACACAATGTAAATCAGTGGTCTGCAACATGTGTGGGTTCAGTCCTCCAGATGCAACCGTGAGTAAAAATTCCTAACTCTAATTAGTGTGACACATAAAGCAGATTTAAATGTATTTATTTTTTTATTTTTTGTTTTTTATTAAAAGGGAAAAGAAACAATATTTTTTATCTATACCAGTTGCTGAATAGACCTCTCTAGATATAAAAGTCACTTTTTACTATCATGTGAAGATCCCCCATTATGTATTTCAATCCAGAAGTCCACTGTCTCTGAAGCATGTTGTATTGGACTGTGATGATTTTAACTCCCTGAAGAAGATTTTTTTCCCCCCAAAAGCTCATATTTTTCAGTTATTTAACACCTTTCATTAAAATAATACACAGAGTTTTTCATCGATGCAACCATGAATAACTAATGCTATTTCCTCAGAAGACATTTTTTTTACTGTATAAATTGTTAAAAGTTAAAAAGTTTAAACTTGTAAAAAGTTAAAAACTAGCAATTGTATAACATAAATGTATATTCTCCATGTACGCAGGTTAAGGAGTGGCTCTGCTTGAATTGCCAGATGCAGAGAGCTCTGGGAGGGGCAGAGAACAGCAGACCTCCTACACTAAATGCTCAGCCACAGCCCAAGGACTCTGTACCATCACAGAACCCTGCAAAGAAAGACACTCTTCATAGTAAGCAGATGCCACCATCTGCTAGCCAGCCAACCAAACCAACAGAGGGTCAGAAACTGTCAAGCCAGTCCCGCACAAGTGCAATTCATCCGTCGCAGCAAATGTCACAACAGAAACCACTTCCACAGCAGACAACAAAAGGTGCTCCTCCTGCCAAAACTGAGATACCATCAAAGACAGAGCCCTCTAAAAAAGAAGAGTCTGGTTTCTTTGGTTTCGGTGGTGCTCGATCCCGCTCTCCTTCTCCACAGCCTGGTGCCTCTTCTGTTTCTGGAAAGGTTCTAGGCTTTGGTTCTTCATTCCTAAGCTCAGCATCCAATTTGATTTCAGCTGTCCAGGATGAGCCCTCCACAACCCCACCAACCAAGGGTTCCACTGTCTCCCAAACCTCTGCCAAGAACACCACACCCCCTTCCTCAAGAAAAGGCTCAGAGGCCTCTAAGGGCTCCCCCAATGTTCCTATATCACAGACACAGGAGGGAAAAATTCAACAGCAACAAAATAAACCCCAATTAACTCAAAAAACAACGACAACAAAGGAATCCTCACCTGCTCAGGCAACTAAATTAGATCAAAGCCCGAAACCTCCTCCCAAAGCCTGTCCACTTTGCAAGGCAAACCTGAGAAGAGATCCTCCCAACTGTAGTACCTGCACTGAATGCAAGGCCACTGTGTGTAATCAGTGTGGATTTAATCCTGTGCCTCATCAAACAGAGGTAAGAAACATTTAATTGCAGTAAGTTCACATTATGGTTTGTGCAATGAACTGCTGGCAGAAAATGTCAAGAGCAATGTCAGAGGACATGTTCTCAGTGATTCTGTTGTAAAAGATGGATGTATTTTGTAGTCTCTTTGCTTTGTGTGGAGGCAGTCTTGTGGAAGGCAAACTGAAAATGGCTGTGAGAGAGAAAAAAAAGTGCCTTGTTTCTCAATTACCTCAGACTACTCCCTGCCTAAACTTACAAAATAAAGTGCTATTTTTTTAAGACAGAAAAAGAAAACATCATTGTACAATTTCTTCCCTTTTTAGTAATGCATTAGAGTGATTAACATACTGTATCCATTAGGGCTTTGGTGATAAATATATAGTATGAATGAATAGACATTCTGTGTTTAGTGACCTGTGTTATGAAGTTTAATGATTGATCTGGGTGAAACATTGCAGTTAGTGTTCTTATAGCTCAATTGGTATCAAGCGCAAGGTTGGGGGTTCGATTCCCCGGGAACACACACTGTAAAAAATGTACTGTAGAATTTACAGGATTTTACTGGCAAAAAAGTTGCCAATAAAATCCTGTAAAAATGATGTTAATTGCTGTAAAATGGATTACAGGAAATTACTGCAAAGCAAATTACAGTTAATTGCTGTGTGTGGAATACAGTAGTTTGTAGTATTTTTTACAGTAACATTGAATTTAACTTGTAGTTTATTTTACAGCAATATTTTGTAATTTCACTAAAGTACAGTATTTACCTGGCAAAAAAGTTGCCAATAAAGTCCTGTAAATATATTTTACAGCATTTATTTGTGATTTCATTAAATTACAGTATTTAACTGGCAACTAAAGTTGCCAATAAAATCCTGTAAATACCCCTAAATACAATATGATGTTGTAATAATTTAACAATGAAACTGCTTTAAAGAATAATTTTAACAGTAAACTATAAAATACTGATATAAATGCATTATCATGAGCTCTATCTTAATACATTTACAAATGAATAAAAATGAATAAAGTCAATGATGTTGCAAATAAGTATTTATTAAAACTGGCAGAAAGACATTGCAAGGCTTTTACTGGTAAAATAAAAATGTCAGTCTTTCAACAGTTAAAATCTTATCATGAAAATAACATAGCATCACAAATAACTAAAAATACATGTTAAAAAAAATAAGCCATATTCAGAGTAGAAGATTAACTTTCTATAAAAATGAAGGTCAATCAACAGAATTTGTATAATTTTTGTAAAAAAAAAAAAAAAAAAAATGCTGGAATCAACATTAAATCACAAATTCTGTTGTTTGAGCTTATGTTCTATTAAATTAAGAATATTCCTGCAAAAGACACTTTAATAAATACATACTGAAAGTCCATCAACTTTCTGAGATGAGCACACATGAGGGTTTTTCCTCTTCTCTGAGACTTTTCCACTTGTTTCGCCTCTATGTGTCCGTCTTGTATGCAGTGAGTGTTGTGATTCCAAGAAAACATCTGCACATAAAAACAAGCAAAAGCATCAGGATAAAGTTAAGAACTGAATGAAACTAACGCAATAAAATAAATGTCAAAATGCCACTTATGCAATACAATCAGCATTTACCAGTACTTAAAAGGTTACTCCACCCCAAAATGAAAATCTTGGCATTAATCACTTACCTCAATGTCGTTCCAAACCCGTAAAAGCTTCATTCATCTTCGGAACACAATTTAAGATATTTTGGATGCAACTGGGAGGATTGTGACTGTCCCACTGACTGCCAAGTAAATACCACTGTCAAGGCCCAGAACAGTATGAAAGACATCATCAGAATAGTCCATCAGTGGTTCAACTGTAACGTTATGAAGCAACGACAATGCTTTTTGTTTGAAAAGAAAACAAAAATAACGATTTATAACGATTAACAATTTGCCTCCTCTACGCATCAGTGTAGCACCATTTTGGAGAATATCTGTTGGACACAAACTGCAACTGCTGTTCTGTGTCAGCTGGGTCACATGGACAGGCTTTCTATGTTTATTTACGCTTTGATTTGAACAAAAACAAAAATAACGTCTTTGTTGAATAAAGTTGTTCTTTTTGTTTTCTTTGCATACAAAAAGTATTCTTGTAGCTTCGTAAAATTACAGTTGAACCACTGATGGCAGATGGACTATTCTGACGATGCTTTTCATACTTTTCTGGGCTTAGACATTGTTAATTGTTTGGCTGTCAGTGGGACAGACGCAAGCCTCCCGGTTCTCATTCAAAATATCTTAAATTGTGTTCTGAAGACGAACAAAGCTTTTACAGGTTTGAAATGACATTAATCACTGTTAATCACGTTAACAGTGATTAATGACTAAATTATCATTATGGAGTGGAGTAACCCTTTAAACTAAATAAGTAACCTTTTTCCCAAATGAAATTACTTAAGTAAAACTTGTTACCTTTGAAAAAATTCAAGTGTGCAAAAGATGCCTGCTCCTGGGATGCCAGACTGAAGTTGTAATAAGACTCCAAATCCAGCTACAAAGTTGAGGTATGAATTCACAACCATCTGACCCTCAAATAGTCAAAAACCACTGGGTGGACCTGAAATTAAGAAATATAAGCAATAATGTAACCTACAATGCAGTATTTCAATATAAAATGTAATCTAAATTACAAGTTTATCAAATTATTTAAAGAATGAATACATTACCTAATAAAATCAGCTTCAGAGTCTTGAAGCATCAAACATTTCTCCACATCAGCTGCTATTCTTTGCACCTACAAGACATAAAGAAAATAATCTTGTGATTTCTTTAAAGCATTTACATAAATGAGACCAAAATTAACACCGAAAATGGCATATATTATAGAATAAACAAACTATTATAAATTATATAAATTATAATTATACATTTTAATATTACATTGTAGAACTGTACCACCAATCACATTAAATAATTTACAGTGCAAAATTACAACTGTGTAATGACATTGATGTTTTACATTCATTTTTGAAAATTCAATTAATAAATGGTGGAAAAATGCAATGATACTTTTTAAACGTGAAACTAAACCGCCATTAGGTGGCAGCGAATAACTTAATGAGTGAATCAACTGAGTCATTCATTGAACCGATCCGTTCAAAAAGCTGAATCATTCAGCAAAAACACCGCTTAGTTTTTGTTTGAGGATGAGCAAAATAGTTTTGATTGGATCGTTGTTTGGAACTATTTTCGTTGGTGAAATAGAACAACAGTTAATATTGTGTCTAAAAAAGTAAGTAACTTGTTAACTAATTGTTTATTGAACTATGTATTTGCAATCGTGATACTCACACAAACAGCTCACTTGTGATGCTACTTATATCATATGGTATAAATAAACTCAACAGTTGAACATTTACCTCATGTATATTCCGTGAGTTTATGTGTGCGGTTAAGCTTGTTTTGAAGTTGAATGAAACAGAATCAGATCGCGTTTCGATGCTTCCTCAGTCTTTTTTTTTTTTTTTTTTTAATCAGGCTAACTTGTCCAGTCGGGCATATAAAGATGTCTTTCACTTATTATAGTAAGGCGTCACGTCAATATGGGACAGTTGAACACATATAAACAAATGAACACATATAAACAAATGAAATTTCACATATTTTGCTGTTTGTCAGTTATTTCGACAGATAACGTTAGTATAGTTACTATGACAATTGTTCGCATTGGGCTTTATGATAAAAGTTAGGTAAACAGTACTTTAAATGCTCTCAATAAGAAAATGTAACTTCCAAAAATCGAAAATTTGGCGTAACTATGCTGTGATAGCAATTCCCAGTACTGCACATAAGTTACCAAGGCCACTTCTCTAAATGTCAGGATAGGAGGCTATTGTGACATGATATCGCTTATACATTATAAGTATATACTCAAATAAATATAAAAAGGATATATTCCTCAAGTATAATTAAGTGAACTTACCAGGAATTATGAATAAAGCCTCTAATCTTCAATCGTTATCACGCTGCTCCAGTCGGCTGGGTTTCTGATTTGAATGATGCGCGCGCAATCCCATAATGCCACACTACAGTCAATTAGTGTAAAAAGCAGGAACTACAGTGACAATACCTGCTTCTTGTAAATGAATTACAGTTGACGTGGAAATATACTGTTAACAACTGTAAAACATTATTTTACCCATAATCCATTGCGAATTACAGCTGCATCTTGTAAAATGTTTATACAGTAAAATTATGTAAAAATTTGCTGTAGAAACTACAGCAATTTTTTACAGCATGATAGGTAAAAATTGATAGCCTGAATGCACTGTAAGTAGCTTTGGATAAAAGCATCTGCTAAATGCCTATATTTAATTTTAATTAAATTTAATTTTAATTTAGTGGCTTGACTATTTTACCTACAAGCTTTCCACGCAGTCTGTTGCCTTTAGCCACTTTCCAGACCCAGCAAAGCCATCAAGAGAGGTTCATTCATGATCTTGTGGGCTTTAGTGTTTTCTGTGTTGATGCAAGGGAATTTTTGATTTTCTTTCATAACAGAAGTTGTAAGATCTACTGTTTCATCGTAACCAATTGGTTGGTCTTTGTTTTCATGCTTTAGTGTCATTTGTGTATTTTATTTTGAAGTCCTAGTGAATTCATGTCTTTTTAGACTTCTCACCACTGTTGCTGGTTTCCCTTATCACATGACTTTATTTTGTCTGCAAGTTAGTTATCAATTATAGATGGTCCTTTTTTCATTGTCTTTCACTGTTTTGTCAAGTCAAGTTTCTATTTTGAATACCATTTTCTCTTGAGGCCATACACATACTAATTTTTACAAAAATCATACTTGTCTATTTTTAGCATGAATAATGTTTGTGTTTTCAACCAAATATTTTCTAAAACACAAACCAACTTTTGTATTTTGGCCATGAGGTGTTATATTTAGGGACCAGTATAGTTGAGGCAAGCAATGTGTCATGTGCTTATTCTTAGCAGTGAAGCTGCTGTAATAATCTATGTCCCCTAGAGAGCCCTTACCACCTCTGTTGTCATCATCTGGAAGCCATGAGCATACCAGTTTGCCCCCTAAATGGCCATTTCATCTTTTAAGATGTATTGAGCACAAAAGACACTTGACTCTGTAATGAACAATTCAGAGTTTACATGCAGCCTGGCATGGAGACTCCAAGGCTATTGGGTCACATGGGCTGGCTGTGTGACGAAAACTAGGCAGACAGAGGATCAGTGGGTAGTCCTTGGAGATAACATCTAAGAGTTTTCTAAGAGAGTTCCAAAGCACAGAGATGAGGTGTAGATTACAGTGGCATCTGCTACTCGGTTGTGCTCAGTGTCAAGTGCAAGTTGTTGAAATGAGATAATAGTGGAAAAAATATGTCTCAGATATGAAGGTCACCTTCATTCATCGCCACAACTGTGTGGTTGGTGTTTAATCATGAAATATTCAAACCCGAGAATTGCCTTAAATCTAGAGAATTGGCTAATGTAACACATCTGTGCATATTTTTATCCCATGCTAAAAGTATCTAAATGAATTAATCTGTTTCCTTAGGTCTAAAAAGAGTGCTGCTGGCTTTCTCCAGAGATTAAATGTGGATTTCAGGATGAGCTGTGAGCTTGAGAATTGTGTAGGCAGCACAAATAGAAATAAAACTTTGAGATACAGAGGGGAATTAATTTAACCCTCAGAGATCCATTGTAGCAAACTTACAAAAAGCTAACATAATATGTTAAAAACAGTTCATACATATTGAACACTAGCTTGCACTCTAGTGTACTAAAATGTATTACAACAATTGTGGCAGGAAGGAACTTGTGCAATTTATTATTTATTTTTTTACTGGCCAAAAGTAACACAGTGCTGTCACTGCCTACTGAAAACAGTGTTAGCTGCTTTTGATAAAATTTTAGAAACAATCTTTCTGTAATATTGAACTTTTTTATGTGCACAGTACGGGCCTCATTCATGAACTTTTTTTAAAATGAGTAAATTCTGAGAAATTTGAGCGTAAAACAGACCTTCCCGAAAACTCTCCTCCGGATTCACAAACTCATCGTAAATATCATATTTGATAGTTAATCGTGTATGTTCATGAATTTAAAACATTTGTAAATGTGGGGAGCATGCATTCATTGGGGATTATTCATTGGGGATTACATCCCTAAAAAAAGTAGCTAATTAATCATTTGATAAAAGTGTTACTTTGCAGATTATATATGCAAAATATCAAAATTATATTGATATGTGATTATGTAAGGTAAATAGTTTTATAGTCACTTCTAAAATATGACCAAAATTTATGTCAGAACAATTTTACGAATGATTAACAAAAAAAATGTATTCTGCTCGTGTTTCATTAATTGAGGCCTTGGGCCCTATTTTAACGATCTAAATGCAAAGTGTAAAACGGCACAGGTGCACTCAGGACGTGTCCAAATCCACTTTTGCTATTGAGAAGCAAGGCGCAACACAAGTGTGTTTGCTAGTGTCAGTCCATTTCGCATTTTCCCATCCAGCGCCACGTTGTTTAATTACCAAATGCATTTGCACCCATTTGTGCACCCATGGCTATGCTGGTCTAAAAAAGAGGTGTGTTCAGGTGCATTGCCGGCGCCTTGCTATTTTAAGGATTAAGCCGGCGCATTTTTGGAAAGGGTTGTTCCTATTATCTTAATGAGTAATGGGCGTAACGTTCATTACACCAATCAGAGTGTCATCTCCCATTCCCGTTAAGAGCCAAATGCGCTCGCTGTTTACGTGGCGGAATTTGTTGGCGGAAAAGCTGAATGCTTCTCAAACGAAGAAATAAATCGCGAGTAAATATTTTTTGGTTATTTAAAGAGCTCGTTGGTAGAAAATGCGCCTCTGGGCACAGTGCGCGCTGACTTTGCTTATTACACACAGGGATGCGCATCACACAAACATACCAAATATTAAAAACAAAAGGATTACAGTGTAAAAGTATATTATTGTGTGGGCTACATAAATATAAAAATGTAATGATGGATAGTCATTGCGTGTATTAGAATTAGGCTACCTATTTGCAGTTCAGCCTATTACTATTTATAATGATGAATGAAATTGGCTAATTCATTGAACAATCGTGCCAATACACACACACATATATATATAAACCGACTCATCACGTGGAGCTTTGGCAGATTCCTGCATGTCCTGTAGATTATCTGCTCGCGTGCTTTAACTTTGTGCATGAGCAGATTGGTTTCATCGCTTGAGAAGTGTTCAGCTATTCCGCCATCAAATTCCGCCATGTAAATAGCGATCTGCCATAGCGCGAGCACATCTCGCTCTTACAGGGAATGGGAGATTATGTCATGGGTGACAAAAAAAACGCTCAGCAAGCGTTTCCTTCATGACGAGTCATAAGTTTTCTTTCGACACATCCCACTCCGGTTCCGGGTGTGGCAGAAACATCGTCCGGCCTGATTAGCGCTAACGCACTGCAGGTGCGAGAGAGAGAGGAGCGGCGTTCACACAGGCTTCCTGCTTTACAAGCCAAAGATAAAAGGGCTATTCAGAGAAGTTTTGGAGTTGTTTTTTGTTCCGGAGCAGAGTTGGGCACAAGCTTGCTCGGGGAAGTTATGGGGGTGTGCAGGTTTCCTGATGAAGTCTCCGGGGAAAAGGTTCCCTATTGAAGATGTCTGCATTAGGAGTGTACTGGGCTGTGGTGAAGCCTCGTTGGGGTGAAGGCCGCCCATTGAAGTCTGCTGGAACAGAGTTCGTCGGTGGGAATTTGCTGGACTGATTTATCGATTGGATCTGAGTTGGAAAGGGAGAGAGAAAGATAAGTGAATCGATTTCATCTTACAAACATTCGAAAAGCTTGAAGAGGATACAGTGAATGTAAATCTGACTGTTGGGGAAGCTATGTGTTTCAGAGTGTGCTGAAGAGGAATTGAGGATTGAATATCCCCCACGGGAGTGTAACGAATGGATTGAGGCCTCTGATCAGCCCTATCGTGTGAGTGAATTGCAGGCTTTTGCCTTATTGTTACACATTGATTCATTATAGTGGATTTGTGGTGAACACGAGTGTGGTGTGCTTTTGCTGAGAAGCGGTCCCAACCCTTGCCTATAAGTTTGTGAAAAGTTATGATACCTACTCACCGTCGGAATCCCAGAGTGATACAACTGAGCTGGAAGGAACATATTGCTGTGGGGAAAATCCTTACCCCCCCTACTTACCGTCTGAGTCTGGAAGTATGCAGCCTTGCTGAGGAAGTAAGCTTTTAAATCACTCTTTCTCTAATTTGTCCTGACGAAAGTATTCTGTACTGCGAAGAATCCTTACCTGTCTATTCACTGTCGGAGTCCTGAAGAATGCAGCATTGCTGAGGAAGTAAGCTTTTAAGTCACTGTCTCACTCACGTGCACCGACACAAGTATCCTGTGCTGAGAAGACTTCTTAACCTCCCTACTTACCGTCTGAGTCTGGAAGTACGCAGCATCGCTGAAGTAAGCTTTCAAATCATTCTTTCTCTAATGTGCCCCAACGTAAGTATTCTGTATTGTGAAGGATCCTTACCTGTCTACTCACTGTCGGAGTCCCGAAGAATGCAGCATTGCTGGTGAAGTAAGCTTTTAAACCACTGTCTCACTACTGTGTATTGACGCAAGTATCCTTGACTGAGAAGCATCCTTACCTGTATACTCACTGCCCGAGTCCTGAAGTGAGCCGCCCATTGGTGAAGTCGCCATCAGGGCGAAACTGCGACGTACGATCTGTACCTTCCCGTAGCCAAAGAAGACCTAGAGGACACTGAAGTCTATCACGCTTGTGCTCATTGATATATTGTTCAATAAAGATTGTTATCCCTTTGAAATTACCTCTTGTCTGTGTTGTCCATCTGTTGTGGACCTGTGGTGTCGGCTCCTCACGGTGGTGTCTAAGTCAGGGGTGGTTGGTCATCACAGTCCGCTCCGGTGACAATTACACTCTGGTTGGTTTAATGAACGTTACGCCAATTACTCATCAAGAGAATAGGGACAACGCATTCCAAAAATGTGCCCCGGCGCAAGGACCATTTTTCCGTCGTTAAAATAGTAAAAGTGGATTTGGACACGCCCTGAGTGCACCTGTGCCGTGCGCTTTACACTTTGCGTTTAGATCATTAAAATAGGGCACTTGGACTTAGACCAGGTTTGAGTTGGTCTATGGCGCAGTCTATTTTCAGCTCCTTAAAATAGCAATGCGCCAGTAATGCACCTGAACACACATCTTTTTTAGACCAACACGGCCATGGGCGCACAAATGGGCGCAAATGCATTTGCTAATTAAACGATGTGGCGCTGGACGGGAAAATGCAAATAGCGCTGGACTGAAACTAGCAAACACACTTGTGCTGTGCCTTGCGTCGCATTGCGCCGGGTGTATGATAGGGTCCCTTGTGTGTGTAGCTATATATAAGCTTATGCAAATAAGACAATTTCTCTGAATGTTACGCAAATACTAGTTAGCCTTAGTAATCCACATTTTATGGTTGTATTGTTGTTTGTACCACAGAAGAGACCATTGATCCATTGATAAGTATTTCATTATCATTGTAGCCAAATTAGACTTTAGGAATTGTCAGAGGACTGCTCCGACATGAAAATATTTGTTTCAGCCTTCTAGCTTACAGGAAAGTTAGAGAGACTGCACTGTATGGCTGTAAAACATGCATTTTCTGGATAATAAAACATTTAAGAGTATCTTAGGGCTGGTGTGAGATGAACATGCTGAGGTTTCATCCTTCTAACTTGGAATGTGTTTATAAAAGTAGTCCTTTAGGCCTCTGGCAGAATATGCATTATCAGTATCCTTTTCTAGTTGTCTGTGATGTGTAGGAGGATCCAAGGGTCATGAAACTCTATAGTAGAGGTCTTCACGGGTCCAAAAATTAGTACCCGAACCCGAAAGACACCCGTAATGTACTACACCGAACCAACCCGGACCCGTCTAATATATCAAAAGCTGGACCCGGACCCGTGTAGATCCGAGAAATGCCTACCCGGACCCGACCCAGACCCGTATATTATTTGAAATCTGGACCTGAACCCGCAGGGAAGACACAGACCCGACTGGACCCGACTGTCACATATTCCACCTTAAATTACAAGTCAATAAACCTGTAGCGAAAAATACAGCTTTTTGTCTTACCTAATTTAAAGAGCCGTAGTCTCTCTTCCTTGTACCTGCCTGTGATGCATTACAATCCTCCGACAAGAAAGTTATTCATGTTATTCCTCTCGTTATTCTCGTTACTCGTAAGTCCAAGCTGAATCCACTCATTATTTCAGCTTCAAAAGTCCACTTGATGTCACGGTGACGGATGACAAATGCTACTGTGCACATGTACATTCTGACTCGAGTTAATTCGCATAATAACTTAGACTGTTTGCCCTTTTGAACTATAGTAACGATCGCTCGTGCAATGCCATGGCCGCTGACGTTATTTATTTGCTATCATCTGATCTCTGTGCTCTCTGCTCTGCATCGAGTCTGAATCTGACAAATAAAACTTTAAGATTAAACGGTTCATTTATAATATTATAAAAATGGGAGAAAATGTAAAACGCGGTTTGGCGGTCGAAATGTCCCTCACTGGTTGCCATAGAAACAAGAAATGCGCTCGAGACTGCACATGCGTGCTAGCTGTATCAACCTAAAATATGCTTTAACGCAATTTGAGCGTCATAGAAAACATTCATGTGACAGTTCACCTCAGATTGTGTTGCTGATTTGAAATATATTAAATATGAGTGTGTCATGTCTGCAAGCATTAATACCGTGCGTGCACTTGTATTAACTCTGAGTCTGCGAGCTCTGCTTCTAAAAGCAGAGAGAGAGAGAGAGAGACAGAGAGCGATCACTTTTTTTGGCTCACTCTTTTCTTTTCCTAATTTTACAAGTTGTAAGTTACAAAAAACACAAGCAGTCTTTGATCACGGCCGGGTGCTCTCCGAGTCTGATGACTCAGATCGCACGGGTATTACACACAATGTTAAATAGACCCGGGACCCGAGGTAATAGATTCGGACCCGACCCGGACCCGGCTGATGATTTAAAATATAGACCCGAACCCGTACGGGTCCCGGGTCGACGGGTCTCGGGTGCACTGTGAAGACCTCTACTCTATAGTTGAAAGTTCTATAGTTGTTAGGGCTGCTCTGACATGAACATATTCAAATTTCAGCTTGCTGGGAAGGGTTCTCAAGAAAGCATTTACAACATTTTTCTAAGTTGCCAAAACAAAGCACAATACAGATCATGGTTTTTATATATTTTTTGTACCTTTTAAATATTGTTATTAAGAATAAATATACATGGCCCGAGTGCAGACCAATTTTTAATTTTTTTATTGTAATCAGTCACTAAAAACAAGTCCAAAAAGAGAACATTTCACAAATGCTAGGCTCACTGAGGATCTTAATATATTTATTTAAAGCTACAAGTAATAATGTAATGATATCTGCTTGTGAGGTGTATGATGTTCGGGTCTATGGGACCTTTTTTTTTTTTTTTTTAAATAAAAAATGAAAAAAATGCCCCTGTCATTCACACACAATGTTGTAGCACTTTAATTCATAAATGTGATCTAACAAAGGTAAAGGGCAAATATTAACCATATTTGCTGTTTATATTTCTTGTAATTGGGATGAAGTAAAAAATAATAATAATAATAAATTAAGTTGAATTAAAAACCCAAAAATGCAGCAGGTCAACCAGACCCACAAACAATGGCTGAATAACAAAAATATGAACACCATACAAGGGTTAATGTTGAAAATGAAAAATGTGGAGAAGTTACTCATGATAATTGTAATGTTTTGCAGGCAAAAGAGTGGCTTTGCTTAAACTGCCAGACACAGAGAGCACTGAAAGGAATAGAGCCTGTGGAAAAACCCACAATAACGTCCCAAACACAGCCCAGCAAGTCTCAAAAGATGACATCTACACATCGTCCTTTAGAGAAATATCCCACGTCTCAGCCAACAAAGACTAGTCCAGCCAACCAACCTGGTGCAGCAGGAGCAAAGCAAGCTCTCTCCTCTATGTCTTTACAGCAACTGACAGCAAAAAATGCCCCCTCTTCTTTGTCTAAAGCAGTACCACAGACTGATACTGAGCAAGAACAGTCAGGATTTTTTGGCTTTTCAGGCTTTGGTGGAGCAAGATCACCATCCCCTCAGCCCAATGTTTCAGCCATGTCTGGTAAGGCTCTAGGATTTGGGTCGTCCTTTCTGAGCTCAGCATCTGATCTTATTTCATCAGCGGTTCAAGATGAACCTTCTACAACACCTTTGGTCTCTCAAACTTTCCTCAAGACAACTACTCCACCAACGTCTGCAACATTGCAAGGGGCTGCCTTATCAGCATCTACAGGAAAGGCTAATCAATCAGATGATCAGAAAGAAGAGAAAAAGACAGAGCTAACTGCTGACCAAAAGAACAAAGCACCAGTATCTCAAATAAAAAAAACAGAAACTTCTTCACAGATGCCAAAATCAGACAAAAGCCCTCAAACCTTTCCCAAATCCTGTCCACTCTGCAAGGTACAAATCCGAAAGGACCTTGACAACTACAACACTTGTACTGAGTGCAAAAACACTGTTTGCAATCTCTGTGGATTCAACCCAACACCGCATCAAACTAAGGTAATGTTATGTTGGCTTTGAATACTTTTTTACAAGTTTTGAATGATATATGTTAACATGAGTTAATCAATTTGTCTTACTTTTCAGTTGAAAGAATGGCTTTGTCTAAACTGTCAGACTCAAAGAGCTCTAAGAGGAATGGAGCCACCAGGACTTCCAAAGTTGGAGACCGCAGCGCAGCCCAACAAAATCCCTACCACTCAACCATTGGCTTCACCCTCAATTCAAAAGAAAGGTGTTTCTGAATTAGAAAAGTTAGGCGAGATAACCGACCCTCCTCAGAAATTACAAGAACAACAAGCCAAGACTCCAAATGGTACTCTGCCAATCCAAAAAGCCCAGCAGCAAGAAAATGAAGACAAATCTGAAGTTCCTGCCAAGACAGCCAAGAAAGATTCTGGATTGTTTGGTTTTGGTGGTGCTAGGTCAAGGTCTCCATCTCCTCAGCCTGCTATGTCTGCTGTATCTGGGAAGGTTCTTGGCTTTGGTTCCTCCTTTCTCAACTCAGCATCTAATTTAATATCCTCAGCTGTGCAAGATGAGACTTTTACAACACCACCAACCTCCCGCAAAGCTTCCACAGTTTCCCAGACCTCAACACCACCCACATCTCAGAAGAGCTCTGCTGTTCGACAGACTTTAAATGCAGGGGATACTAATCAACCTACTGCACAAAAACAAGAAATAAAGATTTCTGGATCACCTCAGCTAGCAAGTAAATCTCCTGTGAAAACAATAACAGACCAAACATTGTCTGCAAAAGTTGACAAAACTCCCCTGCCTCTTCCCAAAATCTGCCCACTTTGCAAGGCAGATATTAGCAGTGATCCTCCTAATTTCAGCACTTGCACCAATTGCAAAAACATTGTGTGCAACCATTGTGGATTTAACCCCACACCTTATCAAATAGAGGTAAGAAAAAGAGTTTATTTTACTCCACTGGTCATAATTTATTTATTGAAGGAGAGTCATGTTGATTTGCGGTTGTGATTTTTGTCATGCAGGTGAAGGAATGGCTCTGTTTGAATTGCCAGATAAAGAGAGCATCCGAACCTTCAAGTCTAAATCCTCAGCAGCAGACTAATGCTGGTTCACGACAAGACAAAACAGCTCCACATCAGCCTTCTCCAGGAGCCAGTAGAACTGAGGACCAGTCAAAAACAGCACTTGGAAAACACACTACTAAATCTACAATACAACATCTCCTAAAGGAAAAACCAGCACAGAAAGAAATTATAAAATCTCAAGAGCCAAAAGAAAGTAGTGCACCAGCCAGATCCGAAACAACAACACAATCAGATTCCTCCAAAAAAGATACAGGTTTATTTGGCTTTGGTTTTGGTGGTGCTCGATCTCGATCACCTTCTCCTCAACCTATTGTATCAGAGAAGGTTCTAGGCTTTGGTTCCTCATTTCTCAGCTCAGCATCAAATCTCATATCTTCTGTAGTTCAAGATGAATCCTCCATAATACCGCCAACACCTCGTAAAGGTTCAACAGTTTCCCAGACTTCAGTGAAGTCTACAACGCCACCCACCTCTCATAAGGGTTCATCGGTTTCTCAGACATCTTTCAAAACCACATCAGCTGTGGCAGCATCAGCTACATCCCATAAGGGATCCAAAGCATCCCAAGACTCAACAAATATGCATGCTGAGGGAAATAACCCTCTTTCTCAAAAACAATTGGAAGACAAGAAGCCCATGCAGTCTCAGCCTTTTAAATCACAATCTATACTTCCATCAAAGCTTCAAGAAGCTAATATGTCCTCTCAGTCTCTCCCTAAAGAATGCCCACTTTGCAAAGTTGAGCTCAAGAAAGATCCTCCTAACTTCAACACCTGCACTGAATGCAAGAGTATTGTGTGTAACCTCTGTGGGTTTCTCATGCCTCATCAAATCAAGGTAAGATAATGAAGTATTTGTGAAGTGAGCTGTGGGCTCTACTCTATTTTCCTTCAGTTAATAATTATTTTGATATAATTATAATTCTGCAGCTAATACAGCAGTATCGCTATGTAGAAAACCATTTTGTCTGGGGTTTCTCAAACTCTCTCATTTATTGGCAGGCACAGGAGTGGCTTTGCTTAACCTGTCAAGTGCAGCGAGCATCAGTCCTATCCTATGCAGAGCCTCAAGATCAAACTAAGAAAGTAGCCCCAGTGCCAAAGAAGAAGGAGCAAGATGTTCCAGAAACTAGGCAGAAGAAACAAAATGCAGAGGAAGCTACCAATACTGGTCAGAAAACAGCTGTATTTGGGGGAAAGGAGCCAACTGATGTGATACCACAACAGGTCAGTCAAATGAAGACCTCACAGCAGATGAAATCGGACAAGCCCCAAGAAAAACAATCCAAGCCACCCAAGGTTGAGCCTAATCAAGAGGAGTCTGGATTTTTTGGTTTTGGCTTTGGCGTGGCTCGATCTAGGTCTCCTTCTCCTCAGCCTGCTTCGGTTGTGTCTGGCAAAGTTTTGGGCATTGGTTCCTCCTTCCTTAGCACAGCTTCTAATCTAATGTATTCAGCTGTTCAAGATGAACCTTCCACAACACCACCAACCTCCTGCAAAGGTTCATCAGTTTCAGAAACAACACCACCTTCCCACTCCCGTAAAGGGTCTACAGTATCTCAGTCATTGTTCAACAACAACACAACATCACCTAGCTCACAAAAAGGATTTGAAACCACAAAAGGTTCTCAGAAAGCTCAACCTAGTAAAGATACTAAACCATCAACTGAACAGAAACAAGAGGAGAAGACACCATTACTTCAACAAGCTAAGGAGCCATCAAATACAGTGAAACAGGCTGGAGAGACACCTATATCCAAGCCTCTTGCCAAGGTCTGCCCACTCTGTGAGGTGGAGTTAAAGAAAGATCAATATAACAGCTGCACTGAATGCAAAAATATTGTATGTAACTTGTGTGGGTTCAACCCTATGCCCCATCAAAATGAGGTAAGAAAATATCACTTTTGTGTTGAACTATTTTGATTTTATTTTTATTTATATATATATATATATATATATATATATATATATACAGTCATGGCCAAAAATATCGGCCCCCTTTGTAAATATGACCAAAGAAGGCTGTGAAAATTTATCTGCATTGTTAATCCTTTTGATCTTTTATTTAAAAAAATCACAAAAAATATCCTTTTATTAGATAATAAGAATTTAAAATGGGGGGAAATACCATTATGAAATAAATGTTTTTCTCTAATACACATTGTCCAAAATTAATGGCCCCCTTTTATTCAATACTTTTTTGAAACCTCCATTTGACAGTTAAAGAGGTCTAAATGTTCTCCTATAATGCCTGATGAGGTTAGAGAACACCTCACAAGAGATCAGAGACCATTCCTTAATCCAGAATCACTCCAGAACCTTTAGATTCCCATCTCCATGTTGGTGCTTCTCCTCTTCAGTTCACTCCTCTCATTTTCTATAGGGTTCAGGTCAGAGGAATGGAATGGCCATAGCAGAAGCTTGGTTTTGAGCTCAGGGACCCATTTCTGTGTTGTTTTTGAGGCTTGTGTTTGGGTTATTGTACAGTTGGAAGATCCAAACATGGCCCATTATAAGATTTTTAACAGAGTCAGTCACTTACTGATTTTTTATCTGTTGGTATTTGATAGAATCCATTATGCCATGTGTCTAAACAAGATGTCCAGGACCTCCAGCAGAAATATAGGCACACGACAGCAAACATACAGCTGTATATTTCATTGCACACATGGGGTACTTTTTATCTCTGTGTTCACCAAACCCATAATGAGTGTTTGCTACTACTGTAAATAGCTCATTTTTAGTTTCATCTGACCATAGAAGCCAGTCCCATTAGAAGTTCCAGTCATATATGATAACTGAATATGCTTTTAGTTTAGTAGTTTTGGATGAACTAGGAGAATTTTTCTTGTAACCCTCCCAAACAACATGTAGTGATGTAGGTTCTGTTTGACAATTTTTCTAAAGGTTTTCTGAACCCGAGATTCAACTATTTTCTGCAATTCTCCAGCTGTGTTCCTTGAAGAGTTTTTAGCCACTCAAACTCTTCTTCTCACCATGCATTAGGACGATATAGACACACGTCCTCTTCCAGGCAGATTCGTAACATTTTATGTTGATTGGAAATTCTTAATTATTGCCCTGATGGTGGAAATGGGAATTTTCACTGCTCTAGCTCTTTTCTTAAAACCACTTCACCAATTTGTGAAGCTCAATTATCTTTTGCTGCACATCAGAAATATATTCTTTGTTTTTTCTCGTTGTGATGGATGATTAAGGGAATTTGGGCTTTGCTTTGCCTCCTCTTTATATTTCTGTGAAACAGGTAGCCATGGCTGGATAATCTAATGTATATAATCACGCTGGAGTGCTCAAAATTGTGAATATGAATGGAAATATACCTCAGAGATATTTTACTCATAAGAATTTCTAGGGGGGCCAATAATTGTGGCCAACGAGTATTTGAGAAAAACCTTTATTTCATAATTGTACCCCACTCCCCCCTCCCGTTGTAAATTATTATTATGTAATGAAAGGATACATTTTTGTGAATTTTTTAAAATAAAAGATCAAAAGGATTAACAATGCAGATGAATTTTCACAGCCTTCTTTGATCATATTTACCAAGGGGGGCCGATATTTTTGGCCACAACTGTGTGTGTGTGTGTGTGTGTGTGTGTGTGTGTATGTGTGTATGTGTATATATATATATATATATATATATATATATATATATATATATATATATATATATATATATATGGTTTAAGTCTATGTAAAGCAATATTATATATGTGCTATGAGTTTGTCACACCACAGAAAAATGTATTAACCACCCAGCCAAATAATAAAAATAATAATAATAATTAAAAAAAGCGAAGTAAATACAAATTTTTCGAAATCTTGAATAAATATGCAGTATTCTCTACTCTCAAATGCTGGTGGCATGTTCTGGTCTGCGCTGAAACCACACCCACTCGTGGGAAAGCTGCCGTCTCTCAACTGTCAAATACTGCTACAACCTGAATGGATTCTCTCTCTAGCAGCTTATTTGGATTTACTGTATACACCCATACATGTATTTATGTGATGAAGACATTTCTAGCTAGCAAACTGTAGGCTGTAGTAATTAATGCTAATGAATTACTCGCAATTTAGCGGGCGAACCACAGATGCTAATCCACTCTAGTTATTAAATGTGTTCCACTTCATGCGGCACTGCGCAGACAGATTGGTGTATGACATCAAAGTACCATAAGAAATATTAGAAAGCAGATGACTCTGCATACTTTCGCATCGCTCTCGCTGTACTTTGATGTCATACACTGATTTGCACAGTGACGCTTCAAGCCTAACACACCTCTTATAGTGTTCAAAATCCTGAATACAAAAATGCTGAAAAACTGTTTAACGGTCAAACTCCACAATTTAATTTTACATATTTCACAGTCTTTATAACGTGTTCCAGCAGTAAATTTCTAACATTTATAATGTGTTTAGAAAGAATTCTCTGAATTGCCTTTACAGTCAGCATGCTATGGAAGTTTTAAACCAGTTAAGTTTACTCTTTATTACAGTAGTCCTCTTTAGACACATTCTGTTAACTGTCAACTAACTCATTAATTTGCAACTACATGCCAACTAACTCATTAGAGCAGGGTTTTCTGGCATATCTTCTGTATCTTCAATGGATATTTGTGTTGCATATTTTCTTCATTTAGTTATGGGGGGCTTACAAAAGGTTAGAGCATGCGCGTAATTTGCACGGGGGTTACGGGGGTCATGACCCCCCCAAAAATCAGATCCAGCTAATATAACCCCCCCAATATCATCACATCATTCAGATTAAAATAGATATGAAATATTCAGAATGAATACTTTTGTTCATTTTCTTTATTAATTTCATTTGCCAGCAAGAAAGATAGTATCATATTTTAAATAATCTGTAATGTACCCCCCGCCCACCGCACCGATTTGGTATTACCAAAGTCTCTGGTATTACCCAACCCGCTTTCTGTACCAAGTTTGTTCACTATTTTGCGCAGTCGATGGGATGAATGGTTGGAGAAAGCTGACGGAAAGATGAAAAGGACACTGAAAGGCAGCCAGACAACGATTTTTTATTGTTTGTCGACACCAGCCAAAAAAAAAGAAAAAAGAAAAAAAAAAGAAAAACGAAAAATCCTGACCAAACGGAGGTACCCTTAAGTTAGCTGTTAAGTTAGCTCAGCGTTTCTCAAAGTGTGGGGAATAGAAACATGACAAACAGGTTTTGTGCCCATCTTTTAAATTCCGTTATTTATTGACCATACACTCAAAACAAAGACACATTTAAATGTAAGCCTTGACGTTACTTAACCTCTTCACACGTAAGTTTAAAAGTATTTCAAGGCTACCGTTATTGATCGTAGTATCGCTTTATGGTTCCCATGGAGACGCGCCATTCATTGCTTGTCACACCGTAGCCACAATAGTGCTGAATGACTGATGATCTGTTTTTATTTCCTTTTTTATTCAAAATTTCACAAATGTGTTAGCTATAGCAGGATATATCTGATATTCCGATTGTCAAATATGTGCAAGTGGATGTGTTTTGTTGTTCAAACACCTTTATAACGATCGCATTACTTGAGCTGTATGCGCAACATATTTTAGCTATCTATCTTATTAAAATACCTAAAAAAATACGTACATTATTAGGAATTTTTGTTTGTTTGTTTGTTTTGTTGTTGTTCTTTTTGCATGGATTTTGCAAAGTGTCAAAATGAATCAAAGCACAACTAGGTTAATGTTAGTCCACACTTGTATTGATGTTATCAGAAGCTAAATGCAAACACAATTATTATTATTTTTTAATCTAATTTTGAGTCTTATTTCATGCAAAGTGATAATATAATTGCACTTTCATTTTCTTTATTTGAAATTTTTTAATGCTGTTATTTGATGTTAAGTTTTTAAAATGTGATGTTAATAAAATACTTTTTAACAGTTAAACTTAAAGCCTAGTTTATTAACATTTTGTTGGGGTGATTGGGGACAGGTGGGGCTCGAAACCCTTTCCTACCTCTGAAGTGGGGAATGGCAGAAAAGTTTGAGAAACACTGAGTTAGCTGATGATTTGTTTTGTTGACTGGAGTTGGCTGGCTAGATGTTCGTTTGCCAGTGTCCTATGAGGTAAAGCCAGAGGGTGCCAGGGACTGTGTAGAACCAATGTCACTGAATTGTAACTGCTGTTTGCTCCAATACAGTCACCCGTTTTGGGGGGGATTGCATAATTAAATTATGCAAATTAGCATGTTACCTTTTACACAAGAAAATAATACAATAAATTAATAAATAAATAAATATGCCGCGAGTTTAACCCCCCCAATGGTAGACCCAAAGTTACGCCCTTGGGTTAGAGGTTAATACAATGAGCTGATGTGTACTTGTATCTGTTGTGTTTTGGGGGATTATCAAAATACAGTGTTAGTAGATATTAAGAATACAACATAGGCCTACTAATATTCTAATGACTGGTCGTTGACATGTAGTTGCAAATTTACTTACAGTTAGTAGAATGTCTGAAGTGGACAAGGGGTGGTTTCTTAATTAGGGTGAAAGTACAAAAGGGAGGATTTTTTCCCCCATCACATTCAAACACAGCTGTCACTGTTTTAGAGTGTTTGTTCTGCCTCTGGATATATAGTCCAATCATTGTCAGGTCAAACTCTATGGAGTACCACCCTTTTTTTTTGCCAATTTCACTCTGGCTGAGAACAGCCCAGACTGTTCTCATAGATTTCCATACATATATATATATATATATATATATATATATATATATATATATATATATATATATATATATATATATATATATGGTTACACTTTATTTAAAGGTGTCTTTTTTCAGTATAATTGTACATTTAAGCACTGAGTTATATTAATTAACTACAGGTATTTACTTTATAGTTAGGGTTAGGATTAGGGTTTGGCTTGGGGTAACTTGCATGTGATTATGCATAATTAATTGCTATTATAATAGTAAGTACATGTTATGTGTAATAAGGACACCATAAAATAAAGTGTTACCGAAACCGCTCTATCAAACTTCTATTAAACAAACAAAAAAACTACAAGGAGGGCAACCCTCATTTGTTGATTGGATTGTAAAGAGTGAGCGTTGCATAGCAGAATGGAGACAGATCTTAAATGCTGTGTGGTCTTGCATGTGCCAGCAGAGAGAAGGGAGCAAATCACAAGAAAAGCAAGTTAAAACCATCTGATTTAAATATTACAAATTCAAATACAAAAAATTTATGAATTAATTTTTTATAGTAAGACCAGTGGTATGCATTAGGAGAATAAATAGTTTACATTTGTGCTCATGATGACTTTAATGCTGATTTAAAACTAATGGAAAAATCATGATACGCTTTGAAAACCAACATTTTCATGTAGACAGGAGAGATAACAATGCTCATCTCTTGTTTAATCAAAATTTGGAACATAGCAAGTTAATAAGCAGTGTGGTTTAGTCCACTCAACTCTGGGATGCTGTATACACAATGTAAATTTCATTTAAACAATTATTAATTCAATATACTTTACAAAACTACAGGTGAAGTGGCTTTGCTTGGCGTGTCAGATCCAGAAAGCACCAGAACCTCTCCCTGCACAGCTTCAGCCACATGCTAAGGAAGTTGCACCACTTAAAATGGGCACTCCCAATCTAGATGTTTCACAGAAGAAGCCACATCTTCCAGCAGATTCAGTTCACAAGGATAAGAAACCGGAAGTTGCAGACAAACAAGTAAATAAGCAAACTTTAGCTGGAGATAAACAATCCACCCAACAAGGAACAAAACAACATCATATTGCAGAATTTCCAAAGTCAGAATCTAAAAAAACTGATCCGCAACCAGACAAATCTGGATTCTTTGGGTTCGGTTTTGGAGGAGCTAGATCTCGATCACCTTCTCCTCAGCCTACTGTCTCTGCTGTTTCAGAGAAGGTTCTAGGGTTTGGTTCTTCATTTTTAAGCTCAGCAACTAATCTAATCTCAACAGCTGTTCAAAATGAGACTTCTACAACACCATCTAGTTCTCGCAAGGCTTCAACAGCTTCTCAAATGTCTGATAAGACACCACCAACCTCTCGTAAAGGTTCTGCAGTTTCAAAAATCTCCAATAAAGTTAATACCACTCCACCTTCCACTCGTAAGGGTTCTACAGCTTTTCAGATGTCTGTTAAAACAACTCCTCCAACCTCACAGAAGGAATATGAAGCTACAGTAAACTCTAAAAACACTGAAAATACAGATGGGGCAAAAACTACAGATTCAGAGAAAGGGGAAGAAACCACTAAAGGAGCTACCCCACAGCAACAAGATCAAGGAAAGACCCAAGATGGAAATGTTCCTGTCGCCTCTAACATCCCAGAAGAGTCTAAATCTCAGTCTCCTTTACTTCCACATGCAGCATCTGCAGTCTCTGGGGAGGTTCTTGGATTTGGTTCCTCCCTCTTTAGCTCAGCAAGTAATCTGATCTCATCAGCTGTTGATGAGCCTTCTACAACACCGCCCATGTCTCTTAAAGGTTACACATCTTCCCAACTATCTGCTAAAACTACAACCCCACCCTCTTCTCATAAAGGCTCATCGGTTTCCCAGACATCAGACAAGATTACCAGTCCACCTTCCTCACGAAAGGGCTCTGGAGTTTCTCAGATATCTCTCAAGACCAGCACACCCCCTGCTTCCTCAAAAGGATCTGATGTCTCTCCTAAAATGCTTCCTTCAGATGACAAAAAAGATACAGACCTACCAGAAACAACAAGGACAGAGGCCACTAAATCATTGCCCAAAGCCTGCCCTCTATGTAAAGTCAATTTGCAGAAGGAGCCTCCCAATTATGATAACTGTACTGAGTGCAAAACAACTGTGTGTAATCTATGTGGCTTTAACCCCATGCCCCATGAGACAGAGGTAAGCAACCTTTGTTAGCTTGAACATAAAACACCCTATACTCATTATTATAATCATTTAGAACCTTGGTAGTATCTGGGTATATGTCATTATAGGCAACAATATTTATAGACTTTGACTTTTTACATGAAAAAGTGCAATAAAATTATATATATAATTCAGTATTTTATATATGCTTCTTGTAATATTCTGTGTTCAATTCAAAACTGATTATTGGAATGCCGTTTCAGAAAAAAGAGTGGCTATGTCTGAACTGCCAGATGCAACGAGCTCAAGCTCAGACTGATAAAGTATCTCAACCAGTATCACCACAAAAGAAAGCAACACCAACTTCAGTTCCTCCACAGAAGAAGCCACTTGATTACACAGATGTTACTGAAAAAGAAAAGACTGCACTATCTGCAGGTTTAACACCAGGATCTAGAAAGGCAAGTGTTGTCCCACCAACACAAAAGCTACCCCAGCAGCAGGACATCAAAAATCAAGTACAGCCAACACAGAAGGATGATACTGTATACACAAAATCTAAAGCCCCACCAAAGACTCCATCCACAAAAGAAGAGAGTGGCTTGTTTGGTTTTGGACGCTCTAGATCACCTTCTCCCCAACCTGCTGTTTCCAGTGTTTCTGGAAAGGTCTTTGGATTTGGTTCTTCTATGTTGAGCTCGGCTTCTAATCTTATCTCCACTGCCGTACTAGATGAATCCTCCACCACACTCCTTGCAACTCAGGAGGTTTCAGCAGCTTCTCAAACTCCTGTGATGACAACATTAACATCAACTACTTCTCAGAAAGGATCAGTTGATGTTTCACCAAAACAGGGAGCTAAATCTGTTGAAGGAGAGCAGAAAGACAAGAAACCTGAAGAGAAAATAACTGAAGTTCAGGAAAAAGCAGTAATAAAAGAGGCTGACCAGAAGTCAGAGCCTCCAAAAGCTTGTCCTCTTTGTAAAGCAGAAATAATGAAGAATCCGCCAAATTACAGCACTTGTACTACTTGCAAGAGCACTGTGTGTAATCTCTGTGGATTCAACCCAGTGCCACATCAAACTGAGGTGAGAAAATTGTTAAATATACAGATTGGTTATTTTTTTCTCAGTAACAATTATTGAAAATATATTTTGGCAAGGTCATTTATTTATCATGAATGAATAAAAGCAGTAATATATCAAAATAAAACAATAGTGGTCATTATTTCTCACAATGTTATGTGGTTACCTTTTTAAACACCCTACAGGTGAAGGAATGGCTGTGTTTGAACTGCCAGATGCAGAGAGCTCCTAAACCTCCAGTTGTGAAACCAGGAACTCAAACTACTAAATTACCTCCACCTGCATCCCCAAAAAAACAAGACACTGGGGGTGTTGTAGCAGAGGATAAGAAACAAGAATGGAAACCCAATATTGCAGATTCCAAACAAACTACATTAGATGCCCAATTCCAGAAAAATGTTTTACCTGTCAAATCTGATAATCTGCCTAAATCTGAAACTTCTAAACAAGATTCAGATTTTTTCAGCTTTGGTTTTGGTGGTTCTCATTCAAGGTCACCATCTCCTCAGCCCACTTTGTCTGTTGTCTCCGGGAAGGTTCTAGGCTTTGGTTCCTCCTTCCTTAGCTCAGCATCCAATCTGAACTCCTCTGCTGTCCAGGATGAACTTTCTAAAACTCCACCAACATCTCGCAAAGGGTCTACAGTTTCCCAGACTTTGAATAAGACAACACCAACACCTCCCACTTCTCGAAAAGCATCAGTAGCTCCACAAGACAATAAAGCAAATCTTCCTTCATCAGAATCAAATTTAATCTCTTTACCAACCCAAGAACAGAAAAAGCCACCAGATGCTCAATCATCCAAACCTATACAAGCTCAAGTGAAAGAGGAGCATCCAAAAACTTGCCCACTCTGTAAAGAGACTCTTAGGAAGGACCCACTGAACTATAGCTCTTGCACTTCTTGCAAAAGCATTGTTTGCAATCTCTGTGGATTTAATCCCAATCCACATCAAACTGAAGTAAGTCTCTGTTTTACACTTATTATATCCCTTAATGAAGACTCTTGTTTTGTTACCAGAAATGTTTCTTTACAGAATTTTAATTTATTTGATAAGATAAGGTTACGGTTAAGATAAGGTTAAAATTATGGGTAAATATGTCTGTATGGTCACAGGTGGTAATCTTTCTTATTTACAGGTGAAGGAGTGGCTGTGTTTGACCTGCCAGATGCAGAGAACTTCAGGTCCTCCCCCAGCTCAACCACAGTATAATAAAGTACTTTCACCAGCATTTCCACAAAAGGAAGATATTCCAGAGAAGAAGCAAAGTGTTATAGATGAGCAAGAAAAGAAACCTCATGTAGAGACCACAACACCAGCCACACCAAATACTAAAATATCTAAAAGTGATGCTTTTCCTTCCATGTCTGCTCCACTACCTAAAGGTGAACAGATTAAAGAAGAGTCAAGTTTCTTTGGTTTTGGTGGTGCCCGATCTCGGTCTCCCTCTCCTCAAACAGCTGTCTCTGATAAGGTATTTGGTTTTGGATCCTCTATCCTCAGCTCAGCATCTAACCTGATATCTTCAGCTGTTCAGGAAGAATCCTCCACTAAAACTCCATCAACATCTCGCAAGGGATCTACAGTTTCACAGACTTTAAATAAGACCACACCAACACCACCCACTTCACGAAAAGGATCATTTGCTCCTCAGGATGCTAAACAAAAACCACCTGAAGGGGAATCAAAGCCAGTTGTTACATCAATGCAAGAACCAAAGCCAGTACAGAAAACCCCAGATCCTAATCTGGCCAGACCTCCACATGCTCCAGAGGAACTTCTGAAAACCTGTCCACTTTGCAAAGAAACCCTCAAGAAGGACCCACGGAACTACAGCTCTTGTAGTTCTTGTCAGAAAATTGTCTGTAATCTCTGTGGATTCAATCCCAATCCACATCAAACCGAGGTACCATATGTCAGTCCTTAACATTTATAATTTTAAAGGCTCGATTGAAAATGTAAAAATGAATATTTTGTGTTGGTTTACGGTTAAGGTTAGACATTTAAAAGAAAATGTTTAATTATTTAATTTATTATTTATTAATCAACAGGTGAGGGAGTGGATATGCTTGACCTGCCAGGTACAGAGAACCTCAGGACTTCCCCTTGCTCAGCCACAACCACAATCCAACAAAGTAGCACCAGCATCTATAGAAAAGAAAGCAACTCAAATTCTACCTTCTCCTGAAAAGAGGCAGAGTGTTCCTGCTGAGCAGGACAAGAAACCTCCAGTAGAGACTAAAAAACCTACAATTACTCCAACACCAAATCCTCAAAAGTCTACTGGTGAAGCTTCTACTTCCAAATCTAGTCCGTCATATAAAGTTGAACAGACTAAGGAAGAGTCTAGTTTCTTTGGATTTGGTTTGGGAGGTGCTCGATCCCGGTCACCTTCTCCTCAATCTGCTGTCTCTGAGAAATGTATGGGTTTTGGGTCGTCGTTCCTTAGTTCAGCATCTAATCTGATATCCTCAGCCATTCAGGATGAGTCAACCCCCAAAAACCCACCAAGTTCTCGTAAAGGATCCACTGTGTCCCAAAGTTCTTTTAAGACAACACCAACACCACCTACCTCTCGAAAAGTTTCAGAATCTTCACAATTCACAGAAAAAAATAAACCACAAGAAGAAGCCAAACTCTTTAATGCACAAAAACAGGAGGAAGAGAAAAAAGAAGGAAATAAACCACAGGATGAGATGACCAAAGAACCAGTCATTGATGTGAAAATTAACAGAGCAGCCCTGGAGCTTCCAAAAACCTGTCCAATCTGTAAAGTGGACATAAAGTGTGTTCCACCAAATTACAACACTTGCACTGAATGCAAGGACATCATGTGCAATATGTGTGGATTTAATCCCATGCCACATCAATCTGAGGTGAGAGTACTTAATTTTTTTAGGGAGATGTATCTATGTGAGTTGCACATGAATCAGTTATTGCATAAATTCAATTAATTCAGTGTAAATTCAGTGTAATTTCAGTGTAATTTCAGGAGCTTATTTTAGTATTTTTATTCTAATTCCAATTATTACCCTACAGGTTAAGGAATGGCTGTGTTTGAACTGTCAGGGAAAGAAAGCTCAAGTGTCTTCCTCTGCCCAACCACAGCCACAGGTTAGCAAAGCACCTTCACCAACAATACCAGAAAACAAGGAGGCTCTCATACATACTCCAATTCCAATGTCTTCAAAAAATAAGCCAGATGTCATTGGGAAGATAAAGACATCAGTTGTTACAAAGAATCAAGAGAACAAACCTATACAAGCTACAGCACAATCAACTGAAATGCCAAAACGTGATCCTTCTCCTGCAAAATCATCTGTACAACAGAAACCAGAACCTTCTAAAGAAGAATCAGGTTTCTTTAGCTTCGGTCTTGGCGGTGTTCGATCTGGATCCCCTCAGCCTTCAGTGACTGCTGTCTCAGGGAAGGTTCTAGGCTTAGGATCTTCCTTTTTGAGCTCTGCATCCAATCTAATCTCCTCAGCCGTTCAAGATGAGTCCTTCACAACACCACCAGTTTTTTGTAAGGCTTCCACAGCTTCTGAAACATCTACAAAGACTACAACACCACCAACGTCTCGCAGGGCATCTGTGGTTTCCCAAGCTTCAATTAAGACTTCACAAACACCACCTGCTTCTAGGAAAGGATCTGTTACTTCACAAAAAGTTCCACCTACTGACACAAAAGCACCTATAACAAACAAACCAAAGGAGGACAAAACAAATGAGAAGCAGGTGCAACAGGCTTCAGCAGTACCTGAAGCTTCAGTAGTAGCAGTTGCAGCTCCTAAAGCAGATAACAAAGCATGTCCTCTTTGCAAAGTCTATCTTAATGTGGGTTCAAAGGACACTCCTAACTACAATACCTGCACTGAGTGCAAGAACACTGTTTGTAACCTCTGTGGATTCAACCCAACACCCAATAAAAAGGTAAGAGAATACTACTATTATGTTATAACTGTTGCTAACTCTCCTTTAATACATAAGATGCATTTACACCTATGTAAAATGCTTGATCGCTCCAGCATAATTTTGTGTAGTGGTCGCCATGCAAAATCAATATCATGTCAATGATCCATCGGTAACATGGAAGAAACAATTCAAAGATTCATTTTTTATATCTCCTTACAGGTCAATGAATGGCTTTGTTTGAACTGCCAAACACAGCGAGCTTTAAATGGAATGGAACCACAAGGACCTCACAAAATAAAGACCCATGAACAATCTGAAAATTTCTCCATCTCAGCACCACCTCCAAGAACAGAATGTACAACACAAGGTGCACCATCATTAGTGTCAACAATGGTTCCAGATGTTGCTGAAACCCAAAAGAAAGAGATTCAAGCTGTGGCCATTCTTGATAAAACTAAGACTCCTGTTTTATTGGAAGTGCAAAAGAAAGCATCAGTCTTAGCTTTACCAAAACCACCAGTGACTAACATAAAGATACAATCTGTATCCTCTCAGAAGAAAGAAACATCAGATTCAAAGAAAGATAAAAAATCGGACATAGTCTTAAAGGAGTCTGAAAAGTCCCCAGAAAAAGCAGCTCCACCTCCACAGGCAGAGCCACCAAAACAGGAATCCAGTTTCTTTGGTTTTGGATTTGGTAGTCCTAAGGTACAACCTGCTTCAAAGCCATATGAGTCAACCACTGGGAAACTTTTTGGCTTTGGTGTCTTGACAGAAACAGCAAGATCTCGATCACCATCACCACAGTCTGTTTCTGCTGTCTCTGGAAAAGTTCTGGGCTTTGGATCCTCTTTATTTAGCTCAGCATCGAATTTAATCAGCTCAGCTGTTCAAGATGAACCTTCCACTAAACCGTCAACTTCTAGAAAGGCATCCACAGTGTCCCAGACCTCTGTTAAGACTACTCCTCCCACATCTGCAGTTGCACTAGATGGTAGTAAGATAGAGGACACCAAACCACATGCACAACAAGGTGCAGGGGAACCAATGGAGAAGAAACCAGAAATCAAGCAAGTCACAGCACCCAAACCACCTCAAAAACCTACTCCTGAAGAAGTCAAGATTAATTGTCCATTATGCAAAGTGCAACAAGATGTCAAGAATTTTAACACATGCACAGAATGCAAGACAACAGTGTGCAGCCAATGTGGATTTAATCTAATGCTTCATCAAGCAGAGGTAAAATATTTGACCTCTATTTTTAACATTTTAACAACATGTACCATGTACCATTCTTGTTGTTTTTAGTCTTCTGTCATTAAGCTTTAATTTTATTATATTTCAATTTCTTATAGTTTTATGTCTGTTTACTTAAAATACTGTTAAGTACAGTACATCTTTGACTTTGTGTCTGCTAATTGCGTGATTGCTTTATTTGTTTTTAAAAACAATATTTAAGAGTGGCCATTTGTATTCATGCTGTAAATGTGGCAAGCCATTGCAATTCCAAAGACATATTCTGTAGTAGTGTGTCTTGAGGAAGTTACTTTGTGTAATTATGGAGTATACAAATAAGTTTTTCAATGTAGTAACCTACTATAAGACATTAGAGTAGAGGATGTAATATCTTATTTTCTTATAATTATTGCAGGTTGAGGAATGGCTCTGTCTAAATTGCCAGGTACAACGGGCACAGGCAGGGATGAAAACATCTGAACGTCCCACAGTGAAACCTCAGCTAGTTCCCTTGGTGAAAGACAACCAAACTCCATCTAAAGTTGAAATGGTATCTACAGCTCCAGTTGAAACCAAACTGGATGAGAAGCCTGCTGGAGATGAAAAGAATGCTGTCTCTCATCAAGAAATAAAGACAGAGTTTACTGTAGAGAGTACTGATGCCAAGGCAACTGATGAAATCACCCCAACAAAAGAGCCCCCTAAGCAAAACGAAACTCAACCAAATAATGCGAAAACTCAGCAAGAGCCACCCAAGGATACAACCACTCCTGTAAAATCTGCTATACCTACCGAGCTTGGACCCCCAAAACAGGAATCACATTTTCTGGGTTTTGGATTAGGTGGTCCTAAAGCACAGCCTACATCTTCTAAACCATCTGAGTCAAACACAGAAAAGTTCTTTGGTGGATTTGGTGGCCTGACAGAAACAGCTAGATCTCGATCACCATCCCCACAGTCAGTTTCTGCTGTCTCTGGAAAAGTTCTGGGTTTTGGATCCTCATTATTTAGCTCAGCATCTAATCTTATCTCCTCAGCTGTTCAAGATGAGTCATCTACAACACCCCCAACTCCACGACAAGGCTCCACAGTTTCTATTGAGTCTGGTAAATCTGCCACAGCACCAGCTTCTCGCAAAGGCTCAGTGGCTTCTGCCAAGACTACACCGGCAGCATCCTGCAAAGGATCTGCTGCAACAGAACCCAACAAAGTACTTCCTGAAAAAGAGAACAATGCACCTGTCGGAAAGAAACCTGAGCAGCTCAATGAAAGCAAAGTATCAAGGTTACCTACTTCAGAAATGGATAAACCTGAACAACATCCTGAAAGTTTACCTCAACCATTCACCTGCCCACTCTGCAACGTGGATCTTAACATGGGCTCAAAGGACCCTGCTAATTACAACACCTGCACTGAATGTAAAAACATTGTATGTGATCTCTGTGGATTCAACCCTGTGCCTCACCTTGCTGAGGTGAGTCATTGACTATTTCTTTGTCTGAAGTATTTGTTTCTAAAGGTCTGGTTTTTACATGAATAGTGTCCATTCCATTATTCTTTTTAATATGTATCTTTAGTAGATATACATTTATTATGTGGAGTCACTACCCACTGCCCAAAAGGCTCCTCTGACTGATATCTTTTTTTATTCTTAACTCTTATGTATTGATGACAAATGAGCCAATGTTCTTGGGTGCATGAGTCTGACAGACAGAAAATCTGGAGTGGTGGCTTCTCCAATGTGCAGTTCGCAACCTCTGTTATGCCCACTCATTCTCCAGATGGCTCTTTCCAAATTATTGTAATATCACAAACTCCACAAGGGCTGAGGATGCAGTAGAAGAGCCAATAAATGTATTGGCATTCTGCAGGGAACAATGAGTGATTGGAATTCTGTCAGGTTTGGCCAATAACAGCCAGTGTTGACTGAGTCAACAAAACTCTGCTAAGAAATTAAGTGGCTTGTGACTTTAGAGCATATAAAATGAAAGTGGGCACCATTGTCCCTTTGTTGACTGAAAACTGCTAATAAATTAAACTGTTTGGGAATTCAAAGCATAAAAAAATGAAAGTGGGCAGTAGTGGTGTTGTGATGATTTAACGGCTGTTTGTATGCAAAACAAGACCATTAAAAAAAAAAAAAAATTCAATTATGCATGTACTCTGCATTGCAAACTTTTATTAGGTGAGCTGCCCAGTCCTTGAGTTAACACTAAGTTTAGAGAGCAGAGGCGATAATCTGCATGAGGGGTATTTATGAGAGTATAGCTTCATGCTAATGCTAAAACGTGCTGAGTGCTGACTCTGGGTGAAGAATCCCTGTGTTTGGACAAAATGGGTGGTTACGTAACAGGGTGACTGAAGAGAGCCATAGCTTGCAGTTCACTGTTAAAGTGATCAAAGGTTTGAATATGGAGACTGGTGGTGTGCCTCATGATATCCTTAAAGGGGTGGTTCGGGATTTTTGACATCGGACCTCATTTTTAAGTCAGCCTGGTTGTTATTCATCAGTGGAGACATTTTTTTTTCTAATTATCCAGTCTTTATATTTGGATAGATAGCCGATGCTAGGCTAGCGCGAGTCAATGGGTATATGTTAGCCAGCCATTAAAAACCATTTTACCCGCTCCACAGTGCACCAAACGCAAATCAATTATAACACTAGACTATCGATGAAAAATGTCCGTTGAAAGAATAATGTTAGAAATAAAAATTACCTTTCATCACATTGCATTAGTTATAATTTGTTCCCTGTAATCATAAGCCTTGTCGACAGCAGCAGCGGAGTGATATTGATTACCTAGGCAACCGAGTGAGCCGGTCCACACATGACGCAAGTGTATTTACCTGCCGCTGGCACACTGATCATTTCTAACCGGAGCAAAGTAAAATTCTGCAGCGGCTGAGAAACTAGTTCCTTTAGGATCATTGAGATGAAAGGTAAGTTTGATTTCTAACATTATTCTCTCAACGGACATTTGCATCGATAGTCTAGTGTTATAATTGATTTGCGTTTGGTGCACTGTGGAGTGGGTAAAACGGTTTTTAATGGCTGGCTAACATATACCCATTGACTCGCGCTAGCCTAGCATCGGCCAACTATCCAAATATAAGGACTGGATAATTTTTTTTTAAAAATGTCTCCACTGATGAATAACAACCAGGCTGACCTAAAAATGAGGTCCGATGTCAAAAGTCCCGAACCACCCCTTTAAAGGAGGTTGTGATGAGGGTGGAGGCAGGGTGAGTTGTCAGATGATGACCTTGTTCTTGTGGTCTGATGGACTAAAGCTCCCATGCCATCTGCAGCATGTGCATGGCCACTTCCACAGCATGTCAGCTGTCCACCATTTATGCTAATGTAACTTCCTGTGCTTGTGACCCCAACAAGCTGGTCATTGCTTTCATCAGAGATTTGATTGCAGAAGTAATTTAATGAGAAAATGGTTTGATTTATGAATTGGTGGATTATTACAGCACACTGAAGGAAATAGTATGAGAATAAGACATTTTACAGTATTTAATATTCTGTAATGATCATTACTTCAGTTTGCAGCTTCAGTTGTTCTCTCAGTGGTGTACTGAAAATCATGTTTTTTTTGTATTGTTTTTTCTTTTTCTTTTTTTGATTTTAGTTATTTAGAATGTGTAAATGTAATAGGCTACAGTGGGCTAACATTTGGACATTTATATTTAGAATTAATCATTAAACACTTGACTGTGTAGTCAACCTGGTAAAATATGCTCATATGCTGCCTTTACTCTGACAAACTATATGAGCTCTGTTTTGACAGTCACCTTGCATCTCATTTTCTGCCTGCTGTGCATGCTAATGAAAAGTCTCATGTGATCTACTGTTTCCAGAAATTGTGAATCTGTGCAAATACATTTATGCCACATAATTGTAATCAGTATATTTGCAGCTGTGTGCAGTGTAGAAACAGCTATAGATGGGTAAATTTAACTATGATATAATCAACATTGTTGGGGGTTTCAATACACCTGTGTCCACTGTAGATCCAGTTAAAGGATGATACAATTTGATGTCTGCTTATGGAAAAAGTATGCACCATTATGTGGACATTTTATCAGTTGGTGTAATTTGCAGTGTTTCTATATATTTTGAAAGTTAGTGGTTTATAAACAGGCTATTTACTGTATTCATAGATCTGATAGATTTTTTTGTCCCTTTATTATTCAGTCCTTCTTCCTATGAGTCTCACTGCCTAGAACATTTTCTTTTATTTGTGTATATATATAAAGTATTTGCGGAAGATGGTCCTCTTAGAAACAGACAGCCTTGCATTTTTCAGTGCTGAATCATATTTGGCACTGCACTGTCGTCCTGCCCTTTTGGATATGACACAGTCAGTCTCTTGTAATATGCTCTTAACATGAGACTTTAACTCTGGCCTCTACAATCCTGCACCTTCACACAAGAAAACAGACCTTCTGATGTTAATTGAAAAATACAGTGTATGCCCAAACAACCTTTTGAATGACATTGCACATTCACTTATCTGTCATTTGTAAAGCTGTAGGCATAGCTTCAAATGCTGATGTGTGATGTTAAGATATTTAGTGATATGCCATGTCCGCATCTGGCACACTATTGGCCAAAAATAGATTTAGATTTAATCTACCACAGCTAGCATTGTGACAGCAGTTCCAAGAAAGCTGTCGCTGGACCCAAGGGGACTTATGCATTTTTGTATGCCATCTAACAGCCTATGCTGATGTCTTATTGTTTGCAATTATGACAAACGAAAAATAAATCATTTTTTTTTATATAAGTAGTTATATGTGAATGATAGAATAATGTTGTTATATTTAGGTAAATTATAATTAACCAAGTTTAGGGTGATAATACATATTCATACATTTTAAAGGGGTCATATCATACAAAATTAGCATATATATATGACCAATTTTTTTTTATATACAATAAAATAAATATATTTATATTTATAATTTACATTTTATATATTTACAAGTCCACTTAACATGAAAGTCAAGGCTTCTTGCACAAAAAATGTTTGTGATATTTAGTTTTACATTACCATTTCCACCGTAGCGCAGTAATAACTTGAGCTAGACAAGCAACTGCCATTGAGATGAGTGAGACTGTTAATTGATAGCTTTCTTTAGGTATTGTAGATCTTTTTTTATTTTTTCTGATGTCGGAAAGCCAACCATTTCTGATTTATTTAGTGCTGCTTTATTGCAGTAGTTAAGCTTTCAGTTCCTTCCAGCTGTATATTTATTTTTTGATAGTCAAGGTTTCTTTCACCAAAAGCATCTGTGTTCATTCATCATTTAGTTTACAGTACCATTTCCACCTTAGTGCTTAATGTCAATCAATAGCTAAGCAACTTCCATTAAGATGAATGGGAATGCAAATCAGTAGTTTTCTCCTGGTATTATATATCTCCCTTTTTTCTGATGTCAGAAATCCAGCTGTTTCCGAATTATTTACTGCAGCTTCATTGCAATGGATAGTCTGTTTGGTCTTGAGACTAAGCTTTCTATGGAGTTACAATGACGTCATAAAGATTTGCATACGCAGCGTAGGAGTTGTGGAAGTGTACATAAAACTGTAAGCGTAAATTAAATTTGGCACATGATATGTTAATTTTTCCAATCAGATAAGAGTAAATGGAGAGTCAGCAGAGCCTCATGTGATTGGCTACTAGAAGGTGGTGGATCCGCCCTCTCCCTCACGCTTGCAAATTTCAGTCAGTGAGAGAATTGTGCCAAAATTGTAAGCGCAGAGAAAAGAAAGATGGAGCTGTTTATATTGGTTTATTTCGGGAACTTTTTGTCCCACGTGCACAACACGTCATTTAGACATTTGCAACAGTAGGTTTTTTTAACACACACAGACTGGTTCAATGCAGTTGATCTGTTTTGCAGTTCTTCTTTGCAAATCACTGTTCACATGCTTGCAGCTGCAGTTTCACAATACTTGAATTACACTTATGAGTGACAGTAAAATTCTGCAAATCATTTTTTTCTTACGCTTGAAACGCGATTTACGCCTTCAAAAAGCTTATCTGACGCATGCAAATTTAATTTACGCTTACAGTTTTATGTACACTTCCACAACTACTACCCTTCGTATGCAAATCTTTATGACGTCATTTTAACTCCATAGCTTTCAGTTCCTTGCAGTTGTTTACATAGCTACTGTATATGAAACTCAAGAACAAAGTGTTCTGTTTGGTCTTATATGCAATAATTGACAGAGCTGCAGGGGTTACTGTCTGCTGTGCTTCCTCATTTTTCCTCTGGTGGTAATACACTGGAGCCCAGCTGTGCCCAAGAGAGTTGTGTATGCCCTCGATGGGATCGAGTTTTCTATGTCATGTCATTAACACAGAACAATGCTCTGGTGGTTTACACAACATGGGCATTGTCACTACGTGCACATTTTCTTTATTTCTATTTTTCTCCTTTTAGTCTTGTGTGTGCGCACATGCAGTGTTTTGGTGTGTCTGTGTGTTTGTGCCCTGGATGCTTCATGCACAGTAATATGATCATCCCAGTGCATGGAAGAGTTCAAGGTGTTCTGCTTGCTAATAAATGATGTTTATTATACTGAGACTCTGAGAGGCACATAAAACCTGCTAGACTTATTTAATGCCATTAACTAACTTTTATCATATAACCTGACCTGCATGGGGCAACAGCCAATCTTTTTATGGGGCCAAGCATCAAAGGTGTGTAGGCATATATTATATCTGTTAGGCATCTTATTGTTCCTTTGCTGTTTTTTCTGCCTGTTAGTCTGTGGCAGCCCCTAGAAATGTACAGTAAATCATTGGCACATTGATTGAAGAGTGTCTAGTTATTCTTTATAGCAAAATTCTTCCACTTAATAAGTTTTAGATATACTACTTGTCAAAAGTTTGTGGTAAGTATGATTTATGGATTATATGGATGGATTAAATTGATTAAAAGTGACAGTGAAACATTTATAATATCACAAAAGATTTCTGTTTAAAAAAAGCTCTTCTTTAATTTCTTTTTTTTTTAATTCCATGTACATCACAAGAACTGATGATTTCAATTTATTCAAAACAGATATATAGTTTTAATTTTGTCAAGCATATTTTTAACCTCAGCTAACAGATTTAATGGGATTCCTACTTATTTTGTATGTATGTATTAATTTATATAATGATATACCAAACAATTTGCGTGTACAGTAGTGCAATATATTGATGATAATGCTTTTTCTGTCAAAGACCAGGGACTACTATGACTACCAGTTTTTTCAGAATCAATCATATACAAACAAATTTGAACCAATTAGCATACTGGGTTTTTTTCTTTACCACAAATAACATTCGTCCAATCTACAACATCTTTGTTATAAAGTTAATAGTGAGGATATTGAAACAAAATATTTTGTATTGGAAAGCCACCTTGTAATTGCCATGAACACTTTGCTTTATGTAAAAAGCTATAATTCAATAATAAATCTGCTTCTAGCCTTTGAACCAGTTGTTTTCAAAACCCTAGCTGTCAGCGGTTGTCATGACTACACAAATCTGTGCAGCCTTACAAGGTATATGCCACAAATCTACTCTGCATTACAATATTCCACTCCACAAGTGTGCTTGGCTCCATAATTGCTGCTTGCAGCAATGTTTTTAATGCATAGGAATATAAATAGATAACAAGATATAAGTCTGTTGCTTTCATTTATTTCTACAAATGATATTGGAATGATTTTAGAACCATTCTGCACCAAGCACAATTTTCAGGAATTACACTGCAACAAATCTAATTTAATTCTCCTAATCTTTGACCTACACAGTCTTAATTACATTTATAGGTTGCACACACCCCAGTGCATGAGATTGGCTCTGTTGCAAATGCTGCAGGGATAGCTGCAGAAAGAGATATTTCATATTCTTTAATGCAGACGGCAACTTTTCCCGAGTCAAAAAGGAGAGCTGCCCTGGAGGAGACGGTGAGTGTATAAATAGTCTGAGGCGAGACTAGTGAGATGCACCTTTCTCTTTTCCCTTCTCACAAGTTGCTTTATAAACAAATGAGCTCTCTAGATGCTCATACAGCGTGCCTGTGCATGTTTGACTCTTCAAATAAAAGCAGTCAAAAGAACATCACTAAGGCACAAACAGAGAGCATTTTGAAACACTCAGCATAGTTTGGTCATTTATAAAGAAAATTTGAAATATTTTCTTTTTCATCTTCTGTCTTTAAATCTGTACCCAAGATAAATTGTGTGTCTTCAATTATACATTTTGCTGATGCATGCAAGAATAAAAAGAGGATATTGTTAAAAAAAAAACCCTTCTCTACACCTCTCTCTCTGTTTATCTGCTTTCTGTCACACCGTAGGGCAGCAAGGTTTGGCTCTGTGCCTTCAGGGCCCGAGCACTCTGCTTATTACAGATTAGTAGGTCAAGATTCTCTATTATCATGGGGCCTGATTTATTGGGACTGTACCACTGCGGGGGTGGTTTAAAGCTCACTATATTAGCCAGTTACAACCGTTGCCAAAGGCAGCTTCCAGGAATCAATACAGTGTCAGACACAGCTCTGCAATGCTGTGGTCCCATGAAGGAATAGCAATTCTTATATACAACTTTGGCTATAAATTTATCTTACTTCTCAAATCCAAATCTTGGAGAACAGACAGGATGACAAAATGCAACTTTATTTCACCTGGTATGTCGTGTGAGATATTTTAGAATATTATGCAAATTTGTGACTACAAAATGCAATTACAGTATATTTGGGCTCTTTGAAACAGCTGCAGCTTGGAACTCAGTCAGTATGCATTCATTTACAGAGCTTTAGGGAGCAAGCTTTTGCAGCAATGAATGTTGAATACAAAGTGTTATTATTCTAATGGCTTTTGGCATTGCAGATTGTGCAACCCTTAGCAGATGAATAGAACAACTATATTTTAAGGAGCTCTTAAGGAAAATGCAATTGTCTAGATGGCTGGAGAGTAACAGGTTCTACTGAGTAAAGCTTTCAGATATTGAAAAGATGCAACTTGTATAGCTATGCCATCCGCTATGCCATTCGCTATTACTCCAGGTCATCCTGGCTGGTTGAAGTTGAACAGATTTAACAGGTAAAAGGTCAGATATCTCCTTCAGCGGAGTGCCTTATTGTTTTGATGTAAGGCTTGATGATTCATATATTGTGTTTTTTCTGGGGTTAATCGCTGAGAACAAAGGCTCATGTGAGGCCTGTGTCCAGGCCTGCTGGTCCTTGCTGGTTGTCTGTAATTAAAAAGGACTTTGTATGGCATTCAGCCAGGCCTGGCTGCTTCAGAACCAGCTGTGGCAGGCAGGGAGATGCATTTGCGGTCATTGTGCTTGGATGGTAACAACTCAGCAATTAGAGTTAATGACAGACAAGAACATTGGACATATAATGCAGCAGTAAATTTTAGTATACATAAGTATCTCATCTTTATTTTTTTATTATATTTTTTACTGGATTTATAGAGTACTGAATGTTGAACCTTTTTAGAAGCACTATTCCTCCTGAAGCCTCTCTCGCACAGTAGTGCCCTTGAGGGCAAGTTTTCCATAGTCCAAATCTGAAAATATGAAAGAATTTAAAATGTGATTTCTAGGACTATAAAAGCCATACAAATGTAATTGTTTCATAAAAGGTAAAATTAAATTAATTTCTGAAAAATTTCTGTAGTGAATACATTTTTGGTTATAGTCAGTATTTCAAGAAATTAAGATGTGTGGTTTTGCAATTGAGAGGTAGACACACACATATTATAAAGATAATAAATATTATTAACTAGTCATCACAAAAAAAAAAAAACTGAAAAGTCATGAAAAAATTATGGAAGTTCTGAAAAAGTTTCTTTCAAGCATACTAAAGAAAGTCTTTGTCAATCAAACATTCTAAAGTACTGAATTAACTATGAATGTGATGTTGTAGGACAACTAACTCTTAAGTATTTTTTATTTATTTATTTTTTAATTGTAAGATTGAGTTTGTACCAGTGTACTAGTAGTTTGGGCATTTATATTCCATAGTAATGAGAAGTGTAAATCACCCAACAATTAATAATATATGTATCACAAATGAATCATGTCTTCGTTATTCAAGGATGCTGACATTGACATTTCTTCCCAAATGCTTGAGCAGACATAATTGATCTTAGAGAATGATATCTCTCCTTGACTACTCTTTGTAGAATGAAAGTAATCACCATGACATTAGTTAGATTGATCTGAAAAGCATACTTCTGCTGTTGTCCTTTTCTATTTTCCCAGACAAAGTAAAGTTGAGGAAGCATTTAGATAATGTAGAGGAAGAATTTTATAAATGACTAAAGATATTCTGCAACTGGATTCTGAATGTTAGCAAAATATTCTTATAATGAAAATCTGGAATCGCCATATTCTGTTTATAGAGGTTGCATATCTATTTATTCTGCAAAAGTAAAAATAATATACAATTCGGTGTGCTGTTTAGATTAATATGAATTAAAAAAAAAATCTAAATTTTTAATTTTAAAGACAGATTGATGTAGTTCAGGCAACACACAGGTTTGAAAATATGCAGTTTTGTGCATCCTTGTTTAGCACCTTGATTAAGATAAGACAGCTTGATGTTTTTCTGTTTGTAGTGCCCAGAATTCAGTCTTTTTGTTTTTGTGGTTTTATTTGTATGCTGTGATCACTCTACATTGCCGGCATACATAGTACTGAAAATCAGCAGTGATTAGGATTCTTTCACAAAGTCGTAAATGCTGGAAAAGTTGATTGGTTCCTTTTATTGTTGATTAATCTTCTGATTGGTCTCCCTGCTCTGATGGGCCTGTGCATTGAATTAGGCTTCTCCTGATTTGCATATGGATAAGCCAGTCAAGCTTCCATTAGACGTGATTATTGCACCTTTGACTTAACCCACAGCCAGTGTGGAAATTAGCATGCAACCATGGGCATTTCTGTTCATCTTATGGCTGTGTTTGTGAGATAATTTATCTCACTCTAACAGGGAAATTTGAATATCTGGTAAGCTAGTAGTTTTCTAGTATATCACGTTCATATTTCCTGTATTATTTACAGGATTTATTAAGTCTCATTAAGCTTTTCTTGCTCAGAAGTGTTGAGCTTTTCTCAATAAATAAGCTGCTCTAGGCAATTGTCTCACCAATGTGACTCCGTTACTACTAATTATTCACTAATTTGCCCAAATTCATAAGAACTACAAAGTTTTCCAATCAATTGCTGTCTATTAAGTTTCTTAATTCAGTAGAATTCATTGCTAAGAGTACAGTTTAATAGCATAAAAATACTTCTATACAATATTGAGCCAACTAGTACATTATAATCTTTTTTTTTTTTTTTTTTGGTTAATGTTTTTATTTATATAATGAATTCTCCTTATTTATTTTATTTTTTTATCAATTATGCCTTCTGTCCGAAGAGTAGTTTTAATGCTTTCAGTCTACCTAAGCATGACTAAAATGCTGTCTAGGTAGGCAGCTCACTAGGTTTGAGTACAGAGCTAAAGGAGCTGTTGGGGACATAAATCTTTTCTGGTTTCCATGGTGACACTTTGTAATGACCCAGTCAAACCCTTGTTCTTTAGTCTGATATTTTATTGTAATTCAGGCGCTCTGAAGAGGAAGGCTGTCTTGATCTACCTCGTTGACTTATCCTCTTTGTCTGTGATTACATGTGTCTACCATCATCTGGTTATGCCTTATTTCTTCTTTCTAGTACATAATGTTAAAAAGAACCAGAATACATCTTTCAGCTTTCTGTTGCAATCATTAGTAATATGTCATTAGAGCGAGAGAAATAAAATACAAATATTCTACAGATAAGTAGATTTAGCAGCATTTTTTTATAGAATAGCCATGTTGTAAAGGAGTTGTGGCTACAGTCTAGAGTTAGTCTTGGGATTTGTCTTTCAATTTCTTTCCTTTGTAATGCATTTGCATTTGCATGCCCCATGCTTTTGAAATTATGTGATTTACAATGCAATTTCTAAGAAAATGTAGTTTCTATAATCACTGCTTTGTGAATAAGCATTTGAGTATGTCAAAAGAGACTGAGGGAGTGTTACATGATAAAGAGGAGTTTTCAAGTCAGACCATGTGCCTACGAATTATGGCTTGTTTGCGTCACTAGACGTGGGAATAAACCCTAATCTCCTGTTAAGAAGCTCTCTCTATGTGTGTATTTGAATCATAGCATGTCCTCAATTTTTTATTTTTTTCCTCATTCTTTTTCGCACACACATTTACTTAACTAAATGGGGACATTCAATAGGTGTAATGCTTTTTATACTGTACAAACTGTATGTGCTATTGCCCTACACCCAAACCAACCCCTTGGTCTGCATTTTTACAATATATATATATATAAATACAACGAGAGATTTTTGGAGATTTTGTCAGGTTTAGCTCACTTTTGGGTACAAATTTGTCCCTAAAATATGGTTAAGTAGCCATACACATCAAAACCTTGCACAGTCACCTGTAGGAACAGAGACAGATGTTTTAGTGCTGCTCTAACTTAATGAAATTAGAGAATGAACTTAAAAAAAGAGAAGGGCCTCTGTAAATTGTTCTTTTTTTAGTAAAGTGCACTGTCCTCTGAGACAAGATTTATGGAAAACACAAGTTCACAGCACAGGGGTGGACAATCTTGGGGCAGCTCCAACCAGAGGGGAGAGATCAATGCCCTGAAAGGTAGACAATCTGGGCTAAGTCGTTGGTCATATCTGGGCATAAGGATGGAGAGAAAACCAGAGCAGAGAACAGCATAGCATGCAAGTCGAGTGAAGGGGCTCAAAGCAGGCAGTATCAGAGATACGGTACTCAGCACCAGGTTTTGTTCTCTATGGCACAAGACAAACCAGTAACCAGAGGAAGAAAAACAGCACAATATAATGGGAGGAAAGTAAACAAGGACCAGGTGAGCACAATTACAGAACCGAGGACAAGACGAGGCCTAAACAAGAGGACGTGACCAAGGGAAACAAGGAAGGACCACAGGAGCACATGGCAGGCATAAACAAAGACAAAGCAATGACAAACAAAAAACATTAAACAAAAACAACACAGACAAAGCTGCCAGGGCAGAACCCTGGCATAAGGTTGTTAGTAATTTATTAAAAAATATATTTAATTTGGGTGGGAGGTATGGACCATCAACAGTAAGGACCATCAGAATATTTTGTGACACTAAATGAATAGGACACCTGTATTTCTGAGATATTTTATTAATATTATTTATATAAATAATGATTTGTAATATATTTATCAAATCTCATTGTATGTCTTTTTTGCAGACTGAGTGGTTGTGTTTGATTTGTCAAACACAGAGAGCTCTAGCTGGGCAGCTGGGAGACATGGGAAAAATAACAATATCCAGCCCAGTATCCACAAAAGAAAAGCCTACAGTCACACCCAAAACACAGCTGTCTGAGACTTCTGCACAGACACCTATTCCAAAATCTGAGCCAAAACTATCAGAGGCAGAGGAGGAGAAAACCATCCCTACTACTTTTGTAAAGGCAGTGGTGACCATTCCAGTGTTCCCTGCACCTCTCCCTGCTGTTCCTACTGCAGATATGCTGCAGACAGAGATGACAGCTGTGGTGGCACCAGTATCAGCTGCAGAGACTCAAAAAACTGTTATTACTGCTGCTGCAGTCCCTTTAAAAGAAACAGTCAAAGACAAAGTCCCCGATGAGTCACAAGTAGAGAAAGAACCGATGTCTATGCTTCCAGCAGTGTCAACTGAGGCAGATAAGGTAAAGATATATTATTACATAGACATTATTGAGCAATGCAATATTTTTTTTATTCTATTATTTAAATGTTTTATATTATTTTATTGTATTATAGTAAAATTAATTGTTAAGCATGAGTAGGAGGCAAGCATGTCTTAAGACAATACTGGAATTACTACAACAGTAATTTCATGTATTTTCCATTTTTTCTTTCTTCATTTTCCGCAGGTTAAAGAGGATACATACACTCAACCTGCAATAGAAGGACAACAAAAAGATGTTGTGGTACAGATAGATAGCAGTCTTCCAGAAATTTCTAAAGTATACACCTTAAAAGCAGATATTAAAGAGCAACATAGAAAGGACATCTTTCCGGTATCAGTAGAATCATACAGCTCGGCTGAGGAGGAGCTTAAGGAGATACAGAGAGTCAGTGAAATGACCATAAAAGAAACTACTACAAAACTGTTGCCTGTCAGAACATCAGACAGTGTAAAACAATACCATGAGGACAGCAGTGAGAGTGAACCCTCCCCTCAGATACAGAGAAGAAGAGTGAGGCCTGCTTCCTCCAGCAGTGAGGACTACAAACTAGACAGTTCAAATTCCGGAGATGACGAAGAGTTCATACGAAGACAACTTATGTGCATGGGTGAAGAGGAGAACTTACCTTCTGTTGAGGAAAAACACAGAGAAGAACAACAAACACAGCAAGAAACCAGAGACGTCGAAAAATCTGATGATTCCATGAAGACTAAAAGTGCTCTAAAGAAACTTAGTGTAGAGCCTGAGGAGATTTCTGATATCAGTCTGTCTTCTCATGACCAAGATGATCAAGTTGCCCAAGCCATCCCTGTCCCAGAAGCATTAGAAGAAATCAGAGTGGAAATAGATGTGTCAAATGACAATGAACATATCATAGCTAATGACACCAGAGAGGAACATGAGAGTCTGATTGAAGACTCATCTAAGGGTGATGGGTCGTCCAGTGTTCAGGTGTCTAGTATCAATCCAGGAACAGCTTCTCCTACTTCCGTATCCTCTATTGATGAAGACAGTGATAGTAGCCCAAGTCATAAAAAGGCACAAGCAGAGGGTAGACAGCAAAGAAAGGCAAAACACAGACCTCATGGCCAGGCCCTTCTCACTATAGAGGACTCGTCTGAGGATGAGTTACGTGAGGAGGGTGAAAACATGGATCAAGAAGATGAAAGAGATGATCAGCAGCAGTTAAGAAAGGCCACAAAAAAATTTAAGATGGAAAGAGATGATCTGGGCATGCGAAGGAGACGTGATAATTTGATTAAAACTGATAAATTGAGGAAGGCAGCAGGGATGGATGAACAGAAGTCCTCTTCCTTCTCTGACTTTTCACCTAGTTTTGAATCTGAACCAGAAAATGCAGAATACAGAACATTATCATCTGAAACACATGATGCTGCAGAGAAGCCATTAAAGAGTTCTGAAGAGGTATATGAGGAAATGCTGCAGAAAGCACAGGAATACAAAACATCAGAAAAATACACACCACCCGATATTGAACCATTATACGGAGGCATGTTAATAGAGGACTATGCTTATGAAACTTTAGTTGAAGAACAAGAACAGGCTGCAACAGCTCTGGGTAAAGTCACCCATGAGCAAGATTTGAGAAAGTTGTCTGAACATGAGTCGGTGAGAATACTTATGACACCAGATGAGGCTTATGAGGAGATGTTGCATAAAAGGAGCAAGATCATGCAAAAAGAGAAGGAGGCTCAGCAAACACATGCAACAAAGGTTGTCACATCCTTGCCACTTGATGTCAGTGACACTTGTTATGTGACTATTTCTGGAAATTATGCACTTATTACAGATAAAAATGCAAAGCCACTGTCACCAACAGAGAATGCCTATGGAGAGCAATTGAAGACACAACAAGATGTTTTCACACCGGGAACAAGTCCAACACAGTCAACTCCTGTGTCTCCTGCCTCCCCTCTAACTGTGTCTGAGTCATCATATGATTCCCCTGAGGTGATTCTTATCCCTTCAAGTGGGGAAGAAGACAACCTTGCTGAACCTATAGATTGCATTTTGGAGCCTTATATTACAGAGTCCACATCGACTCAGGATGGATTTGGGAATAAAGCGTTATATCCAATTCCTGACTTAAAGATCACTCAGTGCTCCTCTGGTGAAGAGGAAGTTGAAGAGGAGTACTGTGTCACATTGGAAAAAATGTCATCTGAGCCAACTAATATCCCTCAAAGTGAAGAGGAACCACAAGACCCAGAAGAATCATTTGAGACTCTTCCCATTTCTGTAATCTGTGAAGTTCCCTCATCAAAACATATTGTGGAGACAACAGCAATATCACCACTATCTCCACCAACAGTCTCATCCCCAGATTCAAATATAGAACTAACAACAGCACCATCATCCTCTCCGGTTTCTGACCAGACATCTGAAGTAACCACTCCAGCTAGCCCCAGTGTTGCTGAAATTTCTGCCCCAGTTGTAATTCACATGCCAGACTTGGTGTCTGAGCAAGCCACAACATACCCATCAGCAAGTGCTCCTGTTGCACCTTCCACACATATTATTGGATCCCCTTCACCGGTCATTCCAGCCTCACCACATGTCTCAGAAAATGCTGGCACTCCGACTCCTTCTGAAATTCTTGTTTCAAAGCCAACACAAGGTCCAAAACCAACTCCTGCACCAAAACCAACAGTTATACCAAAACCTAAACAGGAAACAGTCCCTACTCCAGATAGTCTTTCATCCTTTATACTGAATTCAGCTAATCAAGATTTAGCTCAGAAACCTTTGGCCAGTGCAATACATGAATCACTTTCAGATTCTAAATCAGACTCTATAGACAAACAAGTTCTTGCACAAATAATTGATCCAAAAGTAGACTATGTAAAAACTCATAATACTACAGTTGCTACACCCATTGTTCAGTCTCAGAAAAGACCTTTAACACAAACCTCTGTTGTTGTTCAAATGCCCGATCTTGTGTCCCCTGCATTAGACCATCCAGTTCTAGAACAAACTCAAGTTTCAGCACCTAACCTGCCATCCACTGCACTCAGAAATCAGATTCCTACAGCTACCACCGTTGTTGTCCAAATGCCAGAACTGGTTACATCTCCATCTCAATCAATCTCTGTGACTTTTCCAGTACCTTCTCTAACCTATGCCCCACTTCCAGCTACAGTTTCAGCGGTGGATCAAGCACCTATTTCTGTTCCAACAATGGTATCAGCCGCGATACCAGCAAAGGTTATCTCTACAGACCAGACTAGCTCAGCTGTTGAAGTGGTCACACCACCATCTGCTCAATCCAGTATTCCTGGTTCAGCAAAAGAGACTCAACCACCAACCAGTGTTTCTATTCAGATTCCTGTTCAGATGCCAGAAGAAACCAGATCAGACATGGCACCCCAGTTAGGCCAGGCAGTCACTATTTCACCTCCAGCAAGTCATAGAGAGCAAATTGCTGCAAAGACAGTCTCTGTTGTTTTTCCCACTGTTACTACAACTGTTGCTTTTGGAACTTCACCCTCCCAACCAGTTCAATCAATGCTGACCAATATTCAGCCAACAATGGTGGAAATTCAGAAGGAAAATGTACCAGATGATGGAATTTCTCCACAACAGTCAGATTCACAAATAATTTCTCCTGTACAGACAGAGCAAGGTCAAGTTGTTGTCAAATTGCCAAATCTTGAAAATGTGGCATTTAAAACAACTATTGAAGATGGGAGAGGCCACCCTGTTATTGTTAGTGTTTCTCCTTTTACCTATCCAGCGGAAATGTCAAGTTTCATCACTGATTTAACAGTTCCACATTGTGTGACATCTGCAAAACCCCATGTTTCTCATGAAAGAACAGATAAACCAGTGATTTCATTTCCACCACCTCCTCAAGCTTCACCACCAGAATTGCCATATAGCGCAGTACCCAAGGCTGATTTTAACCAGCGAAAGACTATTCCAACTCCCTCATCAGTTACAGCAACTCTACCCAAACCCCCACCAAATGTGGCCAGTATAAATATAAAACCAGCTGTGACCCCAACACACAAATCACCACCCGCTGTTCCCCCCAAACCTATATGCATTCCACCAGGACTGGTATTTAGTCACAGATCAAGAGAGAGCGTTAAGCCACCAGTTAGCCCTGAGACAGTAGTTGTTCAAGCAGTTCGTGCTGCAACTTTGCCAAGAACAAGGGAACCTCCAAATGCATTGTCACTAAGTTTGACTGCCCCTGTAGAGACCAAGCACAGTGCTTCATCACCAAAATCACCTTTGTCACCCAGATTTGCTAGAACTCTTGAAACATATGTGGTGATAACATTGCCCTCAGAACCAGGATCACCTGTTGAGGGCATTACAACTCAAGCACCGATGAGAAGATCATCACTGCCAACTCCCAGACAGCAGGTTCAATCTGTGTTTGCTCCAGCTTCAGTGGATGCACCTGTGTCATTAATTTCAGCACAAATTGTAGCAGCTCCACCAAAGCTTTCCTCAGTTTTAAATACAGCTGTGCCCATTGAGGTGATGTCACCTGACTTTGCTTCAGTCACAACAGAGACTCTAGCTGCTGTTTCAAGACAAAGTATTACGGAACCTTGTGTAACAGTCCCAGAGCTGCCAGTGGCTTCTGTACAAACATTTGTTTCAGCACCTCTTGTAGTGACATCATCAGGAGTAGCACAGTCTATGGCTGTTGTTCCTCATATCACAATGGAGAATACAATTAATTCCCCATCTGCAATTATAACACCACATGATACAGCATCAGTTGTAATTGCACCTACTGTTTTGATTTCAGCAGCACCTGTTGCAGCAGCACCACCACCGCCCATTGCTATGGAACCAACAGCATATCCAGCAATAGTGTACCCCAAACCTTCCTTGATTTCTCCTCTTCTCTTAGCTCCACTGTCAGGAGTTTCTGTTGATTCTGTTCCTCACAATACAGTGAGTGATGTGCAACATGAACTTGAAATGCAACAAATGCAAACAACATATTCTGCTCCAATAACAATAACCCAGATTCCAATCCCAACTAAAAATGAAGACATTCCTGGTTTGGATATGGAAGAAGTACTAATAGTCTCAGCTTCTGAAGAGGTCTTACCCGAACTGGGTCCATTACCAGTACCAATAACACAGCTTCGAGGGCACCAAGCAGTTTATGAGCAAAAAAAAGAAATCCCATTAATGAACTCTGAAACAACTGTGCCACCAGTACCAGTCACATTTACACAATTTACAAAATCTATTGAGAGTCAAGAAATCTGTGGACAAGATAAAGTTATATCAAGCATGAGCCAAGTCTACTCTGCAATCTCAACAACTGAGCAGCATCCTGATGCATTGCCTAATATTGTAACCCAAGTTGTCACGACTGAAGTACAAAGAACTACAACTGTGTCAGTTTTCCAGGAGAGGATTCCTGTCGAACCCATACATGAACCTGTGGGTGCTACAGTCACAATCCAGCCAGAAGTCCATCCAAAGCCTAAACAAAATGGAAGAATACACTACCCTAGTGACATTATAGATCTTACCACATTTAAAGTCAATGTTACAATGACTGACCAAGGAATGGATCTGACAGCTCCAGATTTAAATAAGTCTTCCTTGTCAAGTGACTCAAGTGGGCGACAGGCCACTGCTGTACAGCCTGAAATTGTGAATCTTAGTGCTGAAATAATCCCCACTACAACACTCTCTGTTGTAACTGACAGCATAACAATTGTCACTTGCACAGCTACAGTTGCCTACAACAACAACCCAATTGACAAGCCTCTGGACCTAGGACATGCTGCTTCAGTGCCTCTTCCACTTACCACATATAATCCATTTGAGCCACTTGCACAGATAGTGTACAGACCTGTGAATTCACAGCCTAAGCCTGCAACCAGTGAAGAGATTCCTGTTAACCTTTCATACAGAGCTGCAACCACAGCTCCTACTCTTATGCCTGTAACTATAGCCCCAGTGAGCTTCACAAATGGCACTAGTGGTAAACCAATACATATAGAGCCATCGGCAGTTGGACCTGTAGACCTCACCACATCTAAGCCAATGAAAACCATGGTTGCTTTGTCCTCATCCTCTGGAGTGGTCACAACTGTTTTGGAAGATGATGGTACACCAGTTGATCTAACATCTGGAAGACGGACTGCTTGCTGCGATGTTATTTACAGGTTTCCTTTCACAGGGAGCTGTAGAACACAACCTCCTGTGACCACACAACCAGACAATCAAATTGGCTATCAAATTGAAAATCACACAACACCTGTCATTGAAGATCTCACTACCATGAAGTCTTCGATATCTGACAGTGATTTCAGAGAGGCTGGACTCTTTGGTTATGAAAGAAAGAATGGATTCACATATCAGAATGGGGCACCTGAGGGGGCTATTGATTTGACATCAGCTAAAATGTCAACAGGTCAGTATGACTTTTTATTTGAATGTTAATGTCTTATTTATTGGTTATGTCTCTTATTTTTGTGATGTTTGCACTGAATGTCTTGATTTTCATTCTTGTCTTTTTCTGTTCTTTTTTTTAAACACAGATGCATGCATTTGCCTCCATGTTGTCCCTCAGTGTTTTGGCTTTGCATCCTGCTAATCTGATGACACTGACAAGATCTTTGCATGCTATTTGACTTTCATTTCATGTTCGTTAGTTAATGTTGCATGAAACAGAGCAAGTGTTCATTTAGATACTGCTGATGATGCTACTATTTTTGTTTTCCTAAAATAACAGAAGAAGCCTTAGACTACTCAAAGAAAGGCACTTTGGCATGTACTGGGATCACCACTACTCCATATTCTGAAGGAACGTCATTTGCCATTAGTAGTTTACTAAGATCGACAAATGGAATCGTTTATTCATCTGTTGCTGCACCTGTTCCCTCCACATATGCAATTACCACCCAACCAGGTTCAATATTCAGCACAACATACAATAGTCTCACCAATTCTACAGATCCATTTTCAGCACTTCAAAATCAGCCTGCTCCATATGGCTTTGTACACACCACAGCCACAGACCATTCAATATTCCCACAGCCTGATATATCAAAGGATATTCTACCTTCTGCATTAGCCAATCTCCTTCCCTCCCTGACAGCATTCCCTGAGCTCTACTCAGATGCTACTCTTGAGGTAATAGCAGCCTCCCTGGACATGCTGGTATCCCAGAATTTCCCTGATTTAGATGACAGCAAGAGCCAACAGTACAAGGCTGAACATGAGTTCTTACAATTAGAGAAATTGAAACAGCTGTGTTTAGCGGAAGAACTTGAATGGGAGAGGCAAGAGATACAGCGTTACCGTGAGCAAGAACAGATCATTGTTCAGAAGGAGCTGGAGGAACTTCAAAACATGAAGCAGCAACTTCTAATGCAGCAAGAAGAGGAACGCAAAACCCATATGATTCTTCAGCAAGAAACTTTTGCACAGCAGCAATTTCAGTTAGAGCAAATCCATCGATTACAGCAGCAACTCGAGCAACAATTAGAAGAGCAAAAGATATACCCATACGGGTTCAGGCCAAGTAAGTGTATTTCCCCACCCTTGAGCTCAGACATCATACTTGACTCAAAATATTCTGGGGGAGATAATGGACAGTACTGGCCAGTGAAGGATGACAATTCAGCATCATCTGCAGTGTCCACCCATGACTCCACATCAGGTCAAAACTGGCAAACAACAACTTCTGGGGCTTTTACACAGAATAGTTCAAGCATTCCTGCATCAGTGAGTGCTCAGACAAAGGATCAAATGCAGTTGTCCACAAACTTGCCAGATACAGCCAAGCAAGATCAAAGTGTGGGGTTAAGTGGAAAGAAACTGGTTGAGAGTGGTGTTCAAACGGATGATGAAGATGGGGTTGAAAAGATTCCTTCTGGTAGAAGGAGAAGAAGTAGGAGAAGTGTAGATAGCTGTGTGCAAACTGATGATGAGGATCAGTATGAATGGGATGTCCCCGTTCGGAGCAGACGCAGGTCTCGTTCCAGTAGATATGCTGATGGAGAGAAGGGAAAAAGCTCCAAGGTATCAAGTATTGCAATTCAGACTGTAGCAGAGATTTCAGTTCAGACAGAGCATTCAGGGACAATTAGGAGATCTCCTGTGCGGGCTCAGGTGGACACAAAAGTAGATTTACACAGAGAGGGCCAAACAGAAAGTGATTCAGAATTTATGTCAGACAGAGATAAAAGACGTCCAGCTCCTTCTGAGATAAGTGTCAGCACACATCTGACAGCTGATGATGTTGGAACATTGTTAGTTACCAAATCTCCAAAGATATTATGCTCCCCAGTTTCACCAGTGTCCCCTGGAAAAAGCTCACAGAAGATGCTTACTGCTGATTCATTGAGGCATCTCAGTAGTCTAAAATCACTAAGGGCCTCACAACGATCTCTATCTGACCCCAAGACACTCAGTCCGACCACTGAGGACAGAATGATGTACCAATACTCAGACACCTACTCAGTAAGCACTGCACTTTAAAATGGATTCACTCTTTCTTTTTTATCTGAAGCAAATATTTGATCTATTTTGTCCTCTTATAATGATTGCATTGTAAATTGTCCATGCTTAATATATTGCTTCTTGTTATTCTTTTTATTTCTGTTTTATTTCTGTTTTATTAACAGAGCAAAGGTTCTCAGAGCGGCACACCAGTTGGCACTCAGAAGAAAGTAAAACGCACACTACCTCATCCACCACCGGAAGAAGATACCCTCATTGGCCTCTCTGGGTACACCACTGCTTCTGCCAGAAGACGATTGTGCAGGAACACCACTATGGCACGGGCCAAAATCCTCCAAGACATAGACAAAGAGCTGGATTTAGTTGAACGTGAGTCCTCAAAACTCCGTAAGATTCAGGCAGAACTTGATGAAGAGGAGAAAGAGATAGATGCTAAATTGAGGTATCTGGAGATGGGTATAAATCGAAGAAAAGAGGCTTTACTGAAAGAGAGAGAGAAGAGAGAGAGAGCCTACTTACAGGGAGTAGCAGAAGACCGAGACTACATGTCAGATAGCGAGGTCAGCAACATCAGAGAGGCACGAGGTAATGGTCATGGACTAGAACGGCCACGGACTGCCCCACAGTCAGAGTTTAACCAGTTCATTCCACCACAGACTGAGTCTGAGTCCCAGTATGCACAGCTTATGAGTCCATACTCCCATTATCAGTATGAATCCCAAACAAGTCAGTGTCCTCAAACGACATTGTACCAGCAGCAGTCTCTTTACCATCAGCAGGTGTCCCCCTACCAATCCATCTACTCATCAGTGCCCTCACTCAATCAGCAGTCCCAGAAGACTGGCTATGACCATTCCTCACTCCTCCTGATGCATCAGAAACCCAGTCAGACTACTTTGTCTGATTTAGAACCAAAGATTACGACAAACTATGAGGTTGTACGCAACCAGCCCCTCCTAATTGTCCCTACATCCACAGAGAGTGCGTACGGAGTTTCCCATCTCGGTGGCAAATACAGTAGCCTTGATCTGAGGATGGGCTTGGAAGAGAGGGCCAGCATGGCCAGCAGTCCCATGTCCAGCATATCAGCTGAGTCTTTCTATGCAGACCTTGACCACCACAATGCCAGGAACTATGTGTTGATTGATGACATCGGCGAACTCACAAAGAGCTCTGCAGGTCTTGGTTCAAGCTTCAGTATCGGTGAAAAGGATATAAGCAAAGCTGACCGACTTCTCCGGACGGCTGATGTTCGTCGGACAGCAGATGTGGCAGACTTTCTTGGACCTCTTCAGGCTGCTTCTCGATTGCATTCATATGGTAAAGCAGACGAAGATTCCATGGAAGAGCCATATGAATTGAAGATGTTGAAACAACAAATTAAGCAGGAGTTCCGACGTGGTATGGATAGTCTCGAACAGCTTACAGGCCTGCCTCACTACCTCCACTCTGACGTTAATTTTGGGCATTTGCCCAAAGCTGACAAATATAGCATTGGGAGACTAACTTTAGAGAAGCAAGCTGCCAAGCAACTTCCGGCCTCAGTTCTTTACCAGAAACAGCTAAAGAATAAAAAAGCACTAATTGACCCCAAAATTACAAAGTTTTTGCCTATCCAAGAGAGCAGGGACCATGAGCTAGATTACAGCACTTTTTTATCATCTGCCAGCTCATCAGTTGGTGGACTGTCTGCCAGGGCAAGGCTACTGCAGGATGAGATCACATTTGGTCTTAGGAAGAACCTTGCGGAGCAACATAAATATTTGGGTTCAGATCTTGGAGCTAGCCTGTCTCAGTCACTCAACTATGGCCAATCTCTCAATCTAGGGCCTACCATAAGGTCTTCCCTTCATGATGATGGCACCTACCCCAGTGGCACTCGGTCAAGACCTTCCTCTAGACCTTCCTCTGTATATGGACTGGACCTGTCTATCAAAAGAGACTTGTCAAACTCATCATTACGCCTAAAAACAGAGGGTGAGGGTATGGATTCCCAGTTTGTATCTAGGGCTAAACCAACAAGTCTGCCAATTAGTCAGAGCAGGGGTCGAATTCCCATTGTTGCACAAAACTCTGAAGAGGAGAGTCCACTGAGCCCTGTAGGTCAGCCCATGGGCATGGCCAGGGCATCTGCAGGCCCACTCCCACCCATCTCAGCAGACTCACGGGACCAGTTTGGCTCCAGTCACTCTCTTCCAGAAGTCCAACAGCACATGAGAGAGGAGTCCAGGACAAGTGGCTATAAACGGGACATTGCTTTTATAAAGGATGACCTTCAGGGGGCCATGTCAGATAGCGAAGGTAAATTTGTTATGAAATCTGTTATCTTCAACCCCAGCTTCTGTTGATATGCATATATTGTATGGCTCTGAATTCATAACATAAATCTGTGTGTAAATTCAGCTGTTACATTTTCCTTTTCTTTTTTCGTCTTTTGTCTTGGAATTTTGCTTTACACTTTGCAGTCTGTCACATTTGTATAATGTCATCCTTTTAAATTTACATTTTCATCTACACACACACACACACACACACACACACACACACACACACACACTTACACACACACACACACACACACACACACACACACACATATATATATATATATGATTTTGATAATTAAGATAAAAGATCATTTTGTTTCCTTTACCATTATTGTTCTGTCATATACAGTACATATAAGAAGAGAAGCGATTAAGGATATCTTCGTAACTATTCATTCAGCTATTTTAATTAATTATACACTCAGTGCCTATGCTATTTATCACAGCCCTGCAGCTGACAAGGAGACTGTTCTGCCTTTAGTCTATGAAGTTACAACATCCTGTAATTTTGTCAGAATCATTTAGTGACTGATTATCTTAGGAAGGCAGTAGACTGTTTATGAAATATATAAATGGAATTGTGATAATTTTGTTTTATGCTGTATGTTGGGGGAAAAAAGTTATGCGGTGTGGCAAGTGGGGCCTGGCCTGGCCCCACTTCCTTCACTGTCATCGCTCCTGTTTTATATCCTTCCATCTCCTCCGTGGGATTCGAGACCTGTGGGTCAAGCAGGTGTCTCTCATTTCCAATCACTCCACCGGCCTCGCCCCGTTCCCACGGCTCTCTGCCCCGCCCCACTCGCCACATGCGGTTAATCGGTAGAATATAAATTTATCTACAAGCTGCCAGTATCTTTCACTATAATTCGAGCAGCTATGGGATATTAAGCCATTCATTTAAATCAGAATTAAACTTTGTCTTCTTGTGAAGATATTCTCAAATGTTATATTCATGCAAGTACCTGCTTCAGTTTGTCTTGTTTTCATTAATCCAGAATATTTCATATTGCAAAAATGCAAGCATGTCATCACATTGATCGGACAAAATTAATGTAGTGAATTTATGTTTTCACCGTTTCTGTCCTTGTGGACAATAAAACAGACAAATCTGTGCTTTTGACAAGTGATGATAAAAAAATTGTAAATTAAATGAGAAACTTGTTTAGACAAGTTTAGTCAAAGATTCATGAAGCTAATCTGGTTATAACATGCATACACTGAAGATTAATTTTCCATTACCTTCAACTCTACTACTTTTAACTCAGTTGTTTAACAATTTTATTCATGTGATGTTAATGTCTGTAATGGGTGTTTCCAAATTTCATCCTTAATAAATTCTTGCTATTTCAGGTTCTTTTTTTTTTTTTTGCATGGCTAAAGAATGGAAATGTAAAAACATCTTGCATGTTACATGAATATATATATATATATATATATATATATATATATATATATATATATATATATATATATATATATATATTTTTTTTTTTTTTTTTTTTTTTTTTTTTTTTTTTCAGTGAATATTGTATTAATTCTCTTTCTGTGTGCTTTATAGATTTTGAACTATATCATATATTTTGTACTTTTTAAATTAGTGAACAATTCGCAAGTTTTTGCATTTAAAATCAGGTATTAAAGTGTTTTGAAGGTCTTATAGGTATTAGATGAGATCATTACACAAATTATTTGTCTAATGACAATAATGCTTCATTCAAATTTATTGTAAAACATATTTTTAATCTATATGCTTTCATGGCGCTCTTATTTCCATTAAGACGACAGCATTGAGAAACGTCAATCTTTTTGAGAAGTTTAACGTGAGCCAGGTGTAAAGATGTGCAAAGTGTGAATATATGTTGGTTTACAAGACTAAATGCTCTGCTGGGTTTGCACAGATATGACCCCAGGCTCTGTCTTCAGAATATCAGAAACGATTGGTGTCTCAGTATGCAACCTGTTTAGCTTTGTTTTAGTTTACAGTCAAAGAAACATTCAAGGCTCAAAAAGCTTTTTCAGTGGTCTCAGTTTGTATAAACAAGCAGAATTAATAAATAATAAAAATTTTAAAACCAACAATTTTACTTTAAAATAGATTTTATGTGGTTTCTGCAAATAGGCCATAAATGCTGTCAATAGAGCTTAGTTCATTTTGAACCTGGGGCATTTATTTAAGATCCCTAATCCCTAATAATTTCCTGTATAGCTTTGTGTAAACTTTTTTGCACATCTTATAAATATTATTATATAGAATTATCATTATTTTTATTGGGCTACCTTACAGAATTCAGAATTTATGTAAAAGGCTGTCTAGAGTGAAACACTGAATACAATGGTGTGCTTTATGTATTATAGAAAATGCATGAATTAGATGTTTGCTAAAGTACATCATTCACTTGCACTGCAAATATAACGGATTGTGTGTTTATTGGCAAAACATAGCTCTGTTTTAAGGCACATTTGACTACGAATTCTCTGAAATACAATGTTTGTACTACAGCTGGACGTCCTAGCTGGAATGTGAAAGGTGAGAACTGCTGTTCAACAACCTTCAAAATATCACTAAGCATAAACCTACTTTCATGCGTGCCATAGTCTTGAGTGATGGGCATTTCTCAGTGGTACACCTCAGACCCATCCTGGTGTTCATTATCACTGCACTTCTTCAAGGTCTCTCTGACATGGCCTTATCATATCAACCAGGGCACATACATGTCTACATACATGAGTGCATATGTGAGCATACTGTAGCAGAAGTTCCCTTTCAAGGGAACTTCGAACTGCGTCCTCTGAGGGGACACTATGGGGAACACCTCATCGTGACCCGTGTCTGAAGCATACTTTGAAAAACGCCAACGTGTTTGCCGGCGACAGCCTCTGACGTCACTACCAGCGCGACTATAAATACGCGCCCGTAGGACCCGTCAATACCTTCTTCGTCTTCAGTTGGCTGTTTTGTTTGAAGCGTGCATCTGAGAAACGACCAAGACGGTAAGAGCGATCTATTACTGTTTTCATCATGGCTTCCACTAGCAAGGCGTTTAGACAGTGTGTGCATCCGTGTCAGCGTTATCTGACACCCGATGACACACACACTCTTTGCGTCTCTTGTTTGGGCGAAGAGCACGCGCGCGATGTCCTTGAGGGGGCGGTCTGCGTGCACTGCGAGCGTTTCTCTCTGAGAAAGCTCCACTCTCGTTTGTCTCTCTTTTCGAGGAAAGAGGGACAGCCATCTGGATCCCGCGGCTCAGGTCCCGCCGTTGCCGAGGCACGGAGGAGAATGAGCTCGTGGGGATCACAAATGGATCTCGCTGAGGAGTGTAGAGAGGGACCTTCCTTTTCACACTCTCCGGCGGCGAACGAGAGCGAACTTCGGGAGGCAGATGTGGTATCATTAACCCATTCTGACACTGAAGTTAGTGCTCTGCTGGGTTCTACCCAGGAAGAGCAGGAGATGTCTGAGAGTGGTGAAGAAGCTGAGGCTGAGCCTTCTCGATCCTCCTGTCCCGCGTATGAGGAGCTGTTAGAGGTTATGGATCGCGCCACGGCAAAATTAGATTTGCCATGGAAGCGTGCCAGCAAGGTGGCGCCACGAGGTCGCCTCGCTGAGCGGTACTTGTCTGACCATAGCCCTCCAGCCCAGGTGAGCCTTCCATTCTTGCCTGACTTACATGCAGAAGTCGAAAAGGAATGGAAGAGGCCGTTTTCCTCTCGCATCCACCGGTTTCAGCATACGAGCTATGCTAATATCGAGGGCTTGCATGAGAACGGCTATGAGAGGATGCCCCCTGTAGAAGAGACGCTGGCTTGCTATCTCTCTGTGGGGCAAACGTCCTCTCTTAAATCTCCCGCTTTGCCATCTAAGCCCCTCCAAGACACATCCCGCTTAAATGGCAGGTCATACGCGGCAGCTGGTCAGGCTGTGGCTTCACTGCACACGATGGCGGTGCTCCAGGCCTACCAGGCTGACCTGCTGAAGGACCTGGATACAGGTGAGGGCCTTTCACCTGACCAGGTAGCCGAGCTGTGCCGCACCACAGACCTCTCTCTCCGAGCTACCAAGCAGGCCGTCTCCGCCATGGGCAGGTCTATGGCGGCCATGGTGGTGACGGAGAGACATCTGTGGGTGAACCTGGCTGACATCGGGAAGGAAGAAAGGGGGTTTCTTCTCGATGCTCCGGTCTCGCCTTCTGAGCTTTTTGGTACCTCCGTCGAGATGGTGGTCGGGAAGTTCAGGGAGGCAAGGGCGCGCTCAGCGGCCTTTAAATCCTTCATTCCACGAAGGTCCAGGTCCGAGCCCGAGCAACTCAGGGGTCCTGGCCCATCTCGATCTGAGGGTCGTAGAGGGGCGCAGAAGGCTAGTGTTGCGGCTCGCGCTCCTCCCCCGCCTAAGGGCAGGGGCAAGAGGAACCGCGGGTCACGGAACAGTAAGCAGGGTCTGAGGGACGTGATTCGGACGAGGCAGCGTCCTCGCCCGGGTCAGAGCGGTAGGATGACCTAGTAGCTCCGGAGGTTTTTAACCTCTGTTTTTGTCCTCCCCTGCCTAATTCCCCTGTAGCCACCAGCTTTCCACCTGATCGAGGTTAGGTGGACGGTCTCTCACATAACAGTCTCCTTCTGGACCTATGATGTTTTGGTTGGTTCTATGTTCATAGCAACCGCCTTACTGACGGTCCGGACCAGAAGGGGGCGCCCCGCAGCGGGACTCCAGTACAGGAGGGTGGGTGAGTACGTAACCCTTGCTCTACCGGTTTATGGACGTTATGTTGCTGGTGGTTATATGTCTACTAACAATCTCTGTGAGTTTCCTTTACAGTAGCTAGGTGGCCAAAGAATTGGCACAGCACTGCAGGGAATTCCATAGATGTCCGGCCAGGTCACCCTGAGGGGCCGCCTGGCCGCTTGGCGCATCCGGGGAGGTGGTGGTTACGGCAAGAAGCTCTGTATTTACTGCCTCAGGTGATGCTCCCCTCGCCTAGAAAAGAGGGTTGGAGCTCACCGCTCCCGTACGATTCAGCGCCTCTGCGATGCTTGGGAACCTCTCTGTACACACGCTTGCCTGTGTACTTTCTCAAAACCACATAGTGGTCAGTGTGCACGTTGACGCTTTGCGCACTGTCTGAAATCCACGTAAAGTGGTAAGTGTGCACGCATGACTTTGCGCACTTTCTAAAATCCTGTACGGTAGGGGTTACGCGCTTCGCTTCGTTCCCTTTCTTGTGATGATTAGCCCTGGGTTCCATGGGCTTCATTCAACCAGTGTGTATTTGTTATACACCTCAAGCATCGCTTCCCTTAACATGAGGGGCTGGGTGGACTCCCACATACTGTGGTTATCAGGTGGTAGGCTTCATCAGGCCTCCCTGATGGTGAGCTCCCACATATTGTGGTTGCCAGGTAGTAGGCCTCACCAGGCCTCCCTGGAGATTTAGCTCCCACATACGGTGCGTCTCCACTAAATAGCATATTGTGGTTTTCAGATAGTAGGCTTCACCAGGTCTCTCTGAAGGTGAGCTCCCACGTTCGGTGGTCGCCAGGTAGTAGGCCTCACCAGGCCTCCCTGGAGATTTAGCTCCCACATACTATGCGTTTCCACGGAATAGCATATTGTGGCTTTTTCAGATAGTAGGCTTCACCAAGTCTCTCTGAAGACGAGCTCCCACATACTGTGGTTGCCAGGTAGTAGGCCTCACCAGGCCTCCCTGGAGATTTAGCTCCCACATACTATGCGTTTCTACGGAATAGCACATTGTGGTTTTCAGATAGTAGGCTTCATCAGGTCTCTCTGAAGACGAGCTCCCACATACTGTGGTTGCCAGGTAGTAGGCCTCACCAGGCCTCCCTGGAGATTTAGCTCCCACATATTGTGCGTTCCACTAAATAGCACATTGTGGTTTTCAGATAGTAGGCTTCATCAGGTCTCTCTGAATACGAGCTCCCACATGCTGTGGTTGCCAGGTAGTAGGCCTCACCAGGCCTCCCTGGAGATTTAGCTCCCACATACTGTGCATTTCCTAAAAAGCGAGCTCCCGCGATTTATGGTTGTCAGGTAGTAGGCCTCACCAGGCCTCCCTGGAGTTGAGTTCCATATTGCTTTCAGTTTCCACTGAGGTGGTTATCTGGTAACAGATAGTAGGCCTCTCTAGGCCTCTCTGTAGGTGAACTCCCACATATTGTGGTTATCAGGTAGCAGGCTTCACAGGCCTCTCTGAATGTGAGCTCCCACATACTGTGGTTGTCAGGTAACCTTTCAGTACACACGCTTGCCTGTGTACTTTCTCAAATCCACATGGTGGTCAGTGTGCACGTTAACGCTTTGCGCACTGTCTGAAATCCACGTAAAGTGGTAAGTGTGCACGCAAGACTCTGCGCACTTTTTGAAATCCACGTAAAGTGGTAAGTGTGCACGCAAGACTCTGCGCACTTTCTAAAATCCTGTATGGTAAGGGTTACGCGCTCCGCTTCGTTCCCTTTCTTGGGATGATTCGCCCCGGTGTTCCTTGGGCTTCATCCAACCAGCGTGTATTTGTTATACACCTCAAGCATCGCTTCCCTTAACATGAGGGGCTGGGTGGACTCCCACATATTGTGGCTGTCAGGTGGTAGGCTTCATCAGGCCTCCCTGATGGTGAGCTCCCACATACTGTGGTTGCCAGGTAGTAGGCCTCACCAGGCCTACCTGGAGATTTAGCTCCCACATACTGTGCGTTTCCTAAAAAGCGAGCTCCCGCGATTTGTGGTTGTCAGGTAGTAGGCCTCACCAGGCCTCCCTGGAGTTGAGTTCCATATTGCTTTCAGTTTCCACTGAGGTGGTTATCTGGTAACAGATAGTAGGCCTCTCTAGGCCTCTCTGTAGGTGAACTCCCACATATTGTGGTTATCAGGTAGCAGGCTTCACAGGCCTCTCTGAATGTGAGCTCCCACATACTGTGGTTGTCAGGTAACCTTTCAGTACACACGCTTGCCTGTGTACTTTCTCAAATCCACATGGTGGTCAGTGTGCACGTTAACGCTTTGCGCACTGTCTGAAATCCACGTAAAGTGGTAAGTGTGCACGCAAGACTCTGCGCACTTTCTGAAATCCACGTAAGGTGGTAAGTGTGCACGCAAGACTCTGTGCCCTTTCTAAAATCCTGTATGGTAAGGGTTACGCGCTCCGCTTCGTTCCCTTTCTCGGGATGATTCGCCCCGGTGTTCCTTGGGCTTCATCCAACCGGTGTGTACTTATTGTACACCCCCAAGCCCCCTCAACTTGGGGGGGCTGTGTGGGCAATTCTCGGGTAGTTCAGCAGCGCTCCCCTTTTCTGAAAGGGTCACCTATGAGCATGCTGCTCGGAGCTCGGAGTCTTCCTCTCTTGGGAGACTGATTCCCGGTTCTTCAGAGAGCTCCAGTACCACATACTGTTTGAGACGCTCTGTGAGAGCAGGCATCCTGCTGAGGCAGGGGCTGAGGCCTCCAATTGCTCTGCTCCCGGGCCATTCTTCTACGAGCTGCTCTGACAGAGTCCCACGAGAACCCCTCCTTAGAACAGTATTTTAAATCCATGTTATGGTAAGTGTGCACGGGAGTCTTTGCGCACTTTCTAAAATCCACATTGTGGTAAGTTCGCACGCTAGTCTCTGCGTTCTTTCTAAAATCCCTAGATGGTAAGGGCTTCGCGCTGCTGCTTCGTGCCCTTTCTTGAGTTGGTTTAAGCCCCGTTCATCTTGGGCACCACTCCACCTAGGTATCCTCGGATACCTATCTAGAACAGGGCGCCGCTACTAGAGTGCTGTGGGGACAGCCCTTTCGGCAGGTTTTTGCGAAAGCTAGCAGTAGCCCCTGTGTGACAGGCAAAGACTTGGTAGAGGAAAGTGCCAGGCTCTTAGCCGTATCCCTTTAAAGGAATCTCTGTGATTCCAAGCCTTTAGCTCTACCCCGGGCCAGGGCCCTACAGGATAAGTTGGGTATGTAGCTTAGGCCTTTGGCCGTAAGGGATAATGTCATAAGGCAGCCGTCAGACCGTCCCAGGGGCGACTCCCGGTGAAGAGAAAAGCGGTAGAGTTGGTACTTAGTGTTTGCCATGATTCTGGTCTGCACTCCCCTCAGCATGGCGGCGTGGGTATACTGTTCCCCATAGTGTCCCCTCAGAGGACGCAGTTCGAAGTTCCCTTGAAAGGGAACGTCTCAGGTTACGAATGTAACCATGGTTCCCTGAGAGGGAACGAGACACTGCGTCCTCTAGCTCCCTGCCATGCTTCGGACGCAAGCTTCACGAAGAAGATATTGACGGGTCCTACGGGCGCGTATTTATAGTCGCGCTGGTAGTGACGTCAGAGGCTGTCGCCGGCCAACACGTTGGCGTTTTTCAAAGTATGCTTCAGACACGGGTCACGACGAGGTGTTCCCCATAGTGTCCCCTCAGAGGACGCAGTGTCTCGTTCCCTCTCAGGGAACCATGGTTACATTCGTAACCTGAGACGTTTCCTAGAACAAGCTAATCTCATAAGGAAAAGTCATTCTAGCAACTTATCTTGCCCCACCAAAATATCACTAATGTAATGGAATCCTCTGAAACTAGTTGATGTTCAAAATACAGGACAAAGGTGCTGCTTTGGTGGTGCAAGATAAAAGTTATTAGAGCGAAATATCCTTCTCGTATTGTTATGGCCAGAATGCCAGTTTTTTATAGGTCATATGTTCGCCATGGTCAGTGCATCCTCTAACTTCAGTAATAAAGGGAAGGCACTGTTGATTTAAGGAGACATTTCCTTGCAGAATGACAGCATGTCAAGTTCTATATTGCAAAACTTCTGCGGACAGATCAAGTTGTCAGTTTTCTTCTCACTCTATTAGGAGTTAAATGATGATTTGTGACATATTGTAGTGCTGCCTCATGAATAAAAAATGCTTCGCTTACACAGTATTGTGATCAAGGCATCTGCAGGTTGTGCAAACTACAGAGTAAACAAAAGAGAAGATATTGCTTGCCTGACCTATTTTAGGTATATATGCTGACATGTCTGCCCTAGCTTAAGTTATGAATTATTCTAGGAATTGCCAATGTCATTGAAGAAAGTGCTAGACTACTTAAAATAGAAACTGGAAAACGGCACTAGTCCTATGTACAGTCTTGAAGGATGCAAATCTAACATATTAGCATTGCAACTCTGTAGGCGAGAACAAGTACTCGGCAAGAATCCTTGTTTTAATTGGTATTTTTGTTGTATTTTACAACTAAAATATCTAAACGTTCTTAAGAAAAAACAAGATTGGTTTACTTGAGACAAAATTGCATATTTTAGAATTATGTTTAGAAAAAAAATCTTACATTTTTAAAAATAAAGGCTCTTTATTGGCATTGAAGGTTCCATAAAGAACCTTTAACATCCATGGAACCTTTCCTTTGTACAAGAGGTTCTTCAGATTATTAAAATGTGCTTCACACTAAGAAAAAAAAATATTTAAGAACTTATCCTTTTTAGGAAACCAAAAATTGTTCTTCTATGGCATCACTACAAACCCCTCTTCTTGGAACCTTTATTTTAAGAGCATATCCATTATTTTAAGCATGAATCTAACAAAATTAAATGAAATTTGTGCTTAAAGTGATTTAGTTTTAGATTGGTTACACAATTTTGTGTCTCAACTAAATTTATCTCTAAGAATATTGAATTAATTAATTACGAAAAGGTTCTGGCGTTCAGATTGCAGTTTGGAATAAGGAAATAGTTTTTTGCATCATGAAAGTCTGGTTTTATAGAACAAAAGCTGTAGTTTTGTTTGAGTAGTGTTTCACTTGTAAATGCTAACTAGTGTACTAACAGAAAACGTACTAATCATTAGACATTTGGTAAGGCATCTCATCATCACACTGTTGTATGATGGTGTGTGTATGTGCGTGTTTCCGCTGTGGTTAGTTCCCACAGCAGTTCTCTTATCAAATTCTCGACGCATGACATGTAGCCCAGTCTGGAAGAGAGACAGCATGCATGTTCATGTGTGCATGCCTCTACACACATCTCAGATCCTTGCTTTTTCTGCCCTCACCATCCTCTGTCACTGCTTCCCCTGGGGTCAGGGTACTTAGTACATTTAGTATTTATCTAAACAAACTCTCTTGATTTGAAGCTTTGCAGAATGGAGGTTAGTGTCCAAACCCTTTTGAAACATAGATATTGTTCTCGGAAACCCTGACCCAAATCCATCAATCTGTCAGTTCAAACACACAAGCAAAGGAGTGTCCCCACCTGGGGGTGGTGAAGGGATGGTTGTCTGGGAGAAAAGTGGTGGAGTGGGACACATGGCCCAGTTTTGTCACTTGTGATGGTACAGTGGATGCTTTCTTCCTGTCTTTTAGCATATCAACTTCAGCACGAAGAGACAGACTGGTTTGACGAACCCCGCCAGGGACGTGGTGGACCAGAAGCTGGGGCAGAGAGAAGACAGGTAAATTAGTTTCGCCAAGTAGGATGTATTCCTGGAAATCTTTGTTGATCCTGGAATAATGTACCCACAAAAATATTTAAAAAAAATTATTTGTAGATTATAGTAGTAGAGTTATGTTTTAGCCACAACCCAAACTGTAGGGCTAACCCTACAATCCGAATTTTATTCCAGGAACATGTTCTACTTTAACCAAAGTCACACATGAATATACTGCACCTATCTTTGAAAGAACACCAAACTACGTATGCGTAGTTATTTCAAAATTGCTCTTAGAACTTCAGCTACTGTTTATTGATTTGGATTATTTTTGTTGTTACAGATGAAAGGCGGCAATTACCCCTTCCCACACTCTCGCATTAAACTGCAAAGGGACCCTAAGGACCACACCGTCTCAGGTACGTTTTCATAGCAATTACTCTACAAGATACACATAGCGAAATGTAGCATTTAGGCCTGCAAGTTAAATTACTGGAAGAAAAAGCATAACAACAAATGTAATCTATCTCATGGAAGCCATGTTGACAAAGAGATTGTGTTTAAAATTATCCTGAAATGCTCTGACTAGGATCTAATTAATCATTAGTAACTGGTCATTCATCGGCTAAACTGAACTCATCTGAATTCAGGCAGTGGGCTGGGAATTAGAGTTGTGGGTGGAAAAGAGATTCCAGGGACCAACGGTGAGATCGGAGCCTACATTGCCAAGGTTTCAGCAGGGGGATGTGCTGAGCATACGGGAAAAGTTGTTGAAGGTAAGAACATCTGTGTTAGTTAATCTGATAACATTAGCAAGTTAAATTCTCTTACAGACAATAAGGGGTTAAAGAAGTGAAAGAGAGGCAATAAATAAGCAAATGTGGTTAAAAAAATTTACATTGAAGCATTTTTATTGATGCAATTCCTAAAGGTCATGTTATAAAGTATTTAAAAAAAGCAAGTATCAGCAAAAATCATTCATTTTAAGCATTCAGTATTCTTTAAAAGGGAAAAGTACCTAATTTAAAAGGCTCATTTTCTCATTCCAGTATGCTATTGTTGTGGTATGATTGCTCTCCTTGTTGACAAATGCTGGCTCAGCATGCTCTGTCAATTTAGATGAGCCCCTGTGAGAAAAGCTCAGCTACCTGAACATGTTTTTGCTTGTTTGATTTTTATTCTTTCGTAACTTGTGTTTTTAGCAAAGACTTGCTATATTAAAATGTTTCCTTTTTAGTGCCAAAACTTTTGTCTACTTTTTTGTTTCGTTCCTGAAATATGCAAGCACCTATCTTCTGGCAAATTACACAAGCATCTGTTCTTAGCATCTTAAGTATGCTTTTCTCTTAATACAGCATAATGTCTGCTGCCACAGTGGAAAATATGCTAGAGAGCAGATTTAATATCTGATAGCTGTAGCAATATTATTACTTGGGCCAAGAGTTGAGTGAATACACAACTGCACAATGCATACTCATATGACATTAAAGCCTCTGAAGACGCTCCCTTTTATAGCTCACAATATTTTCAACATATGAACTGAATCCAATCCCAATCATACACAAATCATTCAGATACAAATTTCAAAGCTGAAATAATGATTTTGGCCTAGTGGTAATCTTGCAGAGTAATATGGAGATATGACTGACGTACTTGCTGAATATTTGAGAGGTTTTTGAGTGGAAACTAAAGGCATTGATTTTGTAGAAATGAACAGACATTTGAATGATGCCCTGCTGTTATCATCCGCTGAAGCACTTCGAATGCAAAAGACCAATCTGAAGACTCGGTTTTATTTGTGTAAGTGCTCGGGGTTTGGCCTGAAGCGGGCTTGAGTTTGCAGTGATGCTTTTAAATTGTTTTTTTCTCTCTCTCTCTGTTTTCTGCCCTTGTTCTCGGGCTCTGAAGCTCCAGGACTGTTTCCTTGTAGTGAGTGAAGTGCTTAGGGAAGCATGCTATTGCAAAAGCGTGTGTGTTATTTATTTGTGTGGTTAATTCAGTGATAGTTTTTTCCTGAATTTATCCTCAGGAATCACAATAGCACATCTATCTTTCTATCTGTGTGTGAATCTATCATAATAGTTTTTGGTGTCTCCCCAATATAGAGTGCACAGAATCCAAACTTTTGCTCTAGATTTGAGGTTTTTAAAAAATAATCATACATTTGGTGACTTTTATAAACAACACCTATTTTAAATACTTTCCATAACAATCTGCAAACAAATAATGTTCTTGCTAAGGTGCACTGTGAGTATCTGTTTTTTGTGTTCTAACCTAAAACATGTTTTTCACTCACTGGATCTGATATGTGTTGTGTTCCTCAGGAATGCAGGTTCTAGAGTGGAATGGAATCTCTCTGCTGGGAAAAACATACGAAGAAGCGCAAAGCATTGTGGGTCAGCAGTATGGAGAGGCAGAAATATGTTTGCGCCTGTATGTTTCAATAATGTATTCAATGTTTAGTCCACCATGATAATATGCTGATTTGGTGCCCCTAGAAACATTTGTTTTTATCAATATATGAACATGGTATATTTAAGGACCATGGTTTACCAGCAGATACCCTCACTGTACCGTGGTAGTTCAGTGCATTTATGTAAGAACATATAATTTCACACAATTAGACTTGAAATAACTTTTCAGGTTCTAGACTGTGTCTTATTTAATGCTGATTGGTGAGACATCGATTTAAATGTCAAAAATGGTCAAATTGTGGTCTTTAAGCCAATATGCTAATACAGTTGTTATCTTGACTGCTGTTTAGAGACCTAAACATGCTCTCCGGCACAGAACACCCTCAGCAAATGGAGCACCATACTCAGTTGAGAACTGGTGAGTGTCTCCAACATTTTCTGGTCTTCCCTTCATACTATACTTACATGTCGTGATCCCTTTAATAAGCTTTTCACAGGAGCGAGCGATCATTTAGCCTCCTTGTTAGTGCGTCCACCTCCCATGCCGGAGACCCGGGTTCGAGGCTCACTCGGAGCAAGAACGAGGTGTGGCAGTGAGGAGGGGATGCATATGCATGCATGCTATAAAAACAAGTGCTCTTATCTGAACTTGTGACTTCCTTTCCTACAGCTTTCTGATTTTCTGATAAAACAAGCGCTGTTATCTGAAGTTGTCACTTCCTTTCCTACAGCTTTCTGATTTTAACCCCAGGTCATGAATCTCTTTGTTAGGATGGTTTTTGTGCATCAAAATTCTTGTACTGCTTACTGTGGCAAGTGTGTCTTTATTAAATCAGTAAGCTGAAAAGGGTTTGTTTTGTGATATAGTTGTTGTATGTGTTTGTGTTGTAGGTGAGCATCAGCGTTCTCCAGGTGTTGACCCAAAGCAGCTGGCTGCAGAGCTGCAGAAGGTATCGCAGCAGCAGACTCCTGCTTCCGTGCTGTCTGCTCTGGAGAGAGCGGGACACTTGCACTCTGGCACCGGATCTGCCGCTTCAAGTGGGGTCCCCAGCCCTGGGCAACCCGGGTCCCCTTCTGTCAACAAGAAGCGTCATAGTAGCAAGGTACTGTAAAGTGTGCATGAAGATGCCACCTAATGTATATAGGCATACATCAAATGTGTCTAAATTTTGCAACTTCAAACTAGATTTAAATCAGAAATGGATTTAGTTTCTATTATTTTGTTTTTCAGTCAGCAGAGGTTCTGAAGTCACAACCGCATCCAATCACTGGTGAAATACAAGTGAGTATGTGCACCAATTTCACAATGAATACATTTATACAAAAAAGTACATTCTAAAATTAATTTGAATTATATGTTTGTTTTTTGGCTGTGTTCATTATTTCCATTTCTACATATCTGAATAAGGCAGCTTACTATATTAATCAATGTAATCAAACAATGCAAAAATCATGTAACTGACTTTGGAATATCAATTGTAACGGAGTACTTTTTTAAAATTGATTAATTAATCAATTAATTAATTGTATTATTTATTTTTAATGTCCAGGCAAAACTAATTGTGCGGGATGAAAGGTTGCAGAAGTTTGCAGTGTATAAGTTAAAGAAAAATATTATTTTACTGTTATGTTTATGAAAAGAATTAATTTAAATAAATGAAAAATGATAATATTTTAATATATTAAAATATAATATTTAAAGTGACATGGCCAAGTATGGTGTCCCATACTCTGAATTTGTCATTTTACTTATCCAAGTGCACACACACACAGCAGTGAGTAGTGAAAACACACACACTCACACACACACACACACTGTGAAGTAGGGGGTTCAGTGCCTTGCTCAAGGGTCTCACCTCAGTCGTGGTACTGAAGGTGCTAGAGAGCGCTGGTTATTCACTCCCCCCACCAACAATCCCCGCTGTTACCGAGACCCAAACATGCAACCTTTGGGTTACAAGTCCAACTCTCTAACCCTTAGGCCAAAACTGCCCCCAAATATACATTTTATGTAGAAAAAAAAAATTAAAGAAAATGATGAACTATCAGCTTTACTGACTCACTCCAGTACTGACTGCTTTATTGAATTTAAATTGCAGCTTTCCAGTGCTTATTTTAGAGTGAAATTAAATTTGAATAGACTGCCTGTAGTATTATGTGTCTCATAATATATCTTTTCCTCAGCTTCAAATCAACTATGACAGGAATATGGGCAATCTGATTGTTCACGTGCTACAAGCAAGAAACCTCGCTCCTAGAGAAAACAATGGATACACAGACCCTTTTGTTAAGGTCTATCTCTTGCCAGGGAGAGGGTAAGTATCCTTGTGTACACAGCTCCTTCTGTGTGTGTGTGTGTGTGTGTGTGTGTGTGTGTGTGTGTGTGTGTGTGTGTGTGTGTGTGTGTGTGTGTGTGTGTGTGTGTGTGTGCGTGCAAGTGTTAAAATTACAGTAAGAGCGAAGAATGAAAGCTTTAGAAAATCTCTACAGTACGAATATTTATTTTATGTGTGTCCTTGTCCACATATATAAATGTTGTAATTGTGGTTAATTTATTGTCAGATTTTTTTTGAATCAGTTTTTTTTGTTTGTTTGTTTTTTGTTTGTTTGTGGAATAGCTCCTGTTGTTGTTTTTTTCTTCAATATCAAGATTCTGCTAAATAAAATCAAGTGTGCCTTTAGCTCCATTATACCCTCTACAAATTATTCCATAATAATTACAATGGAAAGAAAGTGTTAAAATGTTTTTAATAATAAACTGAATCGCTGGATGCCGGAATAAAAATGTCACCAGTAATAATTGGCATATCCAGTGGCCTAAAAGGTCTTTCTTCCTTGGTAGAAGTCCTCACCACTTTAGTATGGAAATGACTTATTGGAAGACTAAAGTGGAAGAGATCTTCCTTAGAGAAGTCAATTTTTATTAGCTTAGCCTTCCTCTCTTAACATGCTACCTAGTAATCAAGCTCAGTGTCTCGGACTGCGGAGACAGCGCAATCGATATGGTTTCCACCAGTATGGTGTGTGTAATACTATATCTGCCATCTCCTAATGGCCATATCTCCAGTGTTTATGAGATTAGTTCCTATTACCTGCACAAATTATTCTTTTGTCTGGCGCTAAAAGCCCGACAGACACAACCTCCGGACCTCAACTTTTTTTGAGGGGTTTCTGTCTCCCCTTTCCTTGGATTCTCTGACTGTTGTCTGTTTGTCTGTCTACTTTTACTTTGCATTCCATACAAATCTCCGGATTGGTTCAGCCAAGTCATGGTTGTCCAGAACGCAAGGTAGTGTGGTGTTTCTTTTTCTTTTCATTTTTCTTTTTCATTGGTGCGTGTGTGTGTGTGTGTGTGTGTGTGTTTGGATTTCCTTTCTTTAATTATCTAGCTGTCATTCATGTGGTGAAGGCTACTGTGTCATCTGTGAAGTGTCTCAGATCTACCTCAAAGCAACCTCTACCTCTGAATTTTTTTATTTTAAGTCAATAAATTCTTGAAATGATTCCCTCAAAGCCAGTAAATATTAAGTACAGTTGTGCAACTCTACCATTGTGTAAATTCACGTCAGCTCATTGTAAGAGTCTAGTGCTATTGTATGCTTGTATAGATCGCCCATATACTCATGTACATAGAAGTTGGATTTTTTCCACATTTTACTCTGTGATCTGATAATGTCATTATCATCATTGGTGGCATGGACCGTAGCTGCATCGGTGTTGCCTCTTGTGAGGTCATCTCAACTCCATTAGCCTCAAGTGGCTAAAAATATGCTACGAAAAACATTTGAAGTGCATCATCTAACTTTATTGCTCCTTGTATCCTGTCTCAACATGATAACCTTGCAGTGCTGAAAACAAGAGAAGGATTAAATATGTCCAGAAGACCCAGAACCCAGAGTGGAACCAGACCGTCATTTATAAAAACATCCATTTGGAGCAGGTAAGTAAGACATATTATTATATATATATGTATTTTTTTATTATTATATATATTTTTAATTTATATTTTTTGTTATATCATAAATGTATTATATGTTTAATTTATTTATAAAATATTTTATGATAGCAGTTATTTTTATATTTATATTATTATATATGTATTATATGTATATACATATATTTAAATAGATGCTACTGTTCAAAAGTTTGGGGTCAATAATTTGATTATTTTTCTTAATGACACATTCAAGTAAAGACATTTATAATGTTACGAAAGATTTCTATTTCATGAAAATGTGGTTGTCTTGAATTATATTAAAATATGCTTTATATTTTAGTTTATTTATAACTCTTTGTACCTATTCATTTACTTATAAATGTTCAGATTTTATATAGTTAGTTCCTATTTGGATACCATACATTTCAGTTTAAATTAATTGTTCTGAATTTCTCTTCTAAAAGATCTATATGAAAAATGTAACTTTCCCTGTGTGTGTGCTTTTCTCTCTATTTTTCTCTCTTTTTACTCTCTAGAGTTCATCTTTCTTCCCTCTCTAGCTATATAAGGTTATAGCCTATTTAGTCCAAGAAATATGCACAGATCTTTACCATGTAATTATAGTCAAAAACACAAGGGATGTTACATCACACTCCCATCACCAATGTGTCCCATTTTTTCCATCCAAACTTGGCTTTACATGCTTAAAAACTCTGAAAGTTAATCCAGTTTTGCATTGCTATGCTGTTTACTGAGTCACAGATGTTATGTTAAAAGATGTTTATTCCTTGATGAATTGTCTTTTTCCTGCATCTGACTGAAAATGTTTGTGTGTCTGTTTGTGTGTGTGTTCACCTCAGCTGAAGAAGAAAACTCTGGAGGTTACTGTGTGGGATTATGACAGATATTCCTCAAATGATTTTCTGGGAGAAGTGAGTGTCATACCGTGCACCGAAAAAATAACACAGATAAACATAATTTGCATAATTCCTTAGAAGTAATGTAAAGTATGCTAGCATTTTGTCTTCTCCACCAGGGTTTACTATGTTAAGTCATTATTCTGTCAGTATCTGTTTACATTATTATCCACCATAGAACAGTTTATAGAAAACAGAAATTTCTATTAAGTCAGATGAGTAAATAGAAATCTAACACGTTATTAACGAGTTTATTTTGACATTTTTTTTATTTTTTGTAGGTGCTCATTGATCTCTCAAACACAGCTCAGCTGGATAACACACCTCGCTGGCACCCCCTAAAGGAGCAAAGTGAAAGTATTCACCATGGAAGAACACACCCTCCTCAGGGGCCCGACGGCTCCGGGGGACTCGGAGGTCAGGGCGGCTCTGGCAGTCAGGGGGGCCCTGGAGGGCCAGGAGGTTCTGGAGGTCAAGGAGGGCAACCAGAGAACCAGCAGTCCCCTAAAACCGCCGTCATTAAGAGCCGAAGTCATGGCATTTTCCCTGACCCTGCTAAAGGTAGGTCATGCATACTAAACAGAAATACACACAGGAATCACACAGGTGGGAATTAGTGTAACTTGTTTTAGAATACCTTTAAAAAAGTTTGCAGCCAGTACATTTTTTACAACTTTTTTCCCCTTACAGTTACCAAGCCTGCATTTATTTGACCAAAACAGTCAAAACAGTAAAATTGTGAAATATTACTGCAATTTAAAACAACCGCTTTCTATTTTAACAGATTTTAAAATTATATTAAAAGAAAATTAATTCTATTAAAATAATTTGAAAAGTAATTTATTCCTATTATTCATAAGTTGAATTTTCAGCATCATTACCCCAGTCTTCGGTGTCACATGATCCTTAAGAAATCATTCTGAGATGCTGATTTGCTGCTCAAGAAACATTCCTGACTATCAGCAGTGCTGAAAATAGTTGTGCAGCTTAATATCTTTGTGGAAACCATGATAGTTTTTTTAAAAATTATTATTATTTATTTTATTTGACAAATAGAAAGTTAAAAATAACTTTAATTTAAATAGAAATATTTTGTAATATTATATCTTTACTGTCACTTTTGAATGTAATGCATTCTTGCTGAATACAAGTATTAATTTCTTTCCTAAACAAAAAACAAACTCACTGACTTGAAACTTCTGAACAGTAGTGTATAATGAACAGGAGATGGACGGTTTAATATTTGGGATTAGTGCTGGATTAATGGAGGGCATGTTCTGTATGTTCACAGATACACAGGTCCTTACAATAGAAAAGTCCCACAGTAGTCCCGGCAGCTCCAAATCTTCCTCTGAGGGTCACTTGCGCTCCCACGGCCCCTCACGCAGCCAGAGCAAAGGCAGCGTCACCCAGGCCCACCTGGAAGAAGCCGGGAACGCCATCGCTGCAGCTGAGGCTGCGGTGCAACAGGCCCGACTCCAGCCAAGTAACACTTACTACTTCACATGAGCTCACAGCCTATCTGTTCTCTGTCTTTCTTTCTGTCTGTCCTCTCGTTCTCGCACTCTTCCGCTATTTCTTTTCCTTTCCCTCTCGTCCTCACCTTTCTGACACATAGTTTCGTTTTTGTTTTCATCATTTTGTTAATAAGTTGAAGCCTTCATTAAAATGACAAAATTAAACATTAAACTTAATAATCCACAACACAGAAAGAATCTTATTGACTATTAAAGCAATATTTTATCAAAAAACTTTTTTTTTTTTGGAAAATTTACTCACCTTTGTTTGTCTGTTTCCTTATCAGAACAGAATTGGAGAAATTACATTACATCACATCACTTGTAGACAAATGGATCCTCTGCAGTGAAAGGGTGGCATCAGAATGAGAATCCAAACTCGCAGCTTTTCGCTTCACAAATAGATTTTGCCGTAATTACCATGATGTTTTTATCAGTAGTTTGGACTCTCATTCTGACGGCACCCATTCACTGCAGAAGAAACATTGTTGAGCAAGTCATGTAATGTTAAATTTATCCAAATCTGTTTGGATGAAGAAACGGATGGCTTTTTTTTTTTTTTACATTTTTGGGTGAATTATTTCTTTAAGAAAAGTGAAAGAAATAAAAGAGTGGCAAAGAAATATATAGAAATTATCTCATTATAAAGATCTTAATTTTTAATAAAGCCTATAAAACCCTAATATTTTAAACAACCAATCTCTGTTAAACTCCCATCTGTAAATCGAATATCAGAAACCTGCCATCAGCTGTCGTAAAACTTGGGTCAGCAATTAGATATAAGAGAGATAGATTAAGATTTTATTTCCCAGATAAAATGTAATGCCAGACATTCAGGTTTAGTGTTTCTTTGTAATAGCAAGTTTTTTAGTAGCAGAGGAGGCATTTTTTTTTTGCATTAAAAAATAAAAAAATCCCTCGAAGTGCAGCAGAACTTTTTTCCTGACATCACAGGGAGGCTAATCGTAAGCCAAACCTGAGTGTATTTTGGAAAACACTTCACATTGACATCCAGAGCATGATGCACTCCTCTGTTACCTCATTCCTCCCTCTGCAAGTAAAATCCCAGGCCCTTATCCCCGATTCAAACTCATATCTATGTCCGCATGACTGTGGTGTGTAAAAATCATGAGCTGGTTTCATGTGAGGCCGGCCATGCAATCTCTGGATGAGTCCGTGTAGAGACTGCCCCATCTAAAGGCAGAACTGGCCCTATACTGATCACACTACAGCTTCCAGCCAATGAGAGCAAAGTATCGAGTCAGATGACCATAATGGAGGGATCTCTGCTAGAGGAGGTGAGAGACGTGACTCCTCCCTCTCTCTAAATTTGAATAAAATCTGCACAAACCACGCCTCCTTTAAAGTAGCAAAACACAAAAATGTTTAAATCTAAAATCAAGGCAGCCATTAACTTTGCATGGAAGAATGTTGTGTTTTTAAACCGATGTTTAACGTAATTTTAAAAAAAGAGTGCATTACTTTTAATTTCACTGTGGTCTCTTTTTTAGTTCTCTTATCTTTTCTGTCCATATGTAACTTTGTGTGCAAAGTGCATTTCCATTCTTTCTGCATACATGGTGTTTAAGTTAGTAGTGTAAATAACAGGTCCCTTGCTTAATATGGCTCATGTCTAATTGTCTGTTTGTGTATGTGTGTATTTCTACAGATAAAGCAAGCCACAAAATAATTGATGGGGATGCATACACTCTGGACAGTGAAGATACTTTGGGCACTAACGCTGTGGACAGTGCCATATTTCAGGTCCCTCAGTTGTAAGTATGCCTGTGGATTTCATTAGATGGATTTCAGTGTATCCAGTGGACTGATTGATATGTTGGATGATATTTGGTATCTGAGTGTTAGTGCTTCCTTATGTCAGTTCTAAACTCTACTAGTCTAAACAGTTTTGTTAATGTATAGTGCACATTTTATGTTTGTTTGTTTTCAATCATCTTTGAATGAATCATGATTATTTTGTGTGAAATACATGTTTTGACACTAACTTTATTTTATTGTATTTTTTATTTAAATAATGACATATTTTATTTAAAATTATCATTATTATTGTATTAAATTAAATAATACACTATCTTTAAAAAGATTTAGATCAATAATGTTAATGTTAAAAGTTAATGCATAAAATGCAAAATATGATAAAAAAAATAGTACTATTGTGAAATACTGTATTGCAGTTTAAAATAACTGTTTTGTATTGTATATTCTAGATTAAAATGTATAAGAAAATCTGAAATTATTCTAATATGCTGATTTGGTGTTTAACAATATTTCTTACTGTAATCAGTTGTATGTTAAAAGTTGTGTGTTTAATATTTTCGTGTAATTTTTTCAGGATTCTTTGATCAATGTTCATCAATGTGTTGTTGAAAGTTCAAAAGAACAGAATTTATATTAAATATAAATTGTAACATAACAAATTTATTTAGTGTCACTTTTGCTCAATTTAATGGCTTTGCTGAAAAAAAAAATTCATTTTAAAAAAGCTTACTGATCCCAAAATTTTAAATGGTTGTATATGCTATCAACCTATTTTGAGTGAATTATTATTTTTTTTATCTGCAGAATCAGAGATATTTCCTAGTCATTTTATGTATTTACATTTTTAAATATTTTATATATATATATATATATATACATTTAAATTACATTCAATTTAAATTATATATAAATATATTTAATATCTAAACATTATTTTCTTAAATATATACATGCATGTGTGTATTTATTTATATTCACAATAATTATACACAGTACACACACAAATACTTTGTACAAAAAGGTAAGAAAACCAAATAGTTGACATCTAATCTTTTATACCCAAATAGTAAAAAGGTTTTAGTTCTGACACCTTTTTATCTGATTCTCTATCAGGAAAAACATTCCAAATGGAACAGATAAAGGCAGTGGAATTGAATCTTTGAACCTGTCTGATTCAGAAGGTAACAATCTGTTTCATATTCCAGTATCATGTGAGGTTTCAGTTCACACACAGTCTACTTTTAGTTCTTTCCGTGCTCATAACAGTGAACCTCATGAGAACTAAATAAAATTGGCAAACTGTGAGTCATAATAGATTTTTAAACCGTGTTCCACAGGTCAGGTTCACCCCTGTGGTTGAATTAGCACTTGTCTGAAAGCTGTTGAGGAGACTAAGAACCTGTTAGACAGAGGAAAACAGCAGTCATCCCCTTCTGTTCTGTTCTAGACGTGCCACTGTCACTGCCATGCACTGCTGAATAATTCATCACAGCAGAGGGTGTGTGTTTTTGTTGCTGTCAAAGGAGACAGACGTCGGCATGACAAAACATAGACAATATATATATATATATATATATATATTGTATTAACAGTTTAATGAAGGATCACTGCTTTACCATTCCGCTCAGTGCAAAATTGTAATTTCATGCGTGTACACTAGAAGTCGCCATTGCTCACCACTTATATAAGCTTTTATTGAACAAACGACAACCTACAGCAACATTCCAGCCTCCCAACAAAAGAAAAATCACATTCAGAAATTGAGTAGAGACAACAAATATATAGAACATATGATGTTATAATACATTTTAAAATATCTATCTATCTATCTGTCTGTGGCTGTAGGTAAGATGATGGGTGAGATCAAGGTTGCTTTAAAGAAGGAAATGAAGACAGAAGGAGAGCAGCTGGTTCTTGAGATCCTGCAGTGCAGAAACATCACCTACAAGTTCAAATCTCCTGACCACCTACCTGGTAGTGAAACATTCCTCAAACACATCCTTAGATATGGCACTGATATACAAATATTGTAGTCGAGATAAGTAAAATGTCCACTGAGAAATATCTTGATAGTGTACTGAATCTGTACTATTTCACTATTTCACGTCATAGACTTGTATGTAAAGCTTTATGTGGTGAATGTGGCCACTCAAAAGAAGATCATAAAGAAGAAGACCAGAGTGTGTCGGCACGACAGAGAGCCATCATTCAATGAGACATTTCGTTTGAATCTGAATCCTGTTGGCCACTCTATTCAGGTGAGAGAGATTATAAACTGAGGCAAATTCAAAATGACAGACAGTCAATATGGCTGAACAATGAGTATCATTATATACCCAGTAGCAAAAATACACAAGAAGTCTTTTCTGCGCATTAAGGCTGCATTTATTTGATTAAATAAATGAATATTGTGAAAATTTAGAATAACTTTTTTCCTTTTTAATACATATTTTTTATATATAATTATTTACTTCTTAATATAGTTATATATAATTAAATGTACTTTATTCCTGTGATGGCGAAGCTGAATATTCAGCAGCCATTACTTCAGTCTTCACTGTTACATGATTCTTCAGAAATCTTCTAAAATGCTGATTTGAAAAATAAATAAATAAATAAAAATCTTATAATCAATGTTGAAAACAGTTATTCTGATTATTATTATTATTGTTATTGAGAAAACCAGGATACATTATTTTCAAGATTCTTTGACGAACAGAAAACATTTATTTGAATTTAGTTTTTTTTTGTTTTTTAGCAATGTGACAATCTTTGCTGTCACTACATAAAAATATTGATTTGTAATATATATTAATATAAATAATCTAAATGACCCAAAGCTTTTAAATGATAGTGTATGTATTGGATTATTTAATTTACTTCCTTTCTCTCTTTGTCTTTTATCCCCTTCCTCTTCACAGCTGTTCCTGGTGTCAAATGGAGGGAAGTTTATGAAGAAGACCCTGATTGGTGAGGCCTACATCTGGCTGGACAATGTGGACATGCGTAAGCGGGCCGTCAGCTGGCACAAGCTAGTGGCCACAACCAGTCAAACACAGCCATAACCACATGCCATCCATCTCCCATCAATGCCCTCCAAAAAAGAGAAATAAAACAGGAAAAGGTGGGTTTGTGAGTCTGGAATGACTGATAGATCATGGAAAGAGTCCATTCACCAAGACAGAGACATTTATGTCCACTCCCAGAGCACTGCTATTGCAGGAGTCATTTCTGCAACTACATTCTACATATCTAAAATATCTTAGGCATGGGCCGATTAGGAATACATTTCAATGTCATTTCTGCTTTTATTAAAATCCGAAATCATATATATTTCTCGCAAAAAAACATTGTTCGTAAGAGGATAGATGTAGCATATAGTTGACACAATCATGTCATATATAATGACCATATCAGACTATGTTATGCACTGTACGGATGTTATACTGTAAGGAAGAAAGACAATCATAAATATAATGGATTCTATTCTTTGAATGCAACATCCAGTCACACAGTTCAATATTCCTCCGTTTATCATGTCTTGAGTGTCGTCTTCAATGTTTAGGGAACGTTGAAACTTCAGGTTGTGACTGACATCAGCTATTGGACATGGATCGGTCAATGAAGTCGAGATGATCTGGGTTTCACACATTCCTCCTGATCATTTCAAGAATGGCTGTTTGCTGGACGCTAAATGGAGGTGTGCTTTGTTTTAGCGTCTCAAGTCCTCAAATATGGTTCTCTGAGGTTAAAAAGCATCTATTTTCTTCCCAGAAGTATGATTGTACGTTTCCACCATGTGTGTTTGTTTTATAAACAGCATCTTGAAGTAAATGTCATGTTAGTGGTCAGATGTTGTCTCTGTTTTGTGACCAAGTTCCAAATGTGACTCCAAATATGCAAAGATTAATAATAATAATAATAATAATGATAATAATTAACGTACGTTTGAGTCCTCCTTGGCATTTATATACGGATTCTGGCTCAGTTGGCTTGATTGAAATCCTGATGTAACGTTTTGTTGTTTAAGGTGTCTGTCCTGCGTCACGTGTCTCTGTTCCATGGTGGTGCACTATTGATATTGTTTTTCTGCTGTAAAGTTCATCTGTTCATGTCAGTTTAGTTCTTTTTCATTATGATCACTGCCTCTTTAACCTCCGCCATATCAGTGTGTAATGACACTAGTATGTGCCATTGATGGATAAAGGCACATGTGTTTTGTCCGTCTAGGATCTCAGCACAAGACAGTGAGTTTCTAACTTAACAGTCAGTGTTTCCATTATCAATATCACTGGACATATTTCACACATGGAAACAGACTGTTTTCTTACCTGGCTAATAAAATGTACACTAACATTTCTATATGATTTAATCTGCATCTTGCACAAGTGGTGCACAGATGTACCTGAATATAAGGTTGCTGTCATAGTAAGATCAACTATTGTGTGCCAACCTGATGTTTTAACCAAATCCACTGGTTCTGTTTGGGTAAATCTATGCAACATGCATTATGTTCTTTGAATGCATAAACCTTAACATGCGACGTCAAGCGAGTGTCTGAATATATGTATATCTGTTAAAGAAAAAAAAAAGAAATTATATGAATATTGTATAGTGTTTTTTTTTTTTTTTTTTTTTTATTACTTCCACTTTATGGCACAGTACATTTTACTCATATGCACTTTACATTATTGTTTTCATAGGTTTCAAAATGTAATCGTAAATAATGACAAAATAAATATGCTGACCTGAAAATTTAAATTTTTTTTTTTGTTTGTTTTTTTGTAAAAGGTAAAAAAATATATATCTGTGCAGATTTTAAATGTAAGAATGCATATTTTGTTGTGCATAGTTATGATGGCCTATTAAAACCTGTAAAAAGTGTCATCAGTTTTATTTAGATCATCACACCTTTCAAAGTGTGATTTTTTTTTTATGTTTTTTTTTTTTTTAGTTGTTCCCTTTAAACAAGCACATTCATTCAATCTGTTTAACTGCTAAATATAAACTTTTATTCTAATATTACCCCAATCCTTTTTAAAATCATGATGCGTTTGATGAATTCACTTGCTGTAAACCGTGTGAATGTGATTTGGTTATTTTTTGATTTTGTAAATACATAGGATATTTTCTACGAGAAGAGGTCTAAATATTTATTTGGCCTGACGTTGAGCATGTGATTGTGATCAAGGTCAAACTCCGTCTGTACATATTGTATTTGTCTATGTAAGAAAGTAATATCTGGATCATTTTGAAATCATGTGTTCGATCAATCCATTCCAACCTGTTTGACAAAATCAACAACATCTCTCAGAATTAAAACAAGATGGTTTAAAAATTAAAAAAGGAAAAAAGACGACACAAAATTCCCTGTCAAATTGAATGGTTGACAAAGAGTTTCTATGTTTTCACATAGATGTTGCATGTTTTGTTAGATGTATGTTGATATATTTTGCCTCCGGATTCAGTTTAAAAAGAAAGAAAAATTGAACACATCATCTGAAGTTGTATGCGGACTGTAAAAATGCTTGTAAAACGAGTCTTGTTTTTCATTTCGTGTAAAAAAAAAAATAGAAGACAAAAATCTAATGTTATGGTTTTGTGGTTGTCCACATGATGTCATGAAATTATGCAAATTGTGCAGTAGAGATGGGAAATATGAAAACTAAGAAATAAAAAACTTTCTCCCTGTGTCTAAATAATAAATAATAGATTCTATTTCAAATGTGAACATCCATTTTGTTTGTTTTGATTCTTTGATGCTTGTATCTTGTCAGCTGCTACGTGTGAAATGTTTTATTTTTCAATCTTATTCGATGGTTGGTTGTTGAATTAATTGATACGATGCAGAGCGCTGTCTCAGCCCACAGACCATAGTCAGGTTAGATGCCATATTGAATCGAATGTGGGTGAAAAAGATGCTGTGAGGGATCAACATGGTCTCTACAATAGCACTCACTATATAAAGGTTCTAGATCACTTATAGTTTCTAATTTTCAACTCCCAACTTTCAAAGCTTTTTTATTGGAGTTTTTGTCTACTGATTCTTATTTATTTTATTTTATTATTATTATTATTTATTTTTTATTTTATTTTATTTTTGCATATGTAGCCCAATTTATTATTAGTGTAATGTCTAAACCCAAAAATAACACTGGTCAGTCAGTTTTTTTTTTTCTGGGCCCTGTTTGAAATTGTTTAATTTATATGTTCATTGTATTTATTTATTTGTGCTAATTGCACAATGTTTAGGTTGTTTCATGTTTGTAGGTGTCCAGGTACAGAAAACAAATAATTAAATATAAAATAGCACTGCATAGTCTTCACTGTAAAAATTAAATTAACAGTCAAACCAGAATGTATTCAGACACCTTCAACATTTCTTACATTATCACAGTTTATTTGCTCTAGTTTATAAAATGGTAATAAAATATGACAAGAACTCAGAGTTGAACTGTCAGAAGAAATTCATCTTGATAAAGTCAGATAACTTTGATAGAAATGTATGTAATGGATTAAGACAACTGTTAGTATGACAATATTTACTCAACTATCAATACTTTGTTGAAAAATTACCAAGCAATGCTTAATTTTGATCAGTCTGTGGTGTGAAAAGGTTGCATTAGAAATTCAGGCAAAAAAACACGTAAGCAAAAAATGTTGAGGTCAAAGTGAATAATTTTTGGTCCCATTTTTTTTCTATCAATTTCACTAGTAGTCCAATGTACAGTATGAAGATTTTTGGGGTATAATATGTCACAGCTCGCTTTATTTTGCTATACTCTCTTACCTAAATTAATTATAGTGTCCTGCACCAAAATGTCTTTCTTTTATTTTCTTGGATTAACATTACAGCAGCTAGTAGCTAAATTAGGCGCGGTCACTTTAAGAGACGATGAAGCATCCAATATAATACACATCCGATATTTTTCTCAACTGTTTACTTTCACTTAAGACATAACCGACAGTTTTTTCGAACATACTTTCCAAGACGGATATTTTGACATATTTTGTATGTTTTTGTCGGTACAAGAGCAAAAAAAGGCAAATTCTGTGTTAAACAATTGTTTTGAGACGCCTCTCCCTGCTTGAGCCCTGAACACCAGAACACAGTGGTGCTGAAATTGGCTTTTTCACATCCTTTTCTGTTTGTTTAAACTGCGATTTGTGTTTGTTCGTTCAGGTACAGGAGGAAGTTCGAGGAGAACTTCGCAAAGAAGAGCTCGGTTTAGTGTCGCTGTCTGTGAGACACGGCTCTGAGACTGTGAGATGCGTGCGCAACGAACACAGCGCGCGAGCTGAGATTTTTCGCGTCTTGTGTTTGAATGATTTAAACTCTTTTGAATGTTTAAATTGGAAAGTGGTCAGGTTTAAAAACACATGAAAATGAATTCGTGACGACACGGAGCAGTGGCCTGTCAACTGTCCTGGTCGTCTTTTTAGGATAGACTCAGCCAGACGGTTGAGATCGCCGGGGGCCCCCCCTCGACCGTGGGCCCCTATAATCGTCACCACCTTTCACCCCACTTGCGACGGCCCTGGTGTGTGAGTGTGTGTGCTTGCGTGTGTGTGTGCGTGCGTGCGTGTGTATGTGTGTGTGTGTGTGTGTGTGTGTGTGTGTGTGAGTGAATGAAATGGTTTTGCTGATCCACTCTCTTGTATTTACAGTGCTTGGCCAGCAGAGGGAGATCGAAGAATTCTAATAATTCCACAGGAAGACTAGACATACAAGAGAATTCAAAAAACTTCAACAACTTGATTATCTCATCTCAGTTGTTCGATTCTGTTTGTCGTTTATGTTTATGAAACGAAATAATCAGTGTTTTGAAATAGCCTACATGGATTTTGTTGAAATCTCTTAATGAGCAATGTTTGAATTGCAAAAAACATGCACATATTTGATAAGTAAAAGAGGAAATGAGAGAGAAAGAGGGAGTTTCACTAATACGTACCTTATTATCCTCTCTGTCAGGGCTAAATTAATTAAAGAACACAAGGCAGCGTTACCAGAACGATAAATCCTGCCACTACCACTCACCAGATTTGTTTCGAAGCAGGAGCAACAAGAACCATATAGACTCGAAATAAGATTCTCTCTCTGGGTAACGTGAGGCAGGGCATGTTGCCATGGAGACGCGGGTGAGGGGTAGGAGGACCCAGGGGAGCGATGTAGCTCGGATAGCAGGATGTGATACTCATCATCCTCAGTTCAGCAGACCGTGGTAAATTCTAGTTTTCGATCCGTCTAGTCAGCCAGTATTACTCGTTAAGTACTGTGCAAATGAGAACACTTTCCCTAAAAACCGAAATTTTTAGCTCGATAGCCGTAGCAGGACTGCTTTGACAAACATCTAATATCTGAAGTTAATTAGTTTCCTCAAAACTCTCCCAAGAGGCACTGCTGTGTTTGTTTAAGGCTTAATCAACGCGTTGTTCGAGTTACCAAAACCAGGCTGTTATAAATAGGCTACATAAATGCACAAAATATAACTTCATGCTGCGGACCACATGATCATTCTCATGTGAAGGCACCCCATCCTATAATTTTAAAGGCAATTATATGTTTTCATGTAAGGACACAATTTATACTGTGAAAAAATATAATAATATAAATATGTAAGACAGTATTTATATATGTTGTTTATACAGTTTACTGTACTTTTAGATGTATTCATTTAAATATATATATTTATTTTATTATTATTTTTATTGTGTATTTTTATCTGAATAATTGTATTTTTAAATCTATTAAATCCATAATATTTTTAAGTCTATTTATTTATTTATTTTTTAATTCTTTAAACTTCACTGACCTAGCACCAGGGTTATTATAGTTAACTGAAATTAAAACCATAAAAGCAGGCTGCCACATAAAATAACTCCACTGACCTCCAGGAGTATTCAGAGATTGTCACTGCTTACATCAACAAGTGAATTGATGATTTAACAGTCACAAAAACCATCAGTGTCCGGTCCGTGGATGACAGGGGAGGTCTACAGACTCCTGAAGACACAGAACGCTGCCTTCAGGGCTGGAAATGAGGTGGGTCTGAGAAGAGCCAGGGCCAACCTGTCCCGCGGCATCAGAGAGGCTAAGAGACAGCACTCCGGGAGGGTAGTCCATCAATTCAGCGACAGCAGAGACACTAAGAGCCTGTGGCAAGGGATACAGACCATTACGAACTACAAGACCCCACCACGGACCTGTGACAGCAACATCTCTCTGCTGAATGAGCTGAACACCTTCTTCGCTCACTTTGAGCAACAAAACAGCACCACTGCATTGAAGACTCCACCTCCTCCCGGCGAGCAGGTGATGACAATGACCCCAGACAGCGTGAGGAGATCCTTCAGCAGGATCAATGCACGCAAAGCTCCGGGTCCTGACAACATTCCTGGGCATGTACTGAGAGACTTTGCAGCAGAACTCACTGATGTCTTCACAGACATTTTCAACATCTCACTTAGTCAGGCTGTTGTTCTCACATGTTCCAAAACTACCAACATCATTCCAGTTCCGAAGAAGCCATCTCCATCCTGCTTCAATGACTACCGTCCAGTTGCACTTACTCCCATCCTCATGAAGTGCTTTGAACGGCTAGTCATGCACCACAACAAGTCTGCCCCCCCCCCCTCTGGACCCCTTCCAGTTTGCATATTGGTCCAACAGGTCGACCGATGATGCCATCGCCACTGCCGTCCACTCAGCACTCACACATCTGGACAAAAATGACTCATACGTCAGAATGCTGTTCATAGACTTCAGTTCAGCATTCAACACAATCATCCCTCAACAGCTCATTTACAAACTGGGCCAGCTGGGGCTCAACACTTCCCTGTGCAACTGGCTGTAGGACTTTCTGACTGGAAGACCTCAGGCAGTACTGGTCGGCAACAACACATCCAACACCATCACACTGAACACTGGGGCCCCCCAAGGATGTGTGCTGAGCCCCCTCCTTTTCACTCTGCTGACCCACGACTGCACACCGTCACACAACTCCAACCTCTTCATCAAGTTTGTGGATGACACGACTGTGGCGGGTCTCATTAGCAACAAAGATGAGTCAAACTACAGGAGCGAGGTGAGCCGCCTGGCCGGGTGGTGCAGTGACAACAATCTCTCTCTGAACATGGAGAAGACGAAGGAGATTGTTGTTGAATTCAGCAGAGCACACACTCAGCACGTTCTTCTGACCATCAACGGTGCGACTGTGGAGAGAGTGAGTACACTGTAAAAAAAAACTGTAAAAAAACAGAGATTTTCCAACAGTAAAGCACTGTTATTCAAAAATACAGTTGAATACTGTGAATGCAAACCGTTTTTGGAAAAAAAACTTTTAATCGCAAACTGCTGTTTAATTCAACGGTACAGAACAGTATTTTTTAAGTCTAGTCACGTGTCCAAAGCTGTTTCGAATGCTCACAACTCCTCAGAAGAGAAACCTGCAGGTCTAATCTGAGCAAGATCATCAAATCTAGCCTCATCTTTTCACCTGGTGTACGTAAATATTGCAGAACGAAGGATAAAGAGTTTTAGAACACAACAATTTTGAGGTTTGTCCCGAGTCGACTATGAACTGAACGGCTGAAGCTGAACTGGTCGAGATAAACGGCATTCCCGCACTGGGTTTTCCCTCCTTGCTTGAGGTAAATGCAATTTTATCATTTTCAATGTTACACTGTACTAACCTTTATTATATTATTTGCTAATAACAAATCGATTTTTCTGAGTATTATGTACTGAATTAGCAACATGTTAGCTACGTTTGCATTCGACGTAAGTTTAGTTTATTTTAGCTCAAAGAGGGCTTGTGTTAAACTAGCATGGTTATTTTGCCGTTGATATTTGCTGACTGCATTATAAAATGTTAATCTGCAATATTTGCAATAAAACCTGCAGCAATTCCTTTACGCATGTCAGGCACATGCGGATGCATAGTTTTTTGCCTAATGCAACGTTTAAGTGCGGTTTCCCTCAGTGCACAAGAGTTTTTTCAAAATTTTCAGCCTTTAAGTGTCACACATATGGTCATAAATTTGGAAAGAATAAGACTAAACTGCATAAAACTGATGATTTAACGTGTCACGTTGACTTTTGTAGCTCGAAGTGTGAGGATATCCGGGGTCTAATCTTACACCTGAAAAACCACATTACTGAAGGTAAGACTGTTACATGCCCATTCAGAAAATGTAACCAAAAATTTACTGTCAAGTCTACATTCACATCACATGTCTCAAGAAAGCATAAACATTGTTCTAATGAAAGTCTACTTGACTCAGTTGCAAATCCTGCCAGTACTAGTGATGGTAATAATACAAGTTGTGATATGCAAACTGACGATTTCTGTCCTGAAGAAATGGATGTGTTCCCAGAAAAGGAAGATGAAGGAGAATTTATAAGACATTTGGCCTTGTTTTATCTGAAACTTCAATCTAAATTGCTCCTTCCATCTTCTACTATTCAAACCATCATTGAACACTATCAGGAAATACATGACATAAATCAGTCACATCTAATTTCCAAACTTGTGGATAAATTGACATTGCTTGGACTAACTAAAGATGACATAAACACTGTGATTGATACCATGAAAAGTGAGGATCTCCACAGGGCTTGTAATACTCATGCACTTAAATCTGACCATAAGAGAAAAAAATTTTTCAAAAATAACTTTAGTTATGTAGAGCCCGAATCCATTTGTCTTGGTAAAAATGAGTCGGGCAACGAATGTTTTGTGCAATATATTCCTGTGAAAAACACGATTGTGTCCCTTTTGTCCTCAGAGTCAGTGAGAGACCAGCTACAGCAAATACAAACTAGAGTCCAGACTGATAATATTTTTCAGGATTTGTGGGATGGCACAAACATTAAAAAGAACTTACTACTCAAGCACACAACATCTTCAATTGGCATAATCCTTTATCAGGATGCCTTTGAAGTAGTAAACCCCCTAGGGTCAGGGAGGAAAAAGCACAAGATTTTAGCCATGTATCTGACACTTGCAAACATTTTACCACACAACAGATTGAGTCTTGATCAGATGCAACTTGTACTGTTATGTCGAGAACAAGACTATAAGCATTTTGGACAGAATCTAGTGTTTGGCTCTCTGGTGAAAGATTTAAAGGATTTTGAGACAAATGGAGTAATACTGCCAGATGGCCAGCTCTGCAAAGGAACCCTTTATGCAATTTCAGGTGACAATTTGGGTTCACACAATATTGGGGGCTTCACTGAAAATTTTAGCAGAAGCTCATATTTTTGCAGGTATTGTGAGATTAATCGGGAAGCATTTCTGGCAGACCCTCTGGCCAAGGGCCCTGACCGCACACCACAGTCATTTCAGAAACATGTTGAGGATCTGAGTTGTAACGTAGAATCACGTGACTGTGGTGGTGTTAAATTTGACTCCATCTTCAATGAGCTCACATATTTTCATGTATGTCAGCCCGGATTACCTCCTTGCCTTGGTCATGACCTTTTTGAGGGCGTTGTCTCAACTGATTTGGTGTTATACCTCAACCACCTTGTGTCAAAAGAGAAAAACTTTACTTATGTTCAGTTGAATCGGCGCATAAATCAATTTAAATATCTAGGCAATGATGCTAACAACAAACCTTCTGAGGTGAACCCAGGGGCTGGAAAACTCTCCGGACATGCAGTTCAAAATTGGTGTTTCCTGCGAATGTTGCCAGTGTTAATTGGTGATAAAATAAAATGTCCTGAAGATAGTGTAGCATGGCAACTTATCTTACAGCTGAGAGAAATTGTAGAGCTTGTTTGTGCACCAGCAATTTCCACAGGTCAGGTAGCCTATTTACGAGTTCTGATAGATGAATATTTGCATACCAGAACACAGAGTTTTGGGGAACATCCACTTAAGCCTAAGCATCACTACCTAAATCATTATCCAGAACTTATCATTCAGTTTGGGCCACTCATCCGTTTATGCACATTAAGGTTTGAAAGTAAGCATACTTACTTCAAACAATGTGCAAGGAAGCTTCATAACTTCAAAAACCTCTGCAAAACTCTTGCTGAAAGACATCAACTTTTACAATCTTTTCTAAGTACTGGGTCACTGTTCCCACCCTCTGTAGTAGTAGAGAAGGGAACTGAATTCATTGCTGGAGACTACAATGCCAAGATAATACAGTCAGTTGGTCATCTGAACTTTGATCCTCTTCATACACTTATAAGTCATAGTGTGACTGTAAAAGGGACAACTTATAAGAGCAACATGTTTGTGGTGATAGGCCATAATGATGACGGACTTATAGTAGGACAAATCAAAAAGGCTATCATTCATAACAATTCAGCTGTGTATTTTATCACTGAGGTATACCAGGCTGTTCGTCAACCTTACAGTAACAGTTATTGCACTACACCAATGCAGGAGGCCTATTACTGTGTCAGTCAATCAGAGCTTCTTGATTATTACCCACTGCCTAAATATTCAGTTTGTGGCATGTCTTTGGTAACTCTTCACCACTCTGTCCCCACATTTTAGATTCCTTTCCTACATGTCAATCCATAACGAGATAAAGGCTATCATCCTCAGGGCTTTGCCCAGTCTGACTGAGGAGATTCGAGAACATGTCATCACTTCACTTGAACGCTCAGGTGTGGAATCTATAGAAGACCTCGTATATGTACAACAGGAAGATCTCAAAGATGTCCTGCCTATTATACAGCAAAGGAAACTTTTGGAGGCATTCAAACTTGGTAAGGTTTTGTTTCTATTTGTAATAATTATTATTATTAATTGTTTTGTTTTACATGTATATGCTTTTTATTGTCAAAGGGATGCTAACCATTGATTTTCTATCATTCAATTTTCATTGTTATATTGAAAAAAAAAAATTAACCTACATCTTGGTAAGAAATTGGATTAGCTTTTAAAAAATTGTATTTTAATTGTATGTGTTTCAGAAACTACAAAAGTCACACTTGATCTCCAAATATTGCCAGATGAGTCAACAGATACAAGTATGTCTTCACTCTCCAGTCCACAGCCTTGCACATCTTCAAGCTCAAGCTCTTCACGAGCATCAACACCTTGTACTTTAAGCAAGGCAAGCCAATCACCCAACATATCCAGTAAGTGGTATGAAAATTTTGAGATTCCTTGGGATAAAATGCCTGTGGAAGTGCAGTCAGCTATTGCCAACAGCAAGCGCCCTGCTCCTGACAAGCGACGCCAGATGATACGTATCCTAGCTGATGAAATCAGGAAATGTGAGAATAACCCCACACGCAATGAATGTCTCATCATCTGCCGCAACATTGTTAAGCATTTCCCCAACAGTTTTGCAGATATGACACCAAGCGGTGTCATCATTGGTAGTGGATGTACTTCACTGCTTTGTCAATTAAAAACAAGAATTGAGAACATGAACCGTGCAGGGACAAAGAACAGACTCCGAACTTCAAAAGTGCCTGGACAACAGCATCAGAGGCCAAGTGATTCTTATGGATGCACACAATTTAACCCTGAACTGCCACCAGAAGAAACATATGAAACACTGGAGCAGAAGAGGCAACAGTTGGAGACCATTTATAGACAAGAAGGTATTCGCAGTGGTGAGAAGGGGGAAGTGATTAACCTTATGAAAACAACATTCTGTCTTCAGCGTAGACACATAAATCAGGCTCCATCACCGTCCATCGAAGATATGAGAATCCAGTGGCCTTACCTTTTTACACAAAGAGGTATCTTCATTCACTTCGAGTTACTAACTGACATTAACGTGTTACGTGTCTTGGACCTATCCATTAAGGAATGTGGACAGGGAATCAGGAAGTACCTGCAGACCAAATCAAAGAACAAAGATGTGCAGTCTATCGTCACCCAGGATGAAGATGGAGAGTTGACTCTAATACAGCTGCTGATGGCCTACTTCGATGAAGGGATAGAGGGACTAATACTCCGTGCTGATGTATGTTTGTTTACATTTACATAATACTTGCTATTACTGGGTTTGTTATTCTGTCATGTATAATTTTTATACAATTGTCTGTGTTCTGCAGATATCTGCCACGGCAGCAGATGTTGAGAGCACTCTGACCATCCCCGCCTCTCCACGACTGATACTGCTGTGTAAGTGTCAGATAAGCAAGGTTCTCACATCAGTCTACCTCATCAACATTGTTTTAGCCATCCCAGGCCATGACAACTTCTGATCTGCAAAAAATGTATTTAATTTACAATGAATAAAGTACTGATGACCATATTAGACACTGTTTTAGCTGCAATTTGTTGTCTTTATCAGTTGCCGGTGATGAAGCCACAATTGGAGGATGGATGATCACCATCGAAAATCATGTAATCTGTGAAGGTGTCGACCAAAGCATCATCACAGGGCTAGCTGCAGTTTTCTCTACTTACTACATCTTTAATCTACAGTACCAAGAAGAAGCTTCAAGGACCCTGGAGTTTGTACAAAGGTAAATATTGTTTTGGTATTGTGCCTTATTTCCCAGATCTGTTAAGAGCTTGTCATTTAAATGGCTAGTTCACTTTGAAATTAAATGTTGATGTGTTTTACCCCAAGGGCATCCAAGATGTAGGTGTCTTTGTTTCCGCAGTAGTTTCAATTTTGATGTTTTTAGGTCCAACCGTTCTTGTCTGTCAGTCATATAATACATGCCTATGGTCACCTCATAAAAGAAAATACACAGATTCAAATTAAACCGTAAGTACACATTTATGAATTAAGACACGAAACGAGCGGTTTGTGTGAGAAAACCAACAGTATTTATATCATTTTTTACCTCTTGAAAAACATAATGTCCATGTTGCAGTGAACGAGCTTCTTTGTGATTTGCGCGTACTGGCTTGTTGATGCGCCGGCGCGACTCCTGGCTGTATGTGCCTCTCGCGCGAGCATACGCAATTCTTTTCTTTTTAAACATCCCTAAACATATATTTTTTTAAAAAACATTTCTTGTTTAAAACATCCCGGATAAGCCGAACGCGCTCACACACCAAGAAGCTCATGCCCTCAACATGGATATGATGTTTTTCAAGAGGTAAAAAACTATATAAATACTGTTGGTTTTCTCACACAAACCGCTCGTTTCATGTCTTAGGTCATCAATGTGTACTTACGATGTGGAATTGTTTAATTTGGACTGTTTAATTTGAACCTGTGTATTTTCTTTTATGAGGTGACCATAGGCATGCATTATATGACTGACAGACAAGAACGGCTGGACCTAAAAACATCCAAATTGAAACTACTGTGGAAACAAAGACACCTACATCTTGGATGCCCTTGGGGTAAGCTAAAACATATCAAAATTTAATTTCAAAGTGAATTAGCCCTTTAATATAAATTGTGCAATGATTTAACAGAAAGCAGAGAACTGTCAATAACATAAACCATGCACCACCATAATTTAATGTTTGTTCTCATACATATTATGTTTGGAAAAAATATATTATCCATATTTAATACAAGTCTCTTTTATTTATGTAGTGCTTTATCAATACACATTGTTACACTCATATGGCAGAAATGTCCAAAATACAAATCATGCAGTTAGTTCATGCACATGTTGTGTGCACTTAATGTAAAATAATAAAGATATTAAATTAGTAGTTACATTACAGTTGAGAAAAAATATGTCAGTTTCATTTGATTCCGAGGTGGCTTTTTACATCCGTCACAGGTGTCAGTCAGGACTCTGAAATGAGATCATTCTTTCATAATGAATATACACAGAGGTTATTATCATGAGTAAACCTCTTCGAATAGTCTTATATAAAATTCATCATGACTTACCAAGCCTAATATATGTTATTTCTACATTGCTTTTTAGGCGCTTCATTGGTTTGAATCCAGAGAGAGGGACAAAGGCCAGCCAGGTGAAGGTGATCTCCAAAAAGACGGGGAAACTTGTCCATAAAAAGACTGCAACTGTGAATGTCCACGTAGCCAACCTGATAAAAAATCTTTTGGACTTTGAGTGGGGTTTTGTGCAGTAATACAAAGCCAGTACAGCTGATGTTCAACATCCTGTTTCAGAGCTGAAGTCGCTGCTGTGCTCTGCAGTTGAGTGTTAATGCAAAGTCAGTACATTGTTCTGCATTTGAGTGTTCAGTTGAAGTCAGTGCAGTATTCTGCGATTGAGTGTTAATGCAAAGTCAGTACATTGTTCTGCATTTGAGTGTTCAGTTGAAGTCAGTGCAGTATTCTGCGATTGAGTGTTAATGCAAAGTCAGTACATTGTTCTGCATTTGAGTGTTCAGTTGAAGTCAGTGCAGTATTCTGCGATTGAGTGTTAATGCAAAGTCAGTGCAGTGTTCTGCTGTTGAATTCTTATGTGAAATCTGAAATGACAGCACTTTTTGCAACAACATATTTAAATTCACAGGATTTCAGTATGCTGCTCTTCAGTGTGCATGTACATTGCAGAAAAAAGTATTGCTGTTTTACAGTACATGTTCAGAGAATTGTATTTTGTCCATTATTTTAATGTCCACATATTTGTTAAGTGGAAACAATGTTAAATGTATTTTATATATTGGCTTTAATAAAAGTCCAAAGTTTTAAGGCCATCTTTTGTGTTTAAGAAATTTTCTTTTTAGAATACAAATTTTAAATCATAAATAACAAACATTTTTAATATAAACTAATACATAAAAAACTGTATAATACCAACCAATAAATTACAGTATTACACTGTACATAATATTTTTTTTACAGTTCAGTACTGTAATATATTTTACAGTAATAAACTGTCATTCCATATTACAGTACATGCACTGTAAAATTACAGCTCAAAGCCGGAAAATTTAGCTGCCAGCTGTTTACTGTAAATTAACAGGATTTTTTTTTTACAGTGGAGTAGCACCAAGTTCCTGGGTGTGCACATCACAGAGGACCTCTCCTGGACTGAAAACACAGCAGCACTGGCCAAGAAATCACAGCAGCATCTTTACTTCCTCCACAAACTGAGAAGAGCCAGAGCCCCGCCCCCATCATGTACACCTTCTACAGAGGCACCATTCTACAGAGAGCATTCTGACGAGCTGCATCACTGTGTGGTATGGCGCCTGCAACGCGTCCTGCCGAAAGACTCTGCAACGCATAGTGAGAGCAGCTGAGAAGATCATTGGTGTCTCTCTCCCCTCCCTCCAGGACATTTACGGAACCCGTCTCACTCGCAAAGCCCTCTGCATCACAGGTGATCCCACACACCTGTCACAGCAGGCCAGGACCAGCAGAATGATAGACAGCTTCATCCATCAGGCTGTCAGGAAGCTGAACTCACTCTTGAACTTGCCCCCCCCCATCCCTCTTATGCCCCAGGCACCACTGAACTATGAACCCCCCCCCCCCAGATCCCACATCCCCAGGTCCTTCCACCCTCCCCTCCCCACTAATATATGAGGGCATGCACCAGTCACTTTGTGCAGCATTGGTCTGCTCACTCCCTCATTCACCATGGAACTGACGTCATTCTACTACCTCATCAGTCAGTTAAATAAAATAACTGCTCTTGAGCCCTTTGTCAATTTATCAGACTGAATAAGCTTCTTTTTTGCACTAAAAATCTTTTATCTGCACTGTTTGTTCACTTCACTGATTTGCACTTTATCTGCCATGTGCCTTGCGCTGCTTTATTTAACTTTATTTTTTCATTTTATTATGTATTTTTTACATTCCCTTATTGTATAGTTGTTTCTTATATTTTATATTTGATCTAGAATTTCAGGCTCTACTGTTAATGTTATCTGTATGCAACGGGGGTCTGAGAGTAACACAATTTCAATTCTCTGTATGTACTGTACATGTGGAAACTGACAATAAAGCAGACTTGACTTGACTATAAGAAGGGTTGCAAGAAAAAAGCCACTCCTCAAGAAAGGCCACTTGCAGTCCTGACTGAGTTTTGCCAAAACACACCTTGAAGATTCTGAGACAGATGAGGCTAAAATAGAATTATTTTGCCTCAACACCAGACGATATGCCTGGTGGAAATCCAATATATCTCACCGTCCAAATAACAGCATTCCTCCAGTAAAGCATGGAGGTGGAAATATCCTGTTATAGGGGTGTTTCTGTGCAGCAGGGACTGTCGCACTTGTCAGGATAGAAGGAAAAATGGATGGGGCAAAATACAGTCAAATTATTGAGGAAGATCTGCTGCCCTCTGCCAGAAAGTTGTCATTGTGAAGAAGGTTTGCCTTCACACCAACACTCAGCCGGCATAAAGAGTTTCATCCACAAATGCACCTGGATTATCCTTTGGAAATGCTTTTAATGCACATTGATGTCTAATACACTTCACTGCCAGAGTGTGTGCAGGCCCGACCCCATAAACACAGAACTGACTGAAGAGAGTTGGGTGAACACATTAAACTGGTTGCAAGCAAAGTGCACATGTACTCTGCTTCCCAGCATCCTTTAATCATCACCTGGGCCGTAAATAAGAAGAAAGAGGTCACAACAGTGCTGTCTGTTTAAGACCTATATGGAATTTTAATAAGAAAGTGTGTTTGTGATGATGGGACGGCATCTTTTCATTTAACCGAGTGCAGGCCCAGAGCTTTTATCCTGGTTTGTTATGTAGTTGGCTACTCTCTCTGCTTGAAGCTACTACAGGGGCACGCTGTATCTCTTCTCTGTGGTAGTGCATCAGTACAAAACCTCCTCTAGGCCCTATTGGATCCGCGGTTCGATGGGTGCTAATGGACCTGCATAAAGACCGGGCACAAGGCCTCTCCTATTATAGAGCTCGCGCTCTCTCGCAGTCTTGCGCCTTGTTGCACGTGCCTCGCCTTGACACTCATCGTTGCCGCGGAGAGCGTGGTTGCTAGGCAACGGGTGAAAGCCGAAATCCCTGGGTAACTCACCGCTTACTGCCCCGACCTGTCTTCTATCCCTGCTCGCTGGCTTATTAACTTTAATTCATTTGGGGGAGAGAGAGAAAATAGTATCTAATTTAAACAAGCCTTATAGCTATATAAAGGTGCAATGTATAGCATTGCATTACATATTAAAGAAGAGGGTGTTGTGCATGATATGTGGACGCATGTGTTTATGAAGGAGATGCATCATTCAGTGATGCCCTAAATGAATAATGCACGAATGTATGTGGAAAACCAGCTACTGCACGCCTTCGATATTGATCAGGTGCAAATAATGCATAACAATGGAGTGTGTTTAAGGCAATAGGCTAATTGATCAAATAGTTCTTTGCAGTTACGTTGGATTTTAGTTTTATAATTTAATATAGACTGATTACAATATAACAAACCATTGTATATTAATATTATAATATGTATAAATATAAGAAATACTTTCCGTATAGAATAAAGGTGGCGTTTTAATGTTCATAATGATGATGATGATTTTTATTATATATAATGTACATATTAAAATATGTATAAACATAATAAATATAATATTTTCATGTAGAATATTGAAGGCGTTGTTTTAATTGTCATAATAATAATAATAATAATAAATATAATAGTAATACAATTATAGTTATAATAATTATATTAATAATAATTATTTATAGTTGTAGTTGTAGTTGTAGTAGTAGTAGTAGCAAAGATTTTATATGTATATAATTTGTATTAAAATAAATATTCTATCAAATAATAGAATAATCGATTTAGTTTTTTGTTTTTGTTTACATGCAGATGGCGTTATTTTGTTAATAGGCCTAATATAAATTAATATAACAAGTATTTATATGGACTACGCTGTGTAACCACAAGTATTATGTAAAATAACTATAAAATATAAATATTTTGAACAAATATTTGCAGTTTATTTTTATGCGCCAAACACTTTCTCGCGTAAAATGTAAATGCTAAATAATTTTTGGGCTTTCAGGGGGTATCAAGTCAATTTTGTGCTCATTCTTAATTGATTTCAGTAGGGTGCTGGGCTACTTATGTGTTGAGGAAGCATAAGAGAAGGAGGAGGAGGATGAGGAGGAGGAGAGAGGGACTGGAGAGGGTTGCATTTCACGAAGATCCGATGAAAGATAGCAGGATATTGCAATAAGAGGGCAAGAGAGAGGGGTGGGTGCAGAATGACGCTGATTCTGGGCTATTGATCCCTCCCTCCCCTCTATATGGGGTCAGTAGTTTGATCAGAGAGCGCGCAGGATCACACAGAAGAGCCACACACGCGCTTTTGTAAAATGAAGCGGTGCGTATAGAGCCATCCAACAGGACACTCATCACCAATCCGATCCCGTCTGTCTCTAACCTGATGACGGGAAATAATAAGATTGTCCAGCAGGACAGGAGAGCAACACGTTATAGGCCTATTTCGGGAGAAAAGTAACTGGTGTGGATTGACAGATGGTGGTGCGCTCGAGATCAACGAATCTGACAATGAATCCGTTCAGAATCTCCGTGCTGATGGTGTTCCTCTTCGCAACTGTTCATATCTCGTGCCCATCGCAGTTCCCCAGTCCGCTCATGTAAGTACTTTAACGTTGTCTGTGCAAGAAGAGCGTCACAGCGTTTCAGCTGTTGATTAAAATTCAGTTTTTCTTTCTTTCATTCAGCCTCTGTGTACTATCTGTTCGGACGTGCGCAAGTGTAATTGTAAGTTTTTGTGAGTGTGTAAATCGTGCTGGGTGCACAATACACTGAACTATTTGTTTACCTGTGTACAGTTTAAGTTAAATTTAACGCATCGTATGCAATCTGTACACTTTATTTAGTTAAGTTTTAAATAGTATTATTATAAACAATAATTGTCGACGCCTGCATGCCCAAATAATGGTCAGTAACGTCCAACGCTTAAACGAACATACATTTTGTTGGTTGTTGTGTTAACAGGTAATGTTGTTTAATAATACAGCAGACAAATTCACAATATTGTGAATTATGTTGAATGATTGGGGGAGGGGTTATCAAGTCATGGAATAATTCACTCGAAAATGGCAATTCTGTCATTATTCACTCGCCTTCAGGTCGCTCCAAGCCTGTGTGACGTGTGGAACATTTATTTTTCATGTAAGTCTTTACGTACAGTGAATGATTATTTCCAAGCAAAAGAACCAAAAACACCATAAAAGCGTTCCATGTGAATCGTGAGCTATATCCCAAATCTTCTGATTATGATATTCTCCTCTAGTGTTCTTGAGAACCTGTGTGACTGAATCAGTGAGTCGGAGTTGAACCATGATTCGTAAATGAATCAATACAATTTGTGAGCTGGTTTTGATTGAAAAAAACTTTCTCAAACGAATGATTCGTTCACTGCTCCAGTTCTTGAATTCGAATCACTGACTCAGTGATCTGTTTGCAATGGTTCTCCAGCTAATCGCTCTCTTTTTATTTAATCTGTGAATAATGATATGATCTGTTAATCTCGTAAATGTGTTGTGTAAATGTGTTTAATTTAGTACCGACACTAATCTTAAAGGTTAAATCAGATTAAAGCTTTTACCTCATGTGGTTTCCATTTCATTTTCTCTTTAAATAATATTTTCCTATGATTTAAGATGTTTCACTTTATATAATATCATTAAGTACTTAATATTTAACTGAAAGCTGAGTCGTTATTACCTTGCTACAGATTTCCATAATATTTGCCCCCAATGTTACTTGAATCTCAGTATTGCTTCAGATCATAAAATATTAAACAGAGTCGCATTGTTACCATGTATGGCAAACAAATGATGTTTGTGAGAGACTGCTGTGACCTGACAGATGGTTAAGCATTTTTTGGTTTGAGCTGGCAAGTCTTTTGTTAACCTGATAATTAAATTAGTACTAGCAGACACGTATCTTGTGAGAAAAGTAAGTTTAAACGATTGTGAATTCATACAGAAGGCCCATTCTCCAGATATGTATGTTGATGTATTCCTGTTGTTAGCATGTGTCAGGACATATGCATCTGAGAAGAATTGCCCTTTTTGTCTGCACTGCTGCTTAAAAAGTGATGGTTTTAGCAGGTGGTTGTGACAGCAGAACAAGGGAATTGTCAGTCTTTTCCATGCTATACGGTCTTAACATGCCACATATTTTTTTACACGCTTTTATAAATCTATTAACAGTCATTTCTAAATGCAGTAAAAGACAGAATTTGTGTATTTTTACATTGTGACTGTGGTCTCGCAATGTGTTTTATTGCATGGTATGAAGAGCATTAATGCAATGCTTTAAGAAACAGATTAAAAAATAAATAAATATGTAAGAAGCTGGATCTGATTTGTCCACCTGTTTGTTCTGCATTAGAACATGCGTTCAGGGAAAAGAAACCTCTTGGGTGGCCTGAACTGACATAGAGCAATACATTTGTAATGGCCATAAAAACCAGGGTGTAATTGTGCTGCATAACACGTGCTTTTGTTAAATGGGTTCTTCCGGTACATTTCTGAGAAATTACATCAATAATACATTGCTTTAAAATAATGTGAAAAATTACATGCCTTTGTGTTATTTTTAGTTGCTGAAAAGGTTTTCTTGAAAAGGTTACAGCAGAATAGTACAGTGTGAATTAAATTACAGGGGAAAAACCTAACAGTTCACCTAAAAAATAAAAATAAAAGCTTAGATTGTACAAACTCTCAGGCCATCAAATATGTAGATGTGTTTGTGTCTTCATCAGAACTGATTTGGAGAAATGTAGCATTACATCACGTGCTCACCCAGGGATCCTCTGCAGTGAATGGGTGCCATCAGAATGAGACCCAGACAGCTGATAAAAACATCACAATAATCCACAAGAAATCCACACCACTCCAGTCCATCAATTAACATCTTGTAAAGTGAAAAGCAATTACTGTTTCTGGCTAAAATGTGAGTCCTCTATCCATAGTATTGCTTTCACATGTAATTAATCATCTCGTCTGAATCAGGAGAGAAATTAGCAGACAAGTTAAAAAAAGTACAGCTAAGTAAAAAAATAACTTCACAAGAACTGGACTGGTGTGGATTATTTGAGGATTATTTTGATGTTTTTATCAGCTGTTTAGACTCTCATTCTGACGGCACCCATTCATTGCAGAGGATCCATTGTTGAGCAAGTGATGTAATGTTAAATTTCTCAAAATCTGTTCCCATGAAGAAACCAACTCATCTTGGATGGCCTGAGGGTGAATGTTAACTTACATTATGTACTTAACCATTTTTATTAGTTGTGAGAGATACTATAAATTATTAATCCTAAAACACACAAAAAAAATCGATTTATATATACAAATATTTTTCAGTCCAACACATATTTCCTTTTTGTGTTTTTGGATTAATTCTTTAATAATTTTAGATGAATACTTTTTCATCGTTTACAGTTTAGTGCATTTTTGCATGCCACAATTACTTTTATTTCTGTTGTTGAAAAAAGGTACATGAAGACAAAAGAAAACAAACAAACAAACAAATAAAACACTTTTGGCTTCCCTTTCCATCTGTGTTTCAGACTTGTAAAAGAAGTGAGAGTACTCAATAACTAATCCACTCAATTTGGAGCGACATAAGCCACGCTGCTATTCTGGATTCTTTCGATTGCTAGTATTAGTGCAGAAACAGACTTTTTCAAGAGGGAACTGAGGGAGAATTCCCACAGAGAGATGATGCAGGTGATCACTGTTACTTTGTCCTCCTGACAGCCAGAGACACCTGTCCCTAAGTCCCACACTGGTCCACTTAATGACACAGGGATGCCACTCTCCTGTGGAGAGGACAAGATATATGTTATGCTGTAATAAACAGTATATTTAGAAGCACACAAATGCATATGTTATAAAAGACATACACCATCTTAAGGAATAGTTCGGCCCAAAAAAGAAAAATTATATTATTTACTCAACCTCATTTCATTAGTTGTGGTACGTGTTTTTATTTATTTATTTTTTTATTTTTTTAGAAGTATTTATAATAGAAGCTTTGCAGACAAGCAGGTCAAAATCGGCATGTTAGAATAATTTCTGAAGGATCGTGTGACTTTGAATACTTGAGTAATGACTGCTGAAAATTTAGCTTTGTCATCACAGGAATTAATTACATTTTCAAACATATTAAGCAGAAAACCGCTATTTTAATTTGTCATAATATTTTACTGTTTTGCTGTATTTTTGATCAAATAATTGCAGCCTTAAGTGAGCATAAGATACTTCTTTCAAAATTTCTTATTGACCCCAAACATTCGAATAGAAATAGGTTTGTGGTTAAAATAGGCTTAAAAAATAGGTTTGTGGTTCACTGGTCTAGAATCGTTAATTGTTCCTAGCAGCAACTGTATAGTGTAAGTTTACACATAAGTTCTTTAAAAAGAAAAAAAAAGCTTAGAGGCAAAGTTCTGATCCCCTGTCAGATGAGCGCTAATCCTCAGCCTGTAAAGGGATTACATAGCTTATTATAGGAGCGCAGGGAAATCTCTGAATGGACCTTGGAAATGGAAGTGAATGAAAGCACAAATTTGCTAAAATAAACTCATTATGATTACAGACAAATTACCTTTTTAGCAGAATTCATGTAAAGAACTGTGGCTGTTTCTATGACTAGACTTTTTATCTAACATACAGTACTAGACAGACATATCTTTTAATTCAAGATAACGCTTGATAACTTGAGGCCTATATGTATTATACATTATAAAAGTATTCTTATTGCATTAATTATGCCTCAAAATGCACCACTGTGTGTTCTCACGAATAACTGCAACATCATGGCTACACCTTTAAAGAGATTAAAAAAAAAAACAATTTGATGCATAGCAAGAATAATGCAAGTACTCTAATATAATTGAACTGAAATTATAATTATGCTTAAAACATCTAAAGCAATTAGCTGTACACTATACAGTAGATACTTCTGTTATGCATTTTGCATCAGGCTTCAAGTTAAAGGAATAGTTACCCCAAAATAAAAATTTGCTAAATGTTTGTTTCCTTGTTGGAACAGATTTGGAGAAATGTAGCATTACATCACTTGCTCAGCAATGGATCCTCTGCAGTGAATGGGTGCCATCAGAATGAGAGTCCAAACAGCTGATAAAAACATCACAATAATCCGCAAATAATCCAGATCCCTCCAGTCCATAAATTAACATCTTGTGAAGCAGAAAGCTGTTTGTTTGTAAAAGACAAATCCATCATTGAGATGTTTTTAACGTGCATACTGATAAAATTAGAGATCTATTACCATGATATTGCTTTCTCCATGAAAAAGTCATCTGGTCTGAATCAGGAGAGAAATATGCTCAGATCAAGCACACTTTACAAGTGAAAACTTTCCAAAACAGTTCTAAACAAATATGTTGTGGATTTTGAAGTGGAAGGACAACATGGGGATGGACTATCTCACTTCAAGAAAGTGTAATTATGGATTATGGCTATATTTTGACCAGAAGTGACAGTTTAAAGTTAAAGCTCTGTAATGATGGATTGCTTCTTACAAACATGCAGCTTTTTGCTTCAGAAGACATTCGCTGATGGATTGGAGTCGTGTACATTACTTGTGGATTATTGTGATGTTTTTATCAGCTTTTTGGACTCTTATTCTGACGGCACCCATTCACTTGCAGGGGATCCATTGGTAAGCAAATAATGCAATGCTAAATTTATCCTAAACTGTTCCAATTAAGGAACAAACTCACCTACATCTTGGATGACCTGACAGTGAGTACATTTTCAGCAAAATTTCATATTTGGGTGAACTATTACTTTGTTAGACATTTAGACTTGGGTACATTAGTGAAGCATGGCGGTTGTGAGAAACTTAACAGATTTTTTTCCACTATAAAACCTGGCAACATGTGTGGTTGCAAGTTTACTAGGTAGTGTGCAACATCCTGTGAGCCAGCCAAAGCCCTGTGAGTGAAGGAGGTCTGACTGGTAATGGCTTATTTACAGGGGTTTTAAAAGAGTGTGGGACTTTACATTGCTGGAGGCAACTACTTGCAAACAGGATATTTTGACTTGGCAGACTTAGTTTAAAAAAGTGCTGCTATAACCATATCTGTCCATAGCCGCTGCTCGTTAGAAAGCACCTCATCCAGCAGATTGTCTCATTGCAACCTACATCTGTGCTTCTGTTTTTCCAGCCCCTGAGGAAAAAGGTCCATGGCAGAACAATAGAATGAGCGCTAGAGGAGAAGAATGGAGGAGCCTATATTTAATTCAGAATTCTTTGCAGCCTACCTATCTTTTTTCACTTCCCTTTGCAAATTCGGTTCTGGCCCCAATACAGAGGGCACCGGAGGGTTTCTTTTATACTAGTATTGACGGTTTGGGTTCACGAATTAAACTTGGACGGCTGCTGTGGATATGTGTGCTTTTGTTCTTTTGGGAAAGATAGTAAGACCTTGGCCTCCTCTGTTACCACAAAACCACTGAACATTTGCTAGTCAGCTTCTTTTATGCAGACAGCAGTCTTTTGTTCCCTCACAAAAATAATACACGAGAGGACAGAATGCTTAAGTGAGTGAGAGTGACTGAGAATGCTTAATAAGTAAAGATAAAAAAAGGATTTAATATACACTGCATAATGTTTTTGAAAAAGGCTTACTAACGCTGCAGTTTTTCTGTAAAAAATACAGCAAAAACAGTAATGTACTTGAAATATTATTAGAATTTAAAATAACTGTATTCTATTTTAATATATAATGGATTTTTTTCCACCTCCCTATTTTTGTGTTGTGAAAGCAATATTTTCCGTATCCATTAGACCAGTCTTGATCCTTCAGAAATAATTTTAATATGCTGATTTGGCATAACAATTTTCATTATTATCAATCTTGAAAACAGTTGTGATGCTTAATATTTTTGTGGAAACATTTATTTTATTAGTTGATGTTTTAAATAATAATAATAATAATAATAATAATAATAATAATAATAATAAGGAAAGGAAACATTTAATTTTAAGGAAATACTTTTTTTTATGTCCTCAAAAATAAAAATTTTATTAAATTAAACAAATAAATAAAATCTTGCTCACCACAAACTTTTGAATATTTTATATTTCGCTAAAATATAAAATTAATATTAAATAAAAACAATGTAGTGTTTGAAATAGGATCAAAGTTCATAAATCCATTTCTTCAAGATATGTTACTTAATACTTACTTAATGATAAGATAGTTCTCTGATGGACTTCACACTTCACAAACACCTCCTGAATTTCTCATCATGGTTTTGGTCATTTTAGATCTGTGATCACAGAGGCCATGATAGACATGTGACTTCATCCTGATGTCCATGAATTCACTCTCTTTTTCATCTTGCAGTGTATATAGGCACATCTTGGAATATTATAAAGAAAGGGAGTTTCCTTTCAAATGTGGTTGTACAGTAGTATTAATTATTCATTTTAATTGGATGTTGTATAACCATGTGGAGCAGTCACTGGAACCAGAGACTTCCCAGAATTTTGTCTAATGTATAGCAGAAAAACAACCATTTACAGTTTAAAAAGGAATTGCAATATATACTTACAGATATAAAAGATTAATTAAGAAAAAAAAATAAGATTTATTTTTTTATTTTTTTTATTTTGAAGTTCTTGCTGAATGTTCTTATTTTGCATATGTTTGCTGATGGAAACTCGTTTTTAAGCGCCTTGTGTTTGCTCTGAAGGACAGGTTGTTTGTGCATTCACCAGGTTATTCATCTTGAGTAGGCTACTTGCTTGCAGTGTGCTAACTGACTATTTATTTGGCTGTAGCTGCTTCGTGCTATTTTTAAAACATTCATATTAAAAGCACCTGTCATGAGATCACATTTGCTATAACTTTTATTCATACTGCAAATTACTTTCAATTTGACTCACATATGTAGCTGTCTTCAGGACTGTGGTTTAGTTACTTGATTAAGACTTTAAGGTTTTTCCTTCACATTTTCTGGCCCCTCTAGGTATATATTTAGATTGCAACTGTATCTTTAATATGAGTGCTTGTGTTTGCAGGATAAAAGAATGGGTAGATCAGCTGCAGCAGGAGCTGGTTTCTCTAGCAGACACAGCCAGCGCTGGGAATAATCTAAGACAGGTCAGAGGTCCAATGGCCTTCACACTTTACCACGCAAACACACTCTCCTATACATCTTGTTGTATGTGTATTTTAATGTCTATTCACCCCAATAAATCATTAGTGAGAGTTATGCATGCTTAATTATCAAAGCAGTCATTACCAGTAAACCATCATCTCATTACTTTATTACCAGAGGCCCTAATGAGTGTCTTTTTCTCTCCGTTATGGCAGATCTTTATGGATAATCAGAATTATTTCACTTTGAAAACAAATAATGCTGCACAGCTTGTGGAAACAGCGGCACGGAATATAGAAGATTTTTTGAAGAAGCGAGCCACAGCTCTAGAGGTAAAACCATCCTGCTTCATTTATTTGTTTATTGTTGCATAAGCATCAAATTATATACATATACATGATTATATACATATACATGATGTAAATTTGTTAACATATAGAACATTTAAAAAGTGCATCATATAACGCTTACTATGATTCAAAGTACATAACAGAATACATAAAATATGAATCTCTCTCACACACACATACACATATATAAATTAATAATTCATGATTATGATTAATATTATGTGTATTTATGGGTAAAATACGAGATGTCCCATTTTGGTGTCCACATGAAATTACATGTATAAAAGTGATTTTATATGTATAGAAAGCATATTGAATGCAAGTGAAGTGTCTTCTTTAATGTTCCAGATTCAGCATAACTGAATATTTACTTGAAAAAAAATCATGGTAAAAATGATCATTATTTTATGCTCAGAAAAAAATTTCATTAAACAAAACATATTCTAATTGTATGAAACAAAATATTTTTAAAGCTGTAATAAACTTTTTGTTAGTGAAAATTCCTTTTCGTCTTTTTTTTTATTAAAATTTTTATTTTTTATATTTTGTATACCCATATATAAAATACAGATTTTTTAAATACATATTCAAACAGATAGATAGATAGATAGATAGATAGATAGATAGATAGATAGATAGATAGATAGATAGATAGATAGATAGATAGATAGATAGATAGATAGATAGATAGATAGATAGTTGAGTTGCTTGTTGTTTGGAGTTGACGATGCCCCATAGACAGCAAAATAAAATTGCATCTACCCTCTTCTAGCTTGTACTGACCTGCATCTGATCTAAGCATCAATGAGTATGTGTGTGTGCTCTTGTTCACATGTGTGTCTGCGCACACGCCAGCTGGCATATCCTTTGGCACAGCCGCAGAAAGATGGATGCCTGCGGGTTATAATTGTTATCATCCTTTGAAAGATTCTGGTTGTCAGCACGCGCTGCAGATGTTGTCAGGCTTTCCCTGGTTCACTGATGCCAATCTGCAGACCTGGAGGGGGTTTGGCATGGCTGCTGTGTTTATGTGTGTGGGATTTGTCTATCCTTGGGTCCATCAGCATGCAGAGAAAGTCTCAGTAATGGTCAAGGCTGTAGGCCGATGATTGTATTAGTTTGTATGAATAATGTTGTTGTCTTTGCAGAGAGGCAAGAGAGGGACAGGGATGTTTGGACCGGTCCTTCTCAGCCCATTACTCGTCTTTTAGTGACAGACAGACAGACCTTTGGGAATTTCCTCTCTCTTTCACTCACATCTATCTCAATAAGACACTTGTGTTCTTGTTTCTCATCCACCCAGCTCTCATCCTCTCCAGAACATTGACTTTAATGTTTCACTAGAATAATTTAAATCTCCTTTTACCTTACAATTTGTCACACTATTGCCTTATGTATACGGACAGGAAGATTAGAGAAGGCCGATGGAGTGATGGTTTCACTTGAGGTTTTGCAAGACAGGATATTGATTCTTTTTCTTGGAAATGCCACAAGGAAGTCCTTCGCTAAGACACTAATTGGGAGATGTGTTGCTACTGTATTTAGCTGTATATAAAGGCTTTTGGTGTAAACAGTATTGATTGCTTTTATTTATATATATATATATATATTTTTTTTTTTTTTTTTGTGTGATGTCATTAAGCAAAGGGTGAGTAATAAACTTTGTCATGTAACTCACCCTGTGTTGTTCGTGTTTGAATGACTTCTCAAATCAGATGTATACTCTTGCTTTTTATTAAGATTCAGGTTTACACCTAGTGGACTATCAAATCTTGATAGAAGTGTTTTATTTTAGTAATATTTGTAATATATTTGTAAAAAAAAAACCTCAGTGTTATTTTACTATTTTTTTTTTGTATTATGCTTTTATTAATATTTTGAATTAGCCTTTTATTTTTCAGTTTTAATTTGATTGTCATTTATTAAAATTTATGTGCTTTAAAAAATAGTACTTAGTATAACCAATTCATATTTTTTTTAGTTCAGTTTTAGTTACTTATTGCCAGTTTTGTTGCTGTTTATCTATTTTTTTCTTCTCTGTGATTTTTTTTTGCAATTAATCTTGAACAACTCCCCATCACTGTAGAATGTTTGGCATTGGAAATCTAACTGACAGTGATGACTTTATTATATTTTGCGTATTGAATTGTGATTAGTCTTTTGCATTAATTTGCATAGATGCATTTTTTCTTTTTTTTTGCATCTATTTAACCTTACTCGCCCTTACACTACAAAGATGGTGTCAAGCTGTGTGCTGATTCTCATGCACAGCTGACAAGATTCTGAGCTCTGGCTTTTCGTTGACAGAACTAAAGCTTAGAATCTAATCTTGGCTAAAACTTTTGGCTAAACACCATTATTTCTCTTCTTCCAAGCCACTGCTATTTCCTTAAGGAAATGCAAATCTATTATTTTTTCCAAATTCCTTTCCAGTTTGTTTTTGTGATTTAAAAAATTTAATCGGAGGCATAGCTTCCTCTAGAGCTCCCGTCAGCTGACTAAATAAAGGACTATCTTAGCATCTGTCTCTCTCTTTTTCTCAGCCCCTGCACCATTCTGAAAACACAGACACAAACCCTCAGCCTTCTCAGCTTCAACCTCTGTGATCTGCTTTGATAATGCAGATGAAACGCTGCACGGCTTGGTTTCAAGCTTGGGAACGGATGCTTGTGTGTCACATATGCTCTAAGGCTCTTTTCCTCATTATGGTGTGTTTTTAATAATCACAGGTCAACAGCCACTAGAGCTAGCTGTGCAGCTTGTAAATAAGCCGCTGCCTCTCACATGTGTTGTGTTTATTTGTTAGGTATGTGACTGTTTACCAGGAGCAAGCTTTGGCTTTACCTGGTGTGTGGAAAGGTGGAAATCATAGCTGTGGTTAATATCTGTGCATATTTTCTTTTTAATAACAACAGCAACAACAACAACAAATTATTATTAATAAGACATTGTATTTATTTTATTTATAATAACTTAAAAAGATTTATGATTATTATTTCATTTTAAATGATTCTATAAAAGTAATACAATGTTGATTAATCTGTTTTAATTAATTTGTTATATCAATTCAAATTATTTTGAATTCCTATTAATATCATTATTAAAAGCACTATACATTTTCATTTTAAATCGTTTTAAATTACAATTATAATAATAATAATACATTCATATGATTAATCTTCTTCTTGTACTTATTATTATTATTATTATTAATATTATTATTTGTAATTATTCAGAATTAATATTAATATTAAACATGCACTATTATTTTTTATTTAAAACTATTTAAAATGCAATAATAATAATAATAATAATAATAATAATACATTATTATTATTATTATTATTATTATTAAATTTTATTTTAATATTGTTATTTGAAATACTGTTAATTTTCATTTAGAATAATTAAAAATTACAATAACACCAATAATAATAATAATAATCTCAGCTTTTTACTTTAAAAGTTTTAAAATAGAAAATTGCTAAGTTGAAGCATTTTCACTAGTGGTGTCACATACTGTATTTGAAATCCTAAGACAGGGATCAAAGCCAGGTTACAACCATCATCATTTTCAGCTGTGACTGTATTTGTATGTGTGCGTGCAGGGGGCTAAGGTGATCGATCCTAAGGCTTTGTTGTCTGAGACTTGTCCGGTCTCAGCCCTGTGTTTGATTCTGTCTGGTTTGACATGCATTATTAAACAGCCCTCTCCTCCCCTTGATCAGCTCCGTATCTGAGAGAACCAGCCTCCAGCCGGCTACACTCATCCTGGGGCATGTTGGTGCTCAGCAGGTCGTACACTTAAGTGGCCGTACTGAGCCGCAGGGTCCTGTCGCACGCTGGGCTCAGGAAGGGTCCTCTCCACCATCTGTACATCCCATAATTCCCATGACTTCAAATTATTTCGGATGCTTTACTGAGACCAGACGCCCCATCATATGTTACTGTTTGCCGCTCGTGCCTACAGTCCAACTTTTCCCAGCTACTGAAATGTTTACTGCCTAATTAAAAGGCATTTCTTCCATCTGTGGGATGGCGTTTTTTGGTTGTTTAATTATTTTCTCTAGACTGTACATATTTGTCTGTTCGGTCCAGCAAAGTAGATAGTGAAATGTTTATTGCCTAATTGACTTACATTTCCCCAAACTGTAGTGGGGGCTGTTCCGATTTTCATAGGAGACAATGTTGAATATCATACTGAGACCAAGCAGAATTACTGTGGAAATTATTGCTTCTAGGCATTGCACTCCAGTAAATATACATTTTGTCATGCAGTGGAAGTTGTAATTTTTCACCTAATTGTTATCTACAGACAATCACAATGAATAATTCACCCCACTTCATATTCTTATTTATAATAGATGTGAGGCATTTGTTTGAGAATAGATCATTGTTCTCCCTGTGCAGTTTGAGAGGTTTGTGAAAAGGGGATGGATAGCTAGATCAGAGAATTATCTAATAGAATCATTCAATGTTCAGTTGTTTAATAATGATTTGTTTGAAGTTTAATTCCACCCTTTTACTAGAAAAAAGAGAATGACGTTGTAATAAAAAGTAACAGCCTGATATATGAGCTGTATGTGTGTGTGTATATATATATATATATATGTGTGTGTGTGTGTGTAATTTTGCCATTTAAAGTTATCATACTTGCCCCAAAAATTAATTACTTTATTGCATTATTGCATTTATTATTGTCCATGATGATTTGATTATGGTTGAAAAGGGGTGGAACATTTCTGAAACTTTTTTAGGATTTTTTTTGGAAAGTTTCCTGGACATTTATTGGAAATGTTCTGCCCCTATACGCATTTGTAGTAATTTGTAACTGCAGTACAGTAAAAAACTTCCATTATCAATGTTTTTGTTGTGATGCAATTTTTTTTGCAAATGACAATAATAACAATGCCTTTTTTGTATTACGGTAATGTCAATGGTGGTATACCTTTATTTTTTCCACAAAATATCATAGAAGATCTTGATGGCATTTTTCCAGACAAAATATCTCTTTTTCTTTCTTTCTTTCTTGCTGAAATATGACCCCAGTTAATGAATCATACTCAGTTCTTGACCCGTTTAATCTTATTGAAATTATTACAGTGTCAGCGGTGACATCTAAGCGATATGGCCTTTGTCCTCCAGTTCTTGTGTTGGTGTTTATTAAGTCTGGCCGTGTTATTTATTTTGGATAATGAGTGCTGGGTGTGGATCTTCTCAAAAACTGAATTATTAATGTATTTTTGTGTGTGACTGTTTATAAGAGCCATGTGAAAAGTAATTAAGAGCTGAATAAAATCACCTTCATATGTGTATGTGGGAGAGAGTTGTACACAAAGGATTGAAGCAAGGTAATTAGTCATTTAGGGTTGGCTTGGAGCAAAGCTATTGTCTCTTGCTTATGGTTTTCGTTTGACACTTGAAATGATTTCTCTGCCCCGTGTGCATGCATCCCAAACTGCCTGTTCTCTGTCAGATCATTAAGCATAGCTAAAGTGTGATCCTTCTGACACCATCTCAAATTGGGATCTCTCACCTCTAGGCGAAATATGTCCTTTCTTATAGACAAATGGCATGAAGTCCACCCCCAGAGGAGACTTTTATTGCTCAAAGGTTGCTCTGTCTGCTCGGAAGAATTAAAGTCAGCATGAAATCAAAATTTATGTTTTTTTTTTTTCTTGATACATTTCCTGGTGCATTATTCAAAAGGGTGCATTCTAAATTGCATTCATAACCTAGTGGATTAATGTTAATGCATGAACACTAGAAACTTTGCTATTGGAATACTCCCATATTCAATGAGAAAAACAAAGCAGGGAAAGACTTGCTTTTTAAGTTGATAGGATGGTATAAATTGGAAGTGACATGGGTTGATCATTCGTTAATACACTACCGTTTAAACGTTTTGGGTCAGTAAGATAATTTATGTTTTTTAAAAGAAGAGTCTTATGTTTTCTACAACTACATTTATTAGACCCAAAATACAGTAAAATACAGAAATATTATTGACCATTTAAAATAACTGTTTTCTATTTTAATTTATTTTAAAACTTGATTTATTCCTGGGATGCAAAGCTAAATTTCCTGCATCATTACTCCAGTCTTCAGTGTCACATGATCCTTCAGAAATCATAGAAATCATTCTAATATGCTGATTTCCTGCTCAAGAAACATTTAATTGGATTATTCTTTGAATAATAACATTTATTTAAAATCTTTGTAATCATAAATGTTATAATGTTAAATTATAATTATAAAAATGCTAAATTAAATGTTTACAATCAAATTTGCTATCAATGTAATGAATAAAAAGCCTACTTATAATTGGTATTTTCTATTCTAGGAACTTTTTCTTCTGATGTTTCTCCTAAAATTTATTTAAATAGACATAGCATGACATATTTGAGGGTATGTAAAATTAATGTTGGTATTGAAAATTTCTGGATATTTGGAGAATTGTTCTAGAAATAAAAATCAAACACTGCCTATGTGTGCTCTCCAACATAAATCTGGATGTTTTCACATATCTGCCAGACTGTGATATCGGTTATGTAATCTAACGTCTGTCAGACGCCACTTATCTGGTGCCGTTTGCTCTATTTTCAGTGGCGTTATATACATAAGTCGTATCGTCTCTCGTTTATTGGTATTTCATCTTGTTATGTGTGTGTGTGTGTGAGTGTTTGTGGGACATCAGCTTGCATCCTTGTGTGTGTGTTTGTGGCTTGTAATGAGTGTGCTTGATTACTGAATCTGTGTGTCTGGAGCAGATGCTGCTTTTCGTCCTCCTGTGAATATCCTCACATCAAACGGGAGCAGCCCAGAGGAACTTTCACTCGCATTACACACATGTAATCAACCGTCGGAGCCACACAACAGTTCTTTTCAAAGCACAAGCCAACATAGAACGCAGTCTTGAACAGCACAGGATGATGTATACTCAGCATAGCTGAACGTAGCTCAGCTCCGTGAAATGTGTTGTACGTGGCTACGGGCAGATGGGGTTGTCTTGAAACGATCACGTTCAGATGTCTGTGCAAGCGACCAGCAGTTTCATATCAATGTACGCTGTGTATTGAGGATTTTTAATAAGCCCAGACAGCTCAGTGACATCTGCGTTATATTTTGTTGTTTATTTTTTATTTTACTTTGTTCTCTAATGGAGTTGTTAATTCACAGATCAGATTCCCATTTCATTGACATGTTATCAGGCTTGGACTGCTTATTCATGCTGTTTATGGAAGGACTCATTCCTGTAGAAAGGATTTCAACCTGCTATCTGTATGCAAACAGTGATTTAAAGATGGTGTGTGTACAGGTGCATCTCAAAAAATTTGAATATCATGGAAAGGTTCATTTTTTGTAATTTAATTTAAAAAAACAAAAACAAAAAAAACTTTATTATATTCTAGATTCATTGCACACAAACTGAAATACTGTATTTCAGGAGTTTTTTTGTTTTAATTCTGATAGTTATGACTTGCAGCTTAGGTAAATAAAAAATTCAGTATCTCAGAAAATTTGAATATTTTCCCAAAGATCAATCAAAAAAAGATTTACAAAACAGAAATGTTAAAGATCTCAAAAGAAGGGTTAATTATGCACTCAATACTTGGTTGGGGCTCCTTTTGCACAAATTACTGCTTCAATGCAGCATCGCATGGAGGCGATCAGCCTGTGACACTTCTGAGGTGTTATTGAAGCCCAGGTTGCTTTGATAGCGGACTTCAGCTCGTCTGTATTGTTTGTCAGATGTTACTTATCTTCCTCTTCACAATACCCCATAGATTGTCTGTGAGGTTCAGGTCAGGTGAGTTGGCTTGCCAATCAAGCACAGTAATATCATGGTCAGCAAACCACTTGGAAGTGTTTTTTTGCACTGTGGGCAGGTGCTAAAGTCCTGCTGCAAAATGAAATCAGCATCTCCATAAAGCTTGTCAGCAGATGGAAGCATAAAGTGCTCCAAAATCTCCTGGTAGATGACTGCATTGACTTTGGACTTGATTAAACACAATGGACCAACAACACCAGCAGACGTCACAGATCATCACAGATCATCACTCCCCAAATCATCACTGACTTCAGAAACTTCACACTGGACTTCAAGCAGAATATATTTTGATACAGCACTCTGTGAACAGCCAACAATGACCTTCTGTGGCTTACCCTCCTTGTGGAGGGTGTTGATGATTGTCTTCTGGATAACTGTCAAGTCAGTAGTCTTTCCCATAATTGTGGTTGCATGTTCTAAACTAGCCCAAGAGGTACCCAGTATTTATACAAAAAATTACTCAAACGAATTAAGCTAAAAATGGAAATTCAAATTTTTTTTTGAAAAACTGAATTTTTAATTTTCCTAAGCTGTAAGTCTTAACAATCATATTTAAAATAAAACTCTTTATAAAGACCTTTTTCATGTTATTCCATTTTTTTAGATGCACCTGTATGTGTGTGTGTTCCTATCCCAACTTAAAGGAACAGTTCATGCAAAAATTTAAATTGTTATCATATACTCACTCTCATGTTATTCCAACCTGTATGGCCTGTTTGCTTCCAAAGGCCACAAAAAAGGAAATTTTCACACTTCTCTTTTCCATGCAGTGAAAGGGAATGATGACCAGTGGCTTTCAAGCTCCATGAATAAAGTATAAATAAATAAATAAATAAATAAATAAATAAATAAATAAATAAATAAATAAATAAATAAAACGCTACAACACACGTCACAACTCATGTGTTATATATTATAATTTACATATGAATATTAGCATATTCGAGTGATTTTTGAAGGATCATGTGACAATGAAGACTGAAGTAATGATGCCAAAAAAAAATCAGCTTTGCATCACAGAAATAAATTACATTTTAAAATATATTAATATGGGGGATGGTTCATTTGAAAATAAAAATTTCTTAAAGAAGAATGTCATAAACACCTACTGTATGATGGCTTAAGGTTGAGTAAATTGAGTAAATATATTTACCCAGGGTGCAATTTGTGAAAAACCAGAGGGGGGGATGTTTTGAAACATTTTAATTCATAAAAATAAATCATGAGAACATGAACTAGATGACGTCATGCACTTATTAGCATATTTATGACGTAAGTGCGTCGTATTGTATTGCCTCCCTATGCTCACATACTGCAATTTAATTTAGCAGCTCCTGAACACAGCAGATGCAGAGGCTCGCGCTGAGAAAGAGAGACCTCGCGCTCGTGCGGCAGCACCAGAGAGTCTCAGAGACCAAATAGTGATTGTCCAAAAAGTTGCTAGATTTGTCGCTAGTCACTTTTTTGAAAAAAAAAAAAAAAAGTCACTAAATCTAGCGACAAAGACGCCAAGTTAGCAACTCCACTGCCCAGCGGACCGGCTTCAACCGTCTCGTAAGTGTTGATAGGCTATTACTCGTGAGGTGTAACCAATTAGATAGCGCCGTGGGCGGGACATTGAGCAAGTCTGCAGAGTGGTGAATCTTTTTGAACAAATAAATGCGGTCTTGGTGAGTCCTTAAAACATTTAAAAAATCTTTGCCAACTTGATCTTTTGAACAGCTGCACATTGAGAATTAGTTATGCAAATTAATGCAATTGAACTAAGACCAGTTGGAAGCTGGCAAGCACGTAATGTCATTGTTGGGTAGATTCTTATTGTCTTTATGACAAAATGACTGTAAATATCCATTGTTAACTCTTTTCAGGCAGGTTAACCTATAGTATAAAATTTCTTACCTGCTATAGTTGTCGCAGCATATAATCTCAAACAGGATTATGGGATAAATTATGGGGATGGGAGAAATTATATTGCAGTTTATTTCATAGTAAAAATCACACACTTCACTTGTAATGCTTGCTATTCAACTATTTGAATGATCCCTCAGTAGCGATCATTGAATGGACTGTGTTATGCTGTATTGGGGTCACTTTGTCAGAATTTGTCTGTACATGTACATTTGTCTGTACAGCTGTAATTTTAGTGTTGTGACTGAGTGAGAGTGAGAGTGTGTGTGTGGGTGGTCGTGTGTGTGGTGATTTGCAATCATGAGATAAATGAGTACACACTCACGTCAACAAGTAATAACCGTTGGTGATGGCTCATCTTTATTGTGCCCAGCAGTGTGTGCTGGCCTTTGTGAAAGGCCACTGGAAAGAGGGAATCTATCCCTAGAGCTCAGTTAGGCCACAGACAGCCCCATAAATCCTCGACTCTTAATACTCCCAGATTCGTCTCTATTGGCCAATGCACCAAATTGGATGCTTTGCATTCTCGGCCTGCTTCACTTGAGACACATGCTGTCTGAAGTCTGAACCACCGACACTCGTTCTGTCTTTCTTTCTGTGATTCTTATTCCTTTGATATCTCAGCCCCTTCTGTTCATGTCTTGATGCATGGTTGGATGCACTCATAGATACTCATGAAGAAATTATGTCATAAAATTATAGAAAAGTAAAAAAAAAAAAAAAGAAAGAAAAAATATCGACCATTGTTAATAGACAGACAGAGACTTTTGCACTTTTGCAGACTGACTATTTTTTATTTTTTTTTTGGCAGGTGGTGTTTTTCTCAGGGGGCAAATTTTCTAGACTTAATTTTAGGGAAAAAAACAACAACAAAGATATAAAAGAGATCTCATTTGTTATTTTTATTCATATACACAATTCTATTTTATTTGTCTGCTTCACTGATTTTTTCATCAGTGTTTTAGACTTATTTTCTGGTAAAAGATCTTAATATCTTTAAAGCACAATTAAATGTATTTAATCAAGCAAAATTGAATAAAATTGTAGTACTTCTTTTAAATTTAAAGAGGTTTATTGTTTCAACAACAACGACTAAAAAAGAAATAAAAACAATTTGCCAATGGGGCATGATAAAAATAAATTAATTTAATAATAAATTACATACCCTTACACATCTATCTTTACACATCTCTGTAACAGCTAACGCAACCATTTGCATATAATTTGCATATTATGCCACAAGCAGGCTCTCAACGACAATGACCGCTGATCAACAATTTCAACAGTAGACTAGATGGGGGTGGGTTAAACTGGAATAAATTTCCCTACATGGATCAGTGAAAGTAATCCATCAATACACGATTCACTATGATCATTCACGTCACTCTAAAATGACGACACTCTAAAATGCAGCAGAACTGTACAAATACTGGACATCCACACACCACGCCAAAGTATTATCAAACCACACACACACCTCCATAACAATGAGCATGAACTCGACAAATAATTAAGCACTCACCTGTCACTTGTAAATAAAGTCTGTCCGTCTGTCATTCCATGTCCCTTTACTCGTATAAAAAAATTAAACAGCCAAATACCTTGTTGTGCTCGGTGCTAGCTGTTAGCCACTCATAGGTGCAATCTGTTGTGCATAGGTGCACAAAACCGGTGTTAGCGAATTCAGGTTAAGTAGGTTATCCTTCAGTTATTCCTCTTTTGTGCACAAAAGCGTGCTTGAAAAAGTGGCAACAAGGTCTTGTGTAGAGGCGCTGGTGACAGGGGCTTGGAAATTCCCAACTAAACGATGGATGCATTGTTGCCAAATTGGGCTACTTTAACAAATTTTTTCATGTCTGCTGGTTGAAGCGATCTCAGTGACATGATATTTATCCCATGGAATGTGAATTTTACCAGCGGAACCCTATCAGAATGTGTATTTTACTCCTGGAATGCAATTTTTAATGGGGGACACCTAGAAATGCGATTGGGTGGTTTTTATCGAGAAAACCTGACAACTCTAGCTGGGGGAAGCACTGGGCACGTCGCTGGTCCCAAAGGGTGTGCTGTCATGTAACATCAAAATTTGATTGGCTGATGATTCTGTCACTAATGCTCGTTACAGATCAGATTCGACGTGTTTGATCGCTGGTGTCAAAAGTATTCACATTCATTAGTCAAGTAGAAGTATAGATACTAGGGTTTAAAAAGACTTTTGAAGAAGTTGAATTATAAACTCAAGCTTTTTACTCAAGTAAAAGTGTAAAAGTACAAACTTTTCAAAACTACTTAAAGTATAAAAGTAAAAGTAATGTAAGGAAAAAAAAATTCCATTAAGAACAAAAGCTTAGGCCGCGCCACAGGGGCCTATTTTGCACTACCCCACCTCCTAAAAAAAAAAACATTCTAAAGGCCATAGGCCATAATAGCCGCATTTCCACTGTCGGGCCAGTGCGAGCCAGGGCTGATAGCTTCGGGCCAGTAGCACCGAGGCCGGAATAGCGCATGGTTTCCACAGTTGAGCCTGAAGCACCACTGCGCTTCACTAAAACACGCCCTTTACACGCCTCTCAGGAATAACGTCAACGTTTTATTCATTTTTAACGCTTATGAAAATAGCCTGCTTAAGTGGACTGACTCTGAGGCGATCGCAAATTTGTGTACAGTTTATGGAGCTAAAAGCTAGAGCCCCACTAAAAAAGCGTAGCGATACCCGTGCTTCTTGTGTACATTTCCGAGAACCAGGACAAACATTTAAATCGATCGCTCAGGCATTTAAGAGGCACCGAAATGAGGCACCGAAATCTGCGTCCTTATTCGGTTCAGTGCATACCGGTTCCATACCCAACCCTACTTTTAAGAAATATATTTTTTGATAAACGAACCCAACACTGGCTATGTCCTTGCAGGAGTGTGATGTGATTTGTGTACAAACCAATAGGGTGTCGTAATGGTATAGGTTTATACTGCTCATCCAACCACAATCAAATTCACTTAATCCGGATGGCGCGATTTATCTGGATAGGTTTTTTTTTTTAATGATGACAAGCCGGAATGAAAACAAGCCGAAATGAAATGGCAGTAACGAACCTATTTTTAAAATGTAAGGAGTAGAAAGTACAGATACTTGCGTGAAAATGTAAGGAGTAGAAGTAAAAAGTCGGCTGAAAAATAATTACTCAATTAAAGTATAGATAGCCAAAATTTCTACTTAAGTAAGGTAACGAAGTATTTGTACTTCGTTACTTGACACCTCTGATATATATGATATATCTGATATATATATTTATTTATTGGTCAATGTTTTACATGGCTTAATATCCCTGGTTGTAAATTGGTATGTGGTGTCACAGGATGCAGGCTGTTGTAAATGGCTCATTGATTTTCAGGCGAGTTGGACTCGAGGGACGTATCTGTCTCTTTGCTCTAGCCTATGGGCTTCTTCATTAGCGAGGGGGCTGTCGATAACGGCATGTGTGTGAAGGTAGCCGGAGGCCCACCGATGAGGGCAGGGCAAGAGCGATGGATGCTCAGCACACTCTGTTTGCTTCTGAGTCACAGCTGTCTGAGCACCTCTACATCCATATGCATCAAACACTTCTCCCCGAACAGATGCGATTACGCTGCACGGCATTGAGAGCTTAGGAAATGAACTGTGCACTGTATAGCTCCCGGGAAACTTTTCATAAAGTGAAAAGCATGGAGAATGTGTCCTCGAAAGGTTTTTTTTTTTTACTTTTATTGTTAATTATGGCTTGCATCCCCAATAGAACTGGTGTTTTACCTATAATGTACATTTTAAGATGACTTGAACATTAAAGACAACATTTAGCAGCATTTAAAACAGACTTAACATTCATAATATGGCAAGTAATGCAAGGCAGTACAGGTATCCATCACGATTTGATTGAATTGTAAAATTTGGGCTATGATGTCTTTGGTTTAAAATAATGGTGACACTTTACAATAAGGTTCAATCTGTTAACGTAAATTAATGTCTTAGTTATCACGGACTAACAAAAAAACAGTATTATAGTATTTTATATACCTTTTAAGTATAACTATACTTCTAAATAAACCCATGTTCATTGGGAAATCATGTTTGTTCTGCTTGAATTAATGATAATTTATGAAACAATTTAAACAACATTTATACAAGTGTTGAAAATGTATATTATTAAGGGCCAAGCACCGAAGGTGCGTAGGAACCTATTGTATCCGTTGGCATTATTCTTCTTCTTCTTCTAACCATAGCAAATTTGAAGTCTCTAACTCAAACTCTCTAGTGCCACCACATGTCCAAAAATTCAAATATTTTATGCTAATATCTTTTGAACCATTGGCCACAAAAGAAAAAAATATTTTTTCCTCTGAATCCTTGGCTCGTGAACACCACAATTCAAAAATCGTAAGGTTTAGTATTTTCGCTATTTTAAATTGTTCTAAAAATTATCTTTTTCAAACTCGTCCTTGGCCGTTGCGCCGATTTTTATGAAAAATCTTCAGACCATGCTGGCAAAAAGTTATGGAATTCAAGTTGATTCATCCAACCATTCTCGAATAACATGCAAGTGAATTCAACAAAAAACATGCAAAAATGCATGTGAGGCTATATCTCCGCAACGGTTTGGTGTATTGAGACCAAACTTGGTGTGTGTTATAACAAGCATGCCATGAGACTACAGTGGTTTGGCACAATGCCACCTAGTGGTCAGGAGATACAAAAAAATATATATTTTTGCTTGTAACTTCTAAATGGTTTGGCCCAAAATCACTAATATTGTCTCTTTAGATCGGTTGCATCATGCTGAGTTGAATGATATCCCATTGTCCCAAGTTAGCCGTTTGGATGTCGGCCATTTTTAATTATGTACTTAAATGCTGTATTTTACGAACGCATTGAAGTATCATCACGAAACTTGGTATGGGTCGCCAGCACAATGCCTTGAAGGACTCTGAAAAGTTTTGAGTCAGTGCCACCTAGTGATAAAATTGAATATTCACATGCTTGTAAATTAAGGTGTGGTCAACTAATATTCACTGGTGTCACTTTTGTAGACTCCTGAATCCTTGCCAAGTCCAGCAATACCAAACATGCCAGGTTTTTGATTTATAGTTTGTGCAGCGTTGCATTTTAGCACTTATAAAACATTAGCCAGTATCTTAGAAACCATTACTCCGATCGACACGAAACCAACGTAGGAAATTTGAAAACATAGTGTGCCAGCTAAATATCATTGCCCAATTGCCAAAATTTTGATAGTAAATGGTAGAAAAATTCAAACAAAGTTGGCAGTCGGTAAATTTTTCTGTTCTCATATATAAAAATGTCTACAACTCCCAAACAAAATGATACATTTTCACCAAATTTTACACACATATGTATGGGCACAGTCTAAGGACACATAAAAAAAATTGGTGGGATTGCTCCTCTTTGTGGAGCTATAATTGAACAAAACATGATATTGACATTGACTACAATAGAGTTTTATAATATAAAATGCTATATTTCACAAATGCATTGGTGTACCATTACAAAACTTTGTATGTACCATCGTGACTATGACTTGAAAGTACTCAAATAGTTTTGATACAGTTATAATGGAATTTTAAATACATGCTAATAGTTTCTGTGAATTTTGCCTATTGTAAAGAGACATATTAATAGATTCCTTGGGTCATGCTTAGAACAGTGATACCAATGTTGCTTCAGCCAAAATTCCCTTACGCCATTTTGATTTTCTAAAAAAAAAAAAGAAACAAAAAAAAAAACCCTAAACCGTTGGTCTGCTTTTGAACAAAATCATATAATCTTCAGACCATGTTGACAAAATGTTATGGATTTTGTATCGATAGACAAAACCGTTTCTCAATAATGCATTTGGTCTGATGTGCCATGCCATGCTTAGCTCCTAAATTTGCTGTTGAAGTGCTTGGCCTGTAATTGCTGCTTGCAGCTATATTTATTATTATTATTAAATGATGTTTATAAATGATTAATTAATGCTGTAAAAGTGGAAAACTTGTAAATCTTGTAAACCATAATTGACAACTTCAAAGAATTTTTTTTTTTTTTAACCCTATTTTTTATTGAACCTTATTGCCCCTTAATTATGCATTGAACACGCATTATTTTAAAGAATAAATGACACTTTTATTTTAGGGTAATGTTCTGGTTATGTACCTGAAGCCAAGGAAAATAATAGGTAGATAAAATATCAACCATAAAATTGCATGACAGTAGATTAGGACCTGTTATCTGTGTCCATGTTATTATTGGCCAAGGGATTTCTCCAATCAGGCGTCACACTAAACCATCTGCCTAATGTTGGCTGCCGTGTTTAACGATTATGCCCCTTAAATAATGGAACCAGATGTAATGTCTTGGAGGTAATTGGATCGTTCCTCTCACCTCCTCTGGGGGAAAAGAAAAGCAGTGTTTCGATCCAGTCATGAATGCAACATTATTGTCAGCCTGAGTATCCCCAGGGAGTATCTGCATTATTAAAGTCACCTTTCTACCGACTTCCATCACCATAATCAACCGCCATCTCTGGATTGCCAGGTTATTTGAATATCCCATTTGCAATTGTTAAAGAATATTTTGTTGACAGTAGTGGATAATCCTATCGTAACACTTCTTCTCGTGCTGCTTTCGCCCAATTCAGTGTTAATCCGGCATGCACACAGACTTCATTAGACTTCAAAAACCTGTCTTAATAAATTAAATGACGTGGAAAAGTTGATGCACTGATATTGTGCTGTTTGTGTGGTTTCCAGGGTGTTGCTATGAAGTTTTCTGAGGAGGGTTTACTGTCCTTGAATTTAAACTGTCAGTTTAAATAATAAAACAAATATATATTTGATTCAGACTTTGAAGATGGGTTACTAAATCTAGCATTGATTAAAAATATACGAAGTAAGTTTATGTTCTAGATGTTCTGTATTTATTTATTGCCATTTATAGTATCAATTTAGCTTTTTTTATAATAATAGTTTTATTAAACAAAAATAATGCATATTTTGTAGCTAAATAAATAATAATAATAGTATATTATTATTATTATTATTATTATTATTATTATTATATACAAATATTATATTATATTTGTTGTTTATTTATTAGTTTTTTCCCCATCACTTTACTTAATTTAAAAGCTTGTTTTATTTTTGCAAATAATTACAACTGAATGTCCTTGCCTAAACGTCTGCCCGGACATGGCAGTGCTCCATATTAGTGTGGGGGTTTGACGCTGCAGTCCATCACCACAGGGCAGAGGACATCTTCATCTGTGAATAGACGTGCACATCAGATCTTGAATCATTTATGAAACTCACCACTACCCAGGAGAGCAGCCCCAAACAGGATTTATGAACGACTGCTGTAACTCAATGACGACTCTCAGCCAAAGTTTCCCATTAGAAAGCAATATACCTTTGGCCTTGCTTAGTTTATAGCCTGTGTCACGTTGCGGTCTGTCTGGGTCTTTGTCCTGGAATAATGGACCAACTGTACTGTAAGGTCACCAGAGTGCATTCAGGTGACAGGAAGGTGAATTTTAGATAGTTTTTCCTATCTTCTTATCGGGATGAGCTGAGGAAAAAGCACCGTGTTTGTTGCTGGTTTTCAGGATGCGTGCAGAATAAATGAGGCTGTCAGTTGCACGGAGTATTTGTGCAGCAGGTAGCTTTGCTTTCTGGAAGCAAATGAGAGGCTTAAAGGGTTAGTTCACCCAGATAGCAAATTTATGTAATTAATAACTTACCCTGATGTTGCTGACACTCCCTCTGAGTTCAAACAAACCAATATCCCGGAGTAATTCATGTACTCAAACAGTACACTGACTGAACTGCTGTGAAGAGAGAACTGAAGATGAACACCGAGCCGAGCCAGATAACGAACAAAACATTGACTCGTTCACGAGTGAAGAACCGGTTGCATCGGTATTTTGCACATTTATTTTTTAATACATTGTCAAATGATTTCAAATTTCTTAAATGTAATATATATATATATATATATATATATATATATATATATATATATATATATATATTGTTATATATATATATATATATATATATATATATATATTGTAATTATATATATATATATATATATATATATATAGGCTTTATATCAGCATCGGCTGTCAAACAAACATCTTCTACCCTACCATCGAAATATTGGTATTAGCAGTGGTCACTGAAAAATACATTTTGTACAAAAAAAAGAAAGTTTGTACATTTCTGATTGACACTTGTAGTTGAATTCCTGGTGATACTTGCATACTAAATTGTAGTCTGTGCTTTTTTTCCACCCAAGTACTGCATTACCAACTACTACCGATCTTTCTTTCTTCCTCTTCCATCTATATTTGCATTTACTTTAAAGTTTTGAACTATGACTAAATAGTTACCTTATTGATTTTCTGTGCTGCAAGCGCTGATGTTTTCTACTTGAAATGCATGTCTAGTTTTCCTATGTGACCATTTTTTTAAAACTTCAAAGACACAGGAAACCAAACACTCAAAAAAAGAGGAAATTTTAATTTAATTCTTCAGAAGAAGACTGTGTACAAAACGTGCTGCTTTCAAAGGTGATTTGAGGGTGGTTACTAAGGTGCTCTGTGTAGTTGTTAGTGTGTTGCTATGCTGTTGCTAGGGTGTTCAGGGTGGTTACTTACTGGCTCCAGTTAAAAGAGTTTACCCTCATGTCTTTGATATTCTGGTCTCTAGATATGGCTCAGGTCCCTCCTTCAATGCAAGTCAGATTGATTTTCACGTCTTTTATCATCTTCCATATGGAAACCATAACCAGTCTAACATCACACCTCTACTTAAAGTGATAGTTCACCCAAAAATGAATTCTGTCATCATTTACTCACACTTAAGTTAATTTATTTCTTCTGCTAATCATCTAAGAGTATATTTTGAAGATCGTGGGTAACCACATTGTTTCTGGTCCCCATTCACTTCCATAATATTTTCTTCCATACTATGAAAGTCAGTGGGGACCAGCAACTGTTTTATTACTCACATTCTTCAAAATAACCCCCCCTGTTTTTTGAAGAAGCAGAAGAATGAAACTCATGCAGGTTTGGACAGGTTTGGGTGAACTATCCCTTTAATAAGCAACATGAATTGAGGTATCATTCATATCTATAGCACAAATGTTCCGGGCTAGTTCAGATCCATAAGAGTGAATTTTATAACAGAGTTTTACCACATCAGGACATTATATGCATGCAGTGTTTCACATGAGATTCGCAAGATATTCCAGTGAGCACCTTTGTGACACTCACTCGTCTATAATTAAATGCTTTTGCTTTCGCTCAACCCCAACCCTCCACACTCTCTCTCCGGTCTGGCTAGATTAAAGTGGAGTAAAGGTATTGATGGACCTCCTGTGAGGGTATTGACTTGCTCCACTGTGGTTACTGTAATCAGCTTGATGAATTGGAGGGGAGTGAAGTAGCAGGAATGGCTGTAGTTTATTACTGGGACTGTCAGTTCTACACACCTATACACAAAGGTCATGATTTACTGAATGCATTAGTTCTTATAACACTTTGCCTTCACACTACTAGAACCGTTTTCATGGACAATTCAGTCCTCCTGTTGAATCGAGTTCACCTAACACCCTATAGCGGTTCCAGTTAGCTGAACATCTTTTAATGGGTGCTCCATTCAGTGCTTGCTTAGAAATCTAACAATTTTGTTACATGATGTATGTCCTCTGGAGATGCACAAAACGAACTGTCTGCGGAGAAAATTTGGGGCCATTACGGTTTTTGTTTTGATAGAAATTACTTATTTTTAACTTCTTTTCTCCTTTTTCTTTTTCTCTGTTGTTTTTCTTTTCTTTTTTTTTTCTCCCCCCCCCCATCTTTTATTGATGTCAGTTGTAAATAGCGTTTGCATGTTACCTGCAGTAATGGGTGTCTCCAGTGTTGTTTTTACTCATTACATTGCCTAGTTGTCATCTGAAGATGATGTCTTCTTGCTGAGTGGCTGCAGAAATTACAGTTCATATCAGTTCAACTCTCAAGCTTTGCCTACCTTTACTTTTTGCCAGGAAACATCTGAATCAATGGAACTCTCATCCTCCATCTTTCATTATCTCTATTGTACGGAATTGATTATTCTCTATAACGAGCAGCAGAAATACTTCAGTGTTAGCTTCCATTATGAACCCCATGAACCTTTACTCCTTGAGGACCTGTAATGACCACAGGCCACTAATGAGTCTCTCCTGGAAACGGTTGTTATGGCAGCAGCATGCGTTCAATGAGGCATAGATATAAATTGACTTGTTGCCACGCTGACAGTGTGTTATAAATGTAGTGCGATTGTACGAGGACGAGTGACTTGCTGTTTTGCATTTCTCTGATTTTGCTGCCGTATTTTAAGAGTACGTTTAGACTGAACGCAGTCTTACATATCCTGCATAACAAGTCCTGGGTGCATGTGTTAAATGTGTACGTGCTGGAGTGTGAAACAGTGTATTTTTAGTTTCTCCCAGACTGTGCAGAGGAGGTGCAGAGACTGCTGGATCTTAGCCCAGACTTCTAGCTCTAGAGTGTCTAATAATGTGTGTGAGTGTCCATCTGTTTATAAGAACAGCATCCAAAGTGTCTGGATAGAAAGGCTGATGTGCTTTTTTTCCCCCTCGATGGTGGGTGTCATTGTTGTAAGTTTTTTGACAAAACTGTGAGAGGTGTTGCAGACTGGAATGAGTGGATTCTGAAATGCAGTCGTTATCTCCCACCTTACAAACTCACATTTGCGGTCTTACAAAATTACACAACTTTTTGGGGTTCAAAAGTGGGGCATTGTACAATTATACAAAGTTGTAGAGGAAGGGTTGGATTTCAGAGCAGCAATGGCTTTATTGAGAGAATATCTGATGATCTCAGGTATCTGTGTTAGTTGGCAGGTTTTGAAGTTTGATGGATCTGTTTATTTAAGGCAAATGCTGGGTTGGGAAGCTCACATTACTAAACATCAGCTTTAGCTAAGCTCCAAACTAGGAAACCTTTAAAGCGAATAAGGCTCATATGATTCCATCTTCTTGTCATATCATTTTCTTTGATCTTTTGAAATAAGTTTGAGTTTGATGTATTATGTAGACAGGCTCTTTAAAGTTCACTAGCCGAAGCTTCCTCCCTTGTCTAACCAGACCATTTATTGAAACTAAGTTGCAGAAACATCTGGTTAACAAATTGGAATATCACAACAATGCGCGTTTTAGCACATGACTGTCTGTGTTTACATGTTGACACTTGTTCATTATTTAGAAACTCAGCCTGCCCTGTTGAAAAAAAAAAGTATATATATATATATATATATATATATATAATTATATTTATTTTACTAATGCATTTAAAATAAAAAAATTATTTTATTTCATAATGGTTTTATTTGTTTATTTAATTATATTTTTTCAGCCATCTTTATCTCTTTTTCCCTGACATGGCCTGGTTACTTCTAAGGGTGGTATAAGTGATGAAAATGGCGATGTTAAACTAAATTACATGAAGACATGTAGGATATGGCCGTTTTAATTTATTTTGCTGAATGGGCTGAATATGGGTCAAAGTTAGTGAAACCTTACAAGCTGCTCATTATTTAAAATGGCTAAAATACAGTCAAACTTACTACTAAAAGCAATGAACTCAGATATGTTTACACTAAATTCAACATTGATAATTGCTAATTTAAATAACTGAATAAATAATGAATGAATCTGTTAATAGTTAGTAGCTAGCGGGGCTGCAGTGTAATATTAAACACTATTGTAAGTGATTAATATTACTACATTGTAACTTAGAAAATATACTCTGTATATTCTGCACAGCATTGAGACTGATATTTTTTCTATTGAGTTATGCATTTGCTGATTTAGGTTAACCATGTGTGTAACTGACAGAAACACCAGAATTAATTCTGTTGTGTCCGAGTTGTAAAAATCCCAGCATATATTCAGAAATATTGTATGTATCAAAGATTGAGAACTCATGAATCCTCGTCCTTGTTCTTGAAATGTCACATCATGTTACAGTACCATTTCCTTCTGGGAAGACTCTCAGACTGAGTGTGTTGCGGGGGTTGAGCTGCTGAGAGCTCCGGGTGACAGAACAAAGACCTGAATGTTCGTTCTGTTTTTGCTCTGTTCTGCCCTTTTCTTAAACAGAACCAAATCATGTCAAACCTCTTGCCCGCATTTTTTGTTTGGTGTCACCTTTTGGGCAAGAACCAAGGCTGCTAAAAAAAAAAATGTCTGTTCTGTAGTTTCTATGTTATATGACTAGGATCTGTCTCCATATGCAGTTCATTTGGTTGTTGTAGTTGTTCGGATGATTAAGGTGTCTGTCTAATCACATATTTAGTCCTGTAAAATGTTATTCATTGAGTCTTTTTATTTTTTATATTGTGATGGAAAAAAACTGAACTATACATATCTAGTAGGGCCAGATAATACAGCTTTACAGTAAACATTTAATTTCTCATTATCAGAGTTGTTTTGATCCTCATCACAGATATTTTGATGCTAATTCAAATTATTTATTTTCTCTTTTTCTTTTTATAGACTTTGGCAACCGCAGCTGAGAATTTCCAAATGGAGCATCAATGGAAAGATGAATTTGAAGTAAGTACTTCTACACTGAACATTTGCAAGGTGCATATTCAATTATTCTCTTTGATTTATCATTTCAAATCAATTCAATCCAGCTGTTTTTTATCACCCTTTTACAAGGACATAAAGTGGCTTTAGAAGAAAAGATGTTAAAGGGATAATGGAAATTCTGTCATGATTTACTCACCCTCATGTTGTTCCAAACCAAAACAAAAGAAGAATTTTTGAAGAACCCACTGACTTCTATTTAGACAAAAAATACAGACATTTTTCAAATTATCATTTTTTTTCAACATTATGTGTTGCATAGAAAAAAAAAGGATATAGATTTGGAATGAATACAGATTTGGAATTACTCATGCATCACCTTGAGTATCCAAATACTATAATATAAAAATACATTGAAATTAAAATCTGCCATGCATCCCACATTTCTTGGGTACTGTTTACATAAGACCCATTTTTGCTTTCAAAAAGAGATAGATCAAATTGAAAGCAAGGATTTTAAGACACATTTTTTTAAAGTTTGACTTTTTTAAATTGACATGCTCAAAAACAGCACGAGATGCAATGCTGTAATGCGGCAATGCAAAGTCCAAAGAGATCTATCTTAGTGCATCTAGTGGTGGCATGAATTTAAATACTTTTCTGGTGGAGAATTTTACAGTGCAACTGTGTAACAGCACACTGTCAGCATGCTCATTAAAACACTGCTGCCAAAAATATCAACACTAACTGGCCAGCTTCCCTAATCGACTAGCTAGCTGGCTGCTGGATGACTAGTCAACCATATCTACTCACAAGTGACTTATCATGCAACTATGGTGGTCTAACAGCATGGTTCTGTGTGACCTTTCAGTCAATCAGATCGCATATCCAGACTTAAAGGGATAGTTCACTCACAAAAGTGAAAAGTAGCTATTTAAATCACCATTTCTGGCCAAAATATGAGTCCACAATCCATAATAACGCTTCATCCAGTGAAAACATCACGCTGCTGTCCTCTCGCATCAATGTCCACCGACATATTTGTTTTAGAATGTTTTTTTCACCCAAAAATTCAAAATCTAAATTTCATAAATGTCATTATTCACTTACCCTTATATTGTTACAAACCTGTATGTTTTTTTCTCCTTCTATGGAGGATAAAATAAAATATTTTGAGAAATGTCTCAGGTTTTTTTTTTTTTTTGTCCCTACAATATTATTTTTCTTCTTTATTTTTCTTCTAGTATCTTCTTTAATTCTCCACAGAACAAGGTATTTCGTACAAGTTTGGAATGGTGGCGAGTAAATGATGACAGATTTTGCATTATTCGGGCAAACTATCACTTTAACAGTTGTATTCATTAAAAAAATACAAATAAATAATAATAATCAAAGTATCAGTTTACATCCTGCACATTAATGTTTATTTAAGGCAGAACAAAAATGACTTACTTGATCACAAGAATAAATTCTGAATTCTGCAGATTTTTATTTAAATCATTCCAAATGAAGACCTCTGGCAGGAGATGCTATTGAAATTGATAATACCTCCGCTCGGTTTCACTGCTAAATGCTTTGGTGTGTTAGACCTCTTTGTTTATTTAAATCAAATAAAGAGTCTTTCAATTAAATGCAAACAAGTGAATAAACTGATGAATAAATAATCTGATTGTACCAATGACCAGAGTGTATTTCCTCTATGTGTCTTGTGTTTAAGTGGGGGAATGTGTTGCAGCTTATTGGATCTAATTTCACTTCCTACACTCCCTGCAGATGTCTGAAGATTTGATTTCACTGAATATACATTCTGCATTTCTTCCACGGATTTATTTTTACTGTAGGCACACACACACACACACACACACACACACACAAACACACCCACCATATGCTGTGAATGTTCAAAAATGCCTGACCCCGACAACACTGATGGCCCAGAGCAGTTTAACATCAGCTGGTCATCATGACCACTTGCTGTAGGACCAGGCTTTCTTTAGATCGCCTTAATATATTTCCCACTTGCTACAAAGCAAATGTCTGAAAGTTCAGATCTGTGGAACACATGCTGTATGCATAGTTGGCTTAGTACAGTGATACTTCCACTGTATGATTCGCATGATGGGGAGGTTTTATGAGGACATATCACAGGCATACTGTACGTGTTTTAAGATCTGGGCTGGTAACCAAAAGGTTTCAGGTTTGAACCCTATAATAGAAAATAGGTTGTGCATAAGTTACAAAATTTTTTTACCTCTGAGAACCCCCCCCCCCCCCAGTGGTTAAGGAACACATATCTTAATGGTGCTTTTATAACCCTTATGAAACCTGAAAAATGTTCCTTTCTTTTTAATTTTTTTTTTCTTTTTCTCTGCAGGAGGACGATATAGTTTACTATAATGCCAAGGATAATGTGAGTAAACAATTTTTTTTTCAAGTGCAGATACTACATCAAACATGAATAACATGAGCTCTTCTGTCCGGTTATGATCATGCGTTAGTGAGCAGTCAAAGTATTTCAGGCAGTGAGCAGTCAAAGTATTTCAGGCAGTCAAAATATGATGAGAATATATCTTCTCAGCTAATGCAGACTCAGCTGGCGTATACCCACTCGCTGTGTGCCATACATCCCAGCTGACAATTAGGATGAGTCTGAGTAAAACACATGGAGGGAGTGTGTTGACTAGTGTGTAAAAGTACAATATGGAAAGTAAGGCAGAAGGAACCTGAAATAATTTTATTTATTTATTTAATTATTATTATTATTATTATTATTTTATCTATCAGAAAGGACTGATTTTTCTGTACATATACCATTCAAAATTTGAAAGAAGTCACTCATCAAAGTTGCATTTATTTGATAGAAAATTTTGTGTAATATATATATATATATATATATATATATATATATATATATATATATATATATATATATGCTGATTTGGTGATTAAGAAATGTTTCTCATTATATTTAGTTGAAACCTTGATACATTTTTTGATGAACAGAAAGTTCATAACTGGATTTAATGGAAATATGTACAATACCAGAGCTGATTGTTGTTGTTTCTCTTCCAGCTTGAAGCCAATGAAACAGAAGGAAGAAAAAACCGGATCAGACCTGAATTTAAAGAAGACCCGTCATTCAAAAACCGCCTCACCTCCTACAACCATACAGCTGTGCATATCCCCACGGACATATATGACGGCTGTAAGTAACCCAACAACCCCCCCCCCCCCCCCGCACAGACACACTTCCATAGCGCTCTGCCCGCTCCGCTGTAACATATTATCTACTGCTGGGAATCTAATGAGACGCTCTGCTGCTGATTGCTTTGGATGTCAGTTATAAAACGGAGTATAAGTGTGTCTTTATAAGAGCTTTTGGAGGAGAATCTATTTGACAGCAAAGACTCTCTAAGGAAACTTTTGTCAGAATAAGTGCAGGTGTGATTGTTTGGAAAAAACCTACTGTATGCATGTGCATCTATTTAAACCGTATTTCACAAAGGTTTTTAAGCAGGGATAGTAGGCTGGCCAAGCCATAGAGTTAGACGGCTCTTTCCTATTGACCTTGTCATACACATACATGCACACAAAATGGAAGACAAATAAATTCAGGTAATTACTTTGGCCATTGTGGCCTTTGGTAAACAGAGTATTTGAAATGACCCCAAGGTAGACAGGTGTACCCTGTATTAAGCATTATGTTATATGGAGGATGAGCCTTATTTTTAAATAAAGAATACTGAAACAGTTCAGAGATCAAGTGATGCTTCAGTCTTTCCAGCACATGCTTACAGAGGTGGCTGCCCCTGTAATTTAAGAAGGGAGTTTCCTTGACACTTGTCTTGTAATTGTATACTATTTTATGCAATTATCTCTGAGTCATTTCCTAATGCTATATTGCTATTTCTTCAATGTGTGAGTCATTAAGGCATTTTGGGTAGGGTTGTTTCATCTGGTTATGTGTTGGTTATTAAAGTCTGTTAATTTTGTGATTTAAAGCAAATGTTATTGGCATATAAAGATCCAGGGATTCCCCCACTCACACTCAGAAATGAATATTGTTATACTCTGAAATGTGATTCTTTCAAATTTTTACAGAAGTATTTTCCGAACTTTGAAGTATGGGCTGCTTAAAATTGCATGAATCCTAGAAAAACTGCTGTTTTATGTACATTTATTACGTGCATGGATACTGTTGATTCCGACAGACCTGTATATTAAAAATAAATCAAAATACAAAAGATTTTTGTTTTGTCGATTTTGAGCATAGACTGTATAAAAACATGGACGTAGTGTCCGTGACATCACCCGTAGACTCCTGAAGTGTGTTTTTAAAGCCTAAAGTGTGCAGAGCGGGCCGTCGCCATCTTGGCAGCCCGTCACCGCGCGACTCTCCCAGACCATCAAAAATGGGCAAAAAGGCGGGAGCTACCTGCTGAAGCCACGGCCACCTAGCACGACGGCAGTGTCAGCAGCGGCAATCCACCTGTCACTCAAGTGGCCACGCCCTTAATTATGCAGAACTTTAAGTCTTAATATAATTTAAACGGATGAGTTATAAAAACATTCACCCCCCTCGCAGTTGTCATAAAGGGGAAAATTAGCTATTTAGACTGAAATCATTTTTTGCACCAGGCTGTAAACATGTTTTTTCTGCTGTGAAGTTGGGCATTTTAACATTGACTCCCTTTTGCAGCCAACCTCATCATATGGACTATTTTTGCAAGTTGCTTAGATACTTTTCCATTATTTTTGGATCTTGCCAGGTCTCTTTACCATTCATGTTAATTGTATGGATGAGACAATATGTAAAAAAATAGTTTAAGAAATGATGGCAGAATTAAATCTTTTGTATAAGCTTTTCCTTTAAACTTATATTTTATGGTTGGCGAGAGGGAAAATAACAAAGTGACAGAAAGAGACATAGATGGAAGGCGAGAAAGGTAGAGCTATAATTGGTGTGGTCTTGGGTCTGACCCGACCTTGTGCCAGAAGGAAACATAGTACGTGTATAGAATCGAGTTGGCGACAGGCCCTCTCATACTCTGTGCTGAAACACAGTTGTGTGTGAGGAATGTCCAATATTACTGAAGTGTCTAAATGGCCATTTATTCCAGAGGTTGTTGACTCAATGAGCAATGAGAACCTAGTGGCTTTCTCTAGCGACTCTAAAAGAAGTTTGCACACATCAACCTCTATCAAACACTCAGAAACCACAAATAGCCTGGAACCACCAGCACACACACACATAGACACACAGAAATAACACAGATCTGCTGCTCCCGTCGGGGAGAAAATTGGATTTTCGTGGATAAAGAAATACATCATTTAGGGTTTCCTATGGAGGAGGGTGGGTGAGCCCCCAGTGCCACAGTCAGCTTACACCAAGAACAACTTAACCATGATTAAGACAGACAACTCACAGTGGGTGCTGGCAAATTTACCCTCCTTCACATCCAAAAGGGTTGATGTAATATAAGTAGAGCCTGATGAAATAATCAATACTTTGAAGCGTTGAGATTTGTTACTTCACAATACTGTACTGAAAAAAAAAATCTTTTTATTTATTTATTTTTTTACATTTGATGTTATAAAGAAATAATATTGACTGTCAAATAGTGCAAGGCTGTCAAAAGGCGTAATGTACTGTGGCCAGAGCATGTTAGAGGTGTGAATTTGATTTCAGTTTGTATTCAATTAAAGCAAAGTGCACTTTTTTAATTAATTATTATTTTTTTTTATTGTTGTGTTCATGTTTTACCCCTCAATCAAAAAGGGCTAATGGGCAAATTTTTGTGCATAAAAAGCTTTAAACGTGTGTAGAAGTTTTATCTTCACCCCTTTATTCAAATATTAAAAACTGATTATATTATAGTCAAAGTATACTGTAATTTTTTTGGTGAGCTTTTTATTTTCTGTGCTTTTTTTTTTTTTGCATGGTAAAACAAACCCCATATTTCATGATAAGCTGTTGTTTGCCGTTTAGCCAAATAATTTTGTCAGTTAAATACTTTAACCAAGTTTAATTTTTTCCTTTTCCCAATATAACGTTCCTCATATTTTGATGGTTTAATTAAACTAGTTAAACATGGATGGATGGATGGATGAATGGGCATATAAATGGGTAGTGGATGACAGATGAATTGATAGATGGATAGATAAGTGAACAGATGGATATGGCACAGCTCACATTTTTTCTTCAGAGAAAGTGTAAATCTGATTATGTCAGTATTACTATAATATGTGCTATTCAATTCAAACATAACCTGATTTGTTGCACAGGCTGCAGTTCCTCTCAAGTCATTGATCAGTCTTTTTGTCTTTTTAGACAAAAGGATGAAGAAAATATGCCTCTCATTTGCTTCTTTTTCTCAACCCTGCCTTCCTGCCTCTTCTCCATGCTAACCAATAAAACTGAAGTTATGATTGTTATAACACTGAATTTTTCATGCTTCATTACAATAATTGTTGACACGCAGGGTGTTTTCTCACCTGATTAGCATATCTCTACTGGCAATTCTGACTGCCTATCAGCACACGGCCTTTTTCAGAAGCAAAAGGTTTGATAGGATGATTATAGGTTTCCATGGTTCCTTCAGTGATGATGTAGTACAGTCAATCAGCTTGTTTGCGGGTGTGGAGATGAAGAGCCCCTGCACAGCACAGAATTATTCTGTTAACAGCATTTGAGATGAGAGTAAATTACGCTTCTCTTTGTGTCTCTCCTCCTTCTCTCACTTCATTTCCTCTCTGTGGACTGTGCAAGTCAATATAACCATTTATAACCATGACCTCTATAAATAGATTAAAGTATTCAAATATTTTATGACGTTAGTTAATGGTGATGTAAAAATAAATAAATAATAAATAATTTATAAGAATTCATTTTGCATTCAATTTGATGTAATTTGAATTCAATTTGAAGTAAATAAATAATTTGTTTGTTTGTTTGTATGTACAGTACTGGTCAAATTTGGAATTAGTAAGGATCATGTTCTGAAGGATTATATATGTGACACTGAAGACTGGAGTAATGGCTGCTCAATATTCAGCTTTATTATAACAGAAATAAATGACAGTTTGTTTTGAATCAGTTTTATATTTTATGTCTATACAGTTTTTTTTTAATTTTTCAGTTTTAGTTAAGTATTTCAAGTTAAACTTCATTTAAATGAGACATTGCCTTGGAAACTGGCTGAAATAATTATAGTAAAAAAAGTTAGTTTTTTTTATTTAACATTTGTTTTATTTCAGTAAACATTTATTTTATTCAGAGTGATTATTTTTTATTAATGGTTTTCATTTTAGCCTACTACAGTAACCGTGATATTATTCATCTAATAAATGTTGCCTTGATGAGCATAAGAGACAGACAGAAAAAAAGAAGAAGAAAAAGAAAACTATTTATTGTAAACTTTTGACTGGTATAGTGCAAATACACTCTTTGAAATAAAGGTGCTTAAAGGTTCTTCACAGTGATGCCACAGAAGAACAATTTTTGGTTCCACAAAGATCCATTCAATCAAAGATTCTTTAAAGAACTGTTTCTTTCTTACCTTTTTATAATCTGAAGAATCTTCTTTCACTACAAAGAACCTTTTGTGAAAAAGAAATGTTCCTTCAGATGTTAAAGGTTCTTTATGGAACCATTCAGACAAAAAGGTTCTTCTATGGCATGGTGAAGGACCTTTATTTTTAAGTTACAAATTAATTTACCAAATTATCTGTTTAGATATACATAAGCTATGATGTGCTATAGTGCATCTAAGAATAAGAGTTTACCATAGTACAAAAAAAAAAGCAAAACAAAAAACCTTTGTTGACCACTAACCTGCATATTGGAATAATAAAAAAACAAAGCACAGCAAAGTGTTTTGTTTCATCTAGATTCCAGACTGAACTCATAACAAATGATCAATGAAAAATACGAAACATTGTAAATTATTGCCTGTTTTCCAGCAACCATTGTGTTAAATGAGCTGAACTGGACTGAAGCGTTGGAGGATGTCTTTAAGAAAAACCGAGAAGAGGATCCTACGCTACTATGGCAAGTGTTCGGCAGTGCTACTGGATTAGCTCGCTATTACCCAGGTAAGTGCTTGTAGTGTCTGTTTTATTCTGAACTCACACATTTCAGTGCATGTTTCAATCAGAATCACACACAAACACACAGATAAACATTCTCCCCATCCCTTTGCAAGACTCCGCTGTCTCTAATTGGTAAACATAGCATGCAGTCCCAGCTCAGATTACACCAAATTTTCATTACAAATTATAATATAAAATATCTCAGCAGCTCAGCAGAGAGCTTATTGTATTCTTCTGAGATTTAATGATGACAGAGGAGAAAAGTAATTAGGTGCTCAATTCATTTTCATTACTTTCAGATTTGTAATTGGTAAGGCTTTACTAAAAAAACGTTGCATATAAATAGTGTATCAGCCACCATTGAACCTCCGTCCCCTAAGAGTTTACATTTCTGAAATGAATATGTGTTGCTTGTAGAGGAATAATTCTCCAATAATTCTGCCACCCTTATGTTTTTGCTAAACCTGTATGACTTTGCTAAACTATGTATGTCTGTCAATCTTCAAAAAAGGAGGATCATAAAAGAGGTCCATATAACTTCCGAAGCCATACAAACACTTTGTGTGAGGAACAGATCAAAATTATTCACTGATAGTCTCCACTGGGCTATAAACAGTTAAAGCTGGGTCATTGAATAATTGGACTGGAGAAAACTAGATAATTGAACAAATCATTGTTTCAATTGATGTATGAACCAAATTGACTCAAAAGAATGATTCATTCACAAATGTTTTTCTCATGAATGTTTTTGAATGCAGCATGAAGAGCAAAAGGCAATATTTTAAGAGAATGTTACAAAAAACCCTACTTGAACTTGCATCATCACAATTTTTTATTGTTACTGGCATATTAGTCAGTTTCTCTTTTTCAGACTCTGAATATAGTGCACAAGTAATATGGACCACTTTCATGATTTATGTAAGGTTTTTTTTATTTTTTATTATTATTATGGTGCTTAAAGACCTTAGTCCTCATTCACTTTTATTATATTGAAAGGAAAGCCTGGTTTAGTCTTCAGAAATTCATCATTTATATTCCATGGAAGAAAAAAGTCATATGGGCTTGTGTGGTTTCACATTTTTGGGTGAAGTATTCCTTTAAGACTGTAATATAATAAGATGTGGGCTCCCAACTATTGATTGTCTCCTTATAGATACATATGCGCTTATAAAATATTGATGTTCTTGTAAACTTCAATTAATTAAAGCCGGCAGAACTCTGGTCGATTACTTTGTTACAGCCAAATCGCAGTGTCTCAGACTATCTGTCAGCATTTACATCTGCAATCCACTCACTAAATGTCAGAACCAAAGTGGGATGCCATTTATGAAGAAACACGTCTTGTTAGATGTTCAGCTGCGATATAGTCACAGGTGAGCACCCTCATTTGCACCAGGTTATTTTCTCCATTAAAGAGAAAAATCGAAGCTGAAATTCTACTGGGGCCACCAAAGCCCTATTTTCCCCCACATGTCGGCTCACTGCAGTCAATATGAACCACAAACCACCCCCCACTGGTCACAGAAACAGGTTTCTAGCGAGGCTTGCTGATGTGCTCATGACATAGATGTGACAAATCAAATGGATTTTGGGATCAGGGGTCACTCATATTTCCATATCCTGTCTCTGTCCATTCAGCTTCCCCTTGGATGGATGCCAGGAAAACACCCAGTAAAATCGACCTGTATGATGTGCGCCGGCGACCTTGGTACTAATATGTGGTTCTGTGTGTGCGCTCTGAATTATTTGTATTTGTTCCCTTTTATTCTTGAACCTTCTATTCTTTGTTCTCTCAGTTTAAAATTCTCCTTGAAAGAGATCCAGAATATTTCTTTCTTTGTATCCAGGTATGTTCAAGGTGCCGCTTCGCCCAAGGACATGCTGATTCTTGTTGATGCGTGAGTATTATGTGTATGTGCTTTTTAAATTATATTATAAACTTTTTTTGCATCAATTTGCATTTAGTCTTACATGCTCAATCCATCCATCTAGCCATCCATCGATGATAAAAAAAAAAAATATCATAGTTATCATTTGACTCACCCTCATGTTGTTAAATGATGACAAGAGTTTTCTTTTTTGTGTGAACTTTATTTTTAACTGCTGTTGTGTTTGTACTGGTGTGTTGCAGGAGTGGAAGTGTGTCTGGACTGACCCTTAAATTGATCCGAACTTCTGTCAGTGAAATGCTGGAGACACTTTCTGATGATGATTATGTCAATGTTGTCCATGTAAGTAAGATCATGTGGCATGTGTGCACACTGTTTGCAAAGTAACATTGTAACTAGTAACATTGCATTTTCTCTGTTTTTCACATTTCCATATTTTTCCAAGCAATTCTGGAACATTGTTTTGCACCAGTAAATTTTTTTTCTAGAATTTGTCGGTTTTGTTGTAACATTCGTTTGTAATTTGCTTAGGATAGCATCCAATTAGCATCTGCTAAATTAGTAGCCTACATGTGAATAGCGATAATGGTAGCAACAATTTGGAGTCTCGTTGAACAAAGAGTTCTGTTGACAAAGGTGTTGTTTTCTTTATAGTTGTTAAAGGAATAGTTTGCTCAAAAATAGAATAAACTCAGTCTTAGGTAATCCAAGATGAAGATGAGTATGTTTCTTTATCAGAACAGATTTGGAGAAATGTAACATTACATTACTTGTTCAGCAATGGATCCTCTGCAGTGATTGGGTGCCGTCAGAATGAGAATCTAAACAGCTGATAAAAACATCACAATAATCCACAAACAATCCACAAACTCCAGTCCATTAATTAACATCTTGTGAAGTGAAAAGCTGTGTGTTTGTATTAAATTAATCTGTCATTACGATGTTTTTATTTTTAAACTGTGGCTTCCAGTTCAAAATTTAGTCTACTGTCCATAATAATGCATTCCCCAGTCAAAAATTGACTCATCTGAATCAGGAGAGAAATATGCACAAATCAAGCATACAGAAACATGTGTTTTACTTGTGGATTATTGTGATGTTTTTAACAGCTGTTTGTACTATAATTTTGACGGCACCCATTCACTGCAGAAGATTAAAAGGCAAGTGATTTAATGCCTATTTTCTCCAAATCTGTTCCAAATAAGGAAAAAAAAACTCATATACATCATGGATAGTCTGAGGGTAAGTACATTTTCAGCAAATTTCATTTTTTGGTAGACCATCATGATGCTCATCCTCATGTCATTCAAAACCTATGTGAAGTTCGTTCTTCCAAGAAATATGCATTTCAGTTGATCTGTTAGTATCCAAAAAGTGTCGCTTCACTGCATTAGCAACTTTGTGGATCTAATAAAAGTTGTTTTCACTACTTGAAGTTTGGACGACAAAATTTGGTTGTAGAAAGTGCTTTAAGAAGAAAAATGTGTGTGTAAATAACAAACTGTGTGAACAGAATGGGATTAATCGCTCAGAAGAGTGTGACAAGTGTATTTAGCTACAGCTGTACAGTAAAAATGTAACAAGACACTGTTACTTGGAATTCAATTTTAAGTGAGGAGTATCTAGCGATGCAACAAGAGTATGTGTGTGTGATACAGAGAAAGAGAGAGAGAGAGAGAGAGAGAGAGAGAGAGAGAGACAGAGGAGTTGTAATGAAATATGGATCTGGCTGCAGCTTGCCACTTGAAAACAGGCGCTTAACGAAAAGGCTGCTTCTTGGCTCTGTGTGCTGAATTGAAAATGGTTGGAAGATATCAGCCTGAGTGAGAAAGAGAAGGCCAGAGAAAGAGGGAGGAAATTGCTGTATATCATTCGTCTTGGAAGGAGCCTCCAATCCATCTTGGCTAGCTGATCTTTTTCTTGGGTGCTGCCAGCTTTGTTCTCAACTTTTCCTCTGGCCAAAGGAGCTCATAGTATGCTCGTGTCTGAACCTGCCATGAGTGTAGCAGAGTGCATTATTTCATTATTCATTTTATTACAGCCAAAATTGAAGATTGTTTCATTATTTACTTACACCTATGATGTTCCAAACCTTAATTGCTTTTTGCCTCTATGTCCTTTTCAATTAAAATAAACATAAAGCTTTCAAGCAATTTATGTAAGTACTTTACATCAAGCCTCCTGTAGCTGATGAATGATTCATTTGAGTCAGATCAGAGTCAGTCAAATGATTCTGATTCTTTCACATAATTAGATTTATTTATTAATCACAATGGTCTGTTCCTCCTGACAGCTCACTTGAGAAAAATATTGTGAATAATAAATTAAAATATGTTTATTTCTCACACTTTGCATGAATTCAAAGGACTTGGAATATTGTGGACAAGTTCATTTGACCACATTTATGATGCTTTAATGTTGCTTTGGTGGCCTTAAGCTGGAAAGCTTCAGTCCCCATTATTGTAACTACATGGAAAAGAGCATAAAAAGATAGTGAAACCGGTTTGAAATGAAAAATCTTGTTCAGTTTTTTTACTCAGGGTTATATTACCCCAAAAATCATGCTTGGCATCCCACATTTCTTAATCTTCAGTGAATAAAGTTTGATTAATTTATTGTTTTCACTTCTCAGGGGATTGTGAGGTTTTCTTGCATTGGGGAATCACTGTTCCGATAAAGGATTAGCTCTGTGAGATCTGTCAACAGGATTCGCTTCAGGGAGCATATGCCAATGAGAGTGTAGCGTTTGGTTATGTGTGTGAGTAGTTTGTGTGTATTTGAGCGAGAATGCATCAGTTGGATACCCGAAGATCAAATAGAGTGTGTGTTTTTACAGATCAGTAGTTTGAGAGCATCTGTGGTTTTAAATAAAAGGGCTTTGTAAGCATTGTGTTGGTTGAATTTATAAATCTATAATATGGTAGTGATTTTATAGACTATTGATCACCACCAGTGTAAACAACAAGTGCAATAAATATGGTAGCTGTTTAGTTTTTATTATGATCAATATACAGTTTTATGACTTTAGCAATGCAATACAAATACAATATCTAATAATTTAATTAAGGTTTTAATTAAGCTCCCCTCATGAATATGTATACGTTTTGCTTGATAAACAAAGCCAAGCCCTTCTTTTGCAAAATATATCATGCATTCCTGTCAAGTTACAGTGAAGAATAAGTCTTGGAATAAAAATATATTGTAATACAGGCTGCGTTTGGAATTTAATACTAGTGTGCTGCCTACTGCATACAGCACAGTAGATATGTATACACAATATATGCCTGCTACTGGTGTTTGTGTGTGTGTGTGTGTGTGTGTGTGTGTGTGTGTGTGTGTGTGTGTGTGTGTGTGTGTGTGTGCGTGAGTGCAGCACGGGGGCTCTCGACTGTCTCCTACAAACAAATGTTGCTCATTTTAACAAGGGTTTGTAATATGATGCCACATACACAGTAACCAAGGCTCTCATAACAACATCTCAAGGATTTCATAAATCTTCATACATTTTTGAAAAGCCATTTGAAGGAAATGATGAGATTTGGTCATTTGATCATACAGTATTTGTGGGCCAGTGATGCAGGCGGTTACACATAGGATCATAAAAATGGGTTTGGGTTATGCATTTGAGTGTAAAATACACCACATCTAAATGAAAACAATTCATGAGAACAATGTGTTGATTATACAATTTAATATTAATTTTACAATAATATTCAAACATTATGCATAGTTTTTTTTCCCTATCCAAAACAGAATTTCTCATCTATTTTCAGTTTACTATGGTGCACCAAAATAATAAAATGTGAATAAAATTGCCTAAATTTCACACATTGCATTGCATATTTAATCAAACCATTTTAATCAAACCATGATCAAAGCAATTATTTACACTGTTAATCAGCTGCATAATCCATAATTAATTGAATCTACATATAATTCAAATATTTTTTATTTGTATTTAAATATTTTTAAGGCTTAGTCAAAGCAGGTTAAACAAATGCATGCTTTCTTCTTTCATAGATAACACTACATTCAGCCTTGTCTTAACATAAGAGCTGTAATCATTATAGATGCATATCCATGCAAATGTGACATTTATAGGAAGACGAGACAAAGGAAATACTGTATGCCATATTAATGATAAAACATTCTTTCTCTTTGCTGACCAGCTAAAGTGTGTCAAATTTCCGTTATTGTCCGAAAAAAATATTTAGGTTATTGATGCTCATTAGGGCTCTGCTGTGGCAACCACCACTGTATTGTTCAAGGATATTACCAGATTCATCACTTATATTGACTCATCAGTATAGGAATGATTTTCATAGGAAATGATTGACTAGTGCAATTGACCTGCAGCATGACAAATAATTTGAACGTTGAACATAAGATTACATCTTAAAATTGGTCCCTTGTGGTTATACTGGTTTCAATAGTTGGATTTATTGCAGGAAACATGTCCCTTTCTCTGGTTGGAGATGAAGAATGGAATAAGATTTTCAGTTTATGAACCCCCCCCCCCCCCCCCCCACCTCCCACACACAATCTGTACAGGGTTTACTCCCTCTCTAAAAAGAAAAAAAAATTGCAAATGTGACCTTAATATCTACCATCAAATTTATGCTTCCGGAATCTCTGTAATATCTTAATTGTTTCCTCTATACAGCAGTGAGACTAAATAGTGAGTGCTTCTCAGATTTTTATTTTTGGTTGTCTCTTCTAAGGTTTCAAAAGTGATTTTAACCATGTATCTAACTGCTTTTACATTATCCAGCATATCAAGCCAGTTCATTTAATAGCTGTTATTTACACTGTGGTCTACACTGCTTGATTCTGGTTTATCAAGCACAGTGGTTGCCTGTTTATTTTTATATTTATTTTTGTATAATAATTTGTATCACTCCATGCTCTTTCTTTTCGCATATTATACTAATTTAAACTTAAATACAGAATAAAAGCAATATTTTATTTCCACTTACCATTTAATTTTCAAATATTCTAATACGCGAGAAGAAAGAGAGTTTGGAATGTATCACCTGCCTTGATTGTTGGCTTTTCTAAAAAAAAAATGTTTAATATAAATATTAATGAAAAATATTTTAACTCTGGATTATGCAACTTAATTAAAGGCATAAATATTTGCTCTGATAATAATTTGATTAGATTCAAATTATATAACAAACAATGCAATGCATCATGCATGTGAAATTTAGTGAATATATTATGCTTATTAAATGGCTACTTAATAAATGAAAATAAAATATTGATTTAATTTTGTGAGTAGCTATGTAATATGTCATTATTCTGCATAATCCATATTTAAAATATTTTATTTATATGTATATAATAATATCTAAAACTTATTGTTCTAAGCTTATGCTTACTTAACTTTTTCTCAAAATCATCCAAAAATAATGCTTATTTCACTCAAATATGGAGGTGCATAAGCTCAGATCAATGAGGCCTATTATTAATCAGTTCCAAAAAAGACCCTTCACCTCCATATTGAGGTCCTAATTCTATTTTTATTTCTCCATAGGACTTTTCAAAGAAGCAACTGAGGAAATGTTAATACTTAACTTAAAGCATAATTGAAAACTCCTTTAATTCCCCTGAGCTGTGAACGAGCAACCCATGAGCAATAAAACGTTTCTCTGGGGTGAGACGTGACAGGACGGAATTAGAGTGTTCTTGTTATAATCAACTAAGCCGTCTACACCGCGAGTGTTTGCCGTCTGGTGTGTGTAGGGGTCTGTGTATCATCAGTGTGTCCTATTCCTCTATTTATAACCCACCGTATGCTGAGAGCAGTGAGTCACGGGCCTCTGTGGCGATAATTCAGAGCGTTAATTAAATATTCAGTCAACGCTAGAGCGACTAATCGAACCGTGACTCTATGGTTCATTCAGCAGACACTGTGACATCCGGCTCATTCAACAGAGCACAGACACCTGATCCCACAGTTACATCAATGACTGGCGCATGTGTCCTAATGAAGCAGACGTCACTCTCTGTCCGGCCAGAAAATCAAAGTCGGGAAGCCTTTTGAGTTGACATCAATGACAAATAAGCACTGGATCATTAAAAATAGATGGAAACTGCACTACGGCATTTGCCACAGAATGTGCATCATGTGCTTTTTCACATCCTCGGGGAGAGCTGGAGATATAGTAATCATTTAAATTTTTGCATGAGCTTGCACATACCTCCTCATTAGCCGTAATTGACTTGCACCTTTTAATTATTCTGACTTTTCACATTGTTGGTGTTACAGGAGGCACCGTCACTGGATAAGGTACAAATTAGTGTCCAAAAAGCATCTTTTTTTTTTTTTTTTTTTTTTTTTTTTTGTAGTGAGAACTGTTTGATAAGTTAAATTAACTATTAAGTGTCTAAAAATTTACATAAAATGAAAAGTAGCTAGTTTTAAACACAGGCAGTGTCTTTTTTCCCCTTTAATATGGTGATTTTGCCCTAACTCTCTTCTAGTTTTAATTGCCAATTTTTATATTTATATATATATATATATATATATATATATATATATATATATATATATATATATATATATATATATATATATATAATTTTACTTTCACCAACCAACTTTTATTTCCTTTATTAGAAAATAAACACTAAATAACTTGCTGACTATAACTAACTAAATAAATCTCTTTACAGAGGTCTTGAATATATCCGTAAACTTACAGAAATATGTTTATCAACTCTTTTTTTATTATTACCTTTTTGTTTTATTATTTCTCTCTCCACTTTTTTTTTTATTTATTTATTTATTTATTTATTTATTTATTTTTTTTTTTACTTTTGATCCCTAAATTCCCTTTACATTTTAACTTATTTGATTAATCGTTTTAGGGTACATCTGTTACTATACATCTATAGCTACAGTATTTAAATTTGATTATTTTCATGCTCATTACAATAGATAAGAAATAAACTGTTAATTTAATATTGATTTTAACATCATGAGGTTGAAACCATAAAAAGTGACTTTATTTTTAGGATTTTTTTCCTTATTTGTGGACTATTAGAGCCTGGAGTAAACCATGTACTGTTTTCCCTTCTTTATCCTCCCGCGTTCATTCTTCCTCTTTTTTCCTCTGTTTCCCTCTATTTCCATCCTCCACCCAAGTGTATTTTCTTGTTCTCAGTCTCTCATGCTTTGAAGTAGCAGGTTCACAGGGGTCAGTCGCAATAAGTGACAGAACACAGAGAGCCCTATCTGAACAGAAAATTAGAAACTTGTAAGGGTATCCAGCTTGTCAGCTCAAATTATTTTCATCACTGTACCACAACGCATGTGCATACTCTCAAACACCTGCAGAGATTCTGACCACAGTATACAGATCTTTTAAGTAACTTTTGTTGTGATTATTTTGCTTTGAATGAACAATGAGAAGGCCAATGGTTTTTAACTTACTGTATGCCTCTCTCTCTCTCTCTCTCTCTCTCTCTTCCTCTCTCTCTTCTTTTTCAGTTTAACACAAAAGTGAATAACACAGCGTGTTTCGACCACCTGGTTCAAGCTAACGTTCGCAATAAGAAGATCTTAAAAGATGCAGTGCAGAACATCACAGCCAAGGGCATCACCAACTATACCAAAGGCTTCGAATTTGCCTTCAATCAGCTGTCAAATGTATGAAGATTTGCTGTTTTTGGGAGATTTTGTTTGAAAAATGTATCTATAAATAGAAAAAAAAAACTGAACACGTATTCAGTCTTTCTTCTCAGTCCCTCAGTCTGCACTTTGTGTGATTTCCTTTCAGACTGGCTCAAAAGAATGTCTATAATAATGTAAAAGCTTATTTCACTCTGGGTCCTCTTTTTACCTGATGTTAAAATACTGTACAGTTTGATAAGTTCAGTTTAAATAGTATTCTTCCCACAGTCACTGATGGATTCAGTCATAAGCTGACTTAAGGTAAGAAATATTGTACTAAGCCACAAGTCGAAGGCTGAAATCCTGGAATCACCTCTGCTTAGTATTTGAAGGGTTCTGATGAACCCTGATGAAGGTTTAGTAGTAGTATTATTGTGTTCTGCTGCTTTCTGCTGGTCGTTCTGTGTAACTGCTATGATTGTGCTTATTTCAGCCAAACATCACCAGAGCAAACTGCAACAAGATCATAATGTTATTTACTGATGGGGGCGAGGAGAGGGCAGAGGAGGTCTTTAGCAGATACAACATTGACAAAAAGGTGCGTGTGAAGCTGGAGTTTACACGGTTTGTAATAAAACATTTCTAACTAACGTGTAACATGTTGAAATAATACACTTTGCGTGTGTGTGTGTGTGTGTGTGTGTGTGTGTGTATATATATATATATATATATATATATATATATATATATACGGGCACACACACACACACACACACATATTATACATTTTATATAGTAGGTCCTAAAACAAGTGTCATCCATAATAAAACATGCTTTATGTAATATATATGCAGCAAACCCACAATTATTGGCAGCCTACATTGTTGGATGTCAAAATGATTTTAAACATGAAGCCTTAAATGCCACTCCCCCTTCCAGGATGCACTTTTCTTGATTGTATGCCAATTTATTCTTTAGGGGTGCCAATAATTTTGGTCCAAATGTTTTTTTTTTTTTAAAGAATACACTATTCTTATAATGAAACTACATTTTTGTAGGAAATGTTGGTTCTAAATAAATAAGCAATTTGAATTATTATATGTAGTGTTTATTTTACAATGCAATATATTTAGACACATTTTATAACACACCATAGTACATTTTTGGTGTGCCACTAATATTGGAGTAATATTTATTTATTTATTTTTCAGCTAAATATGACCAAGCGTGAACTTTTTGGCATAATACAATAAACGGTGCTCTGAATTAATATACTAAGCTGTTTGATTGCAGGTACGTGTGTTCACATTCTCTGTGGGTCAACACAACTATGACACCGGGCCAATAAAGTGGATGGCCTGCGCTAATAAAGGTAAGTATTGCTCAGTCTGTGTTTGCCCCCTAGTGGCAGAAGCACAGAAATCATTCTTACATCTCACAGTCTCCTTTTAGCAGGTTCAGCACTGGATTGCTAAAAATAAATAAACTAAATGATATGTTTCTAGGATATTTCTACGAAATCCCATCCATTGGAGCCATACGCATAAACACACAGGTCTGTGTATTGCCAAAGCATTTCAAATGTGATTTGTTTTCATATGGTCCAAGGATGACCATCTGTTAAATGCTTTGTGTTCACGGTTTCTTAGGAGTATCTAGATGTTATGGGCAGGCCGATGGTCCTTGCAGATGCCAAACAGGTGCAGTGGACCAACGTGTACCTGGATGCTCTGGTACAACCTTTTTTTAATAAACATCATAGAAACTGTAAGTGCATTGTGTTTGATTGTCTTTTGTGTTCTCTTCATGGCTTCAGGAGTTGGGCCTCGTCATCACTGGCACGCTACCTGTGTTCAACAAGACCAAATCCAGGGAGGGCGGATCTGGAAACCAGGTCGGTCCATTGTTGATGGATTTTCCATGGATTTTTTCTTGATTTTCCAGTTTATTTCTAAAGTATGGAAGCACTCACTCATTTTTTGTTAGTATTACTTTGCATAATTTTGGATGAAAGTGAAATAATTAAGACAATAAATAATGTGGAGTGACACATATGAAATATGGGCATTATGTATTGACAGAAAAATCGAAACAAATCTATTTGAGCTTCTTCAGGGTAAAACGGGTGACCGAACAAGACGTTTAAAATCTGGAATATCAGTTATACATAAATGATAGGTTTATTAAATCCACATATACGATACCATTCAAGTGTTTAAGGTTGATGATATTTGTTTTTATGTTTTGGAAAGAAGTATATTATGCTGCCCAAAGCTGCATTTATTTGATTAAAAATACTGTAAAAACTGTAATGTTGTTAATTATTATTACAATTTAAAATCACTGTTTTCTATTGTGGTATATTTTAAAATGTAATTTGTTACTGTAATTGCAAAGCTGAATTTTCAGCATCATTACTCCAGTCTTGTGTGTCACATCATCCTTGAATTAGTGCTCAAGAAACATTTCTTATTATTTTCATTCTATTTACACACACACACACACACACACACACACACACACACACACACACACACACACACACACACACACACACACACACACATATATATAATTTATTATTTGTATTAATTTTGATTCAGTTTTGCTGGATAAGAGTTAATTTCTTACAAAAAATAAAAATATTACTGACCCCAGATTTATCAATGGTAGTCTCAGTAGTGCTTGTCTTATGGTCAATTTTGTATAAAACCTGAAAAAGTATTTGTCAAATTGATCCTATATATGTAAAAGGTTTACATTCTCTCTACATTAACCGCAGCCTATATAGAAAATGCAAAGATTACTTCTGATTTGTTAATGTGTGTTGTTACATTACAAAATAAACAGTGTGCGTATATATTGGTTTAAATGCACACAGGTCCTTAACTGCACAAACAAGATCAATGTTTCAAACTGTGCCCCAAAAGCAGGAAAAAAAACTTTTGAATGAACATACACCAGAACACCAGATGTGTCATTAACAGGCACAATGCTCTAATAATAGCCCAATTCTTGGAATAAACTGCTATTTTTGTCACATTTAAAGGAGATAAAGCTACTGACGCAAACCTCATTATCTCTTGAATGTATTAACCATGTGGACAGTGACCTTCTCAGGAACACTACGAAAGTAACAGATATGGAAAAGTAACAGTATCTTATCATAAACTTTCCCAGTTGGGGGTCATAAGATCCATACAGTACGTTGTTTGTCTAGTAAACCGTTTGACCCTTTGAAAGTTGCCATTATTTTCCACTCACTGACTGCGTCACTGGCTTCTTTGATAAGGTTAATATCCATTTCCAGTATGGATGACAAGCACTGAGGCCGTTTAGAAGGGATGCTCTACACATTCACATAATTTCAAGGCGGTTACAACCCGAATTCCGGAAAAGTTGGGACGTTTTTTAAATTTTAATAAAATGAAAACTAAAGGAATTTCAAATCACATGAGCCAATATTTTATTCACAATAGAACATAGATAACGTAGCAAATGTTTAAACTGATAAATTTTACACTTTTATCCACTTAATTAGCTCATTTAAAATTTAATGCCTGCTACAGGTCTCAAAAAAGTTGGCACGGGGGCAACAAATGGCTAAAAAAGCAAGCAGTTTTGAAAAGATTCAGCTGGGAGAACATCTAGTGATTAATTAAGTTAATTGATATCAGGTCTGTAACATGATTAGCTATAAAAGCTTTGTCTTAGAGAAGCAGAGTCTCTCAGAAGTAAAGATGGGCAGAGGCTCTCCAATCTGTGAAAGACTGCGTAAAAAAATTGTGGAAAACTTTAAAAACAATGTTCCTCAACGTCAAATTGCAAAGGCTTTGCAAATCTCATCATCTACAGTGCATAACATCATCAAAAGATTCAGAGAAACTGGAGAAATCTCTGTGCGTAAGGGACAAGGCCGGAGACCTTTATTGGATGCCCGTGGTCTTCGGGCTCTCAGACGACACTGCATCACTCATCGGCATGATTGTGTCAATGACATTACTAAATGGGCCCAGGAATACTTTCAGAAACCACTGTCGGTAAACACAATCCGCCGTGCCATCAGCAGATGCCAACTAAAGCTCTATCATGCAAAAAGGAAGCCATATGTGAACATGGTCCAGAAGCGCCGTCGTCTCCTGTGGGCCAAGGCTCATTTAAAATGGACTATTTCAAAGTGGAATAGTGTTTTATGGTCAGACGAGTCCAAATTTGACATTCTTGTTGGAAATCACGGACGCCGTGTCCTCCGGGCTAAAGAGGAGGGAGACCTTCCAGCATGTTATCAGCGTTCAGTTCAAAAGCCAGCATCTCTGATGGTATGGGGGTGCATAAGTGCATACGGTATGGGCAGCTTGCATGTTTTGGAAGGCTCTGTGAATGCTGAAAGGTATATAAAGGTTTTAGGGCAACATATGCTTCCCTCCAAATAACGTCTATTTCGGGGAAGGCCTTGTTTATTTCAGCAGGACAATGCAAAACCACATACTGCAGCTATAACAACAGCATGGCTTCGTCATAGAAGAGTCCGGGTGCTAACCTGGCCTGCCTGCAGTCCAGATCTTTCACCTATAGAGAACATTTGGCGCATCATTAAATGAAAAATACATCAAAGACGACCACAAACTCTTCAGCAGCTGGAAATCTATATAAGGCAAGAATGGGACCAAATTCCAACAGCAAAACTCCAGCAACTCATAGCCTCAATGCCCAGACGTCTTCAAACTGTTTTGAAAAGAAAAGGAGATGCTACACCATGATAAACATGCCCCGTCCCAACTATTTTGAGACCTGTAGCAGAAATCAAAATTGAAATGAGCCCATTTTGTGCATAAAATTGTAAACTTTCTCAGTTTAAACATTTGCTATGTTATCTATGTTCTATTGTGAATAAAATATTGGCTCATGTGATTTGAAAGTCTTTTAGTTTTCATTTTATTAAAAGTTAAAAAACGTCCCAACTTTTCCGGAATTCGGGTTGTATTTTTAAACAGTTGCAACAGTTTGTGTTGTTGTGAAATTTCCAGGTCTTATGCTTTCCAGGCACAGTTTTGCATCATAGTTATTTGTAAATGTCACTCCATTTCATGTCAGAGTGGAAACCTTGTGTTTTTTTATCTCTCTTTTAGCATCAGAACCAGTTGATTTTAGGAGTGATGGGGGTGGATGTGTCTCTCGATGATATCAAAAGACTGACGCCCCGCTTCACAGTAAGTACCACAAACACATGTTATTTCAACTCAAACACAGTGAGCATTTGTGTTCCAGTCTAATAAAAAATACAAAATAAATGAAAGTGAAAAGGATAGTTGACCTAAAATGAATATTCCATCATTATTTACTCAAACCCAGATTGTCCAAATCCATTTTTCTTCCGTGAAACAACAAAGATGATGTTATGATGATCACACTTTTTTAATACTATGAATGTGAATGAGGCCTTGAAGACAATCTCCAATAATAATAATACTAATAATAATAATAATAAAGCGCCTTAAAATAATCAAACAAAACTGGTGAAATAAAAAAAGTGTACATTTCAGTCTTCATTTACATATAATCTTCATGTACACTATTTGTTCAAAAGTTTGGGCTCTGTAAAGTTTATTTTAATGAAATTATTAAATTTATTTTAAGGACACATTAAGTTGATCAAACGTAACAAATACATTTATAATGTAACAAAATATTTATTTTTTTAATAAATGTTGTTCTGCTGAATATTCTAGTCATTAAATAATTCTAAAAATCTTTTTCATTTTCATTATTTCCATAGTAAGAAATTTTTCTTGAGCAACAAATCAGCATACTAGAATGATCTCTGAAGGATCATGTGAAGACTGGAGAAATGATGCTGAAAATTCAGCTTTAAATCACAGGAATAAATTACTTTTTTGAGATGTATTAAATTATAAAACAGTCATTTTAAATTGTAATAATATTTCACAGTTTTTACTGTTTTTTTTTCTTTGATCAAATAAATGCAGCCTTAGTGAACATATGAGACATTGAAAAACATTACAAACAATCTTACCAACCACAAACCTTTGAACAGTAGTGTAGAATAAAATATGAAGTGTCAGTTGTGTCGCACCAGTTTGATGTCAAAGACAAGACATGCAAGAATTGTATGGCTTCAAAAGACATAGTATATAGCGCTTGAATCAAATGTACTAATTTTATGCTGCTTCAATGGTACTTTCTTCTTAGATTTGGTGCTTGACAGCCCTATTCACTTTCATTGCACTGAAAAAGAAAATCAAAAAAAAAAACCTTTAGAAGAAAGTAAATCTGGTTTTGGGACGATGTGAGGGCACGTAAACGGCAACAAGTTTTCATTTAGGGTGAACTATTCCTTGAACGCTACATAATTCAATTTATAAGAGAACAAAGCTAAGCTCATGTGTTAGATGTTTTCTTTGTGGACTCTTTGAGTCCCTGTAATAAGAATAACACAGCACGCATAAGATAAATGCGCTATTGTTCTGCGGTCTGCCTCCTTACAGTAAGATCGCTCTTAAGAGGACGTAAGCCCTTGTACATTACATCTGTTTGTACTTACATTTGATTTGTAAATGGTTGTGATTTTCTGTTAAGCTTAGAGGAATGTTTCCAGATGAACCGACACATTTGATTAACACTAAGTGCTGGGGGGGTGATTGACAGCTCGGGCCGGTGTTCTCCAGGGATATTAGACAGTACCCCGCTAGTGAGAGATTAAACACAGCATCTTTGAGGAACCAGGCCCATTTGGTCCAAGCAGGGACTTGGGTTTGATGGTGGTCTTCTGTTTTGAGGTGTCCTCACTGTTCTCCTCTTTCCATTTTGTTGCATTTCAGATTGGTCCTAATGGATATTATTTCGCAATTGATCCTAACGGTTACGTGCTGCTCCATCCAAACTTGCAACCAAAGGTACTGAAGCATTTTCCCCACCCAAATACCTCAAATATGACATCACCGCACATTTATGACACAGGAAAAGGTTTTTCCTTGTTTGAGATTGGTGTTATTTAACATCTTTAATCTTTGTATCTCTGTCTTTATCTCTATATCCCCCTCCCTTTTTTGTCGGTGTATATGTGCTGTATATTAATGTTCATTCTCACCTACACACACTTATGTGTGTGCTTTTGAATGGCATGTTCACATATGTCTGTGTGTTTATGTGCACATTTATATCAAGCATATGTTACAGAGGACCACATTTAAGTTACGAATCTAGCGTTGAAGTCTCAAATTGATCAATGGTCACATGACAATACAATATATTGGGCCTTAATTTTATTTTAGGGGTCAGGGGTTTGGGGTCAGTAAGATATATTTTGTTTATTTAAAAAAAAAAAGATAATTTTATTTGGTAAGAATGCATTAAACAGATTAAAAGTTGCTGGTAAAAGGACTAACATTTTACTTGTAAACTTTCTATTCATCCTGAAATAAGTATCACAGTTTCCACAGCACAACTGTTTTCAACATAATATTATTAATATTAATAATAATAAATATTTTTTTAGCACCAAATCAGCATATTAGAATGGTTTCTGAAGGATGATGTGACACTGAAAACTGGAGTAATGATGCTGAAATTCAGTTTTGCCATCACAGGAATAAATTACATTTTGAAATATATTATAATAGATAATCTTCTCTAATAATATTGTGCTAATAATTCACAATATTACTGTTTCAGTGTATTTTTGATCAAATAAATGCAGCACTGTTGAGCATAAGAGACCAAAAACTTACCAACCTCAAACTTTTGAACGGTAGAGCAATGTATAGCTGTGTCAATATAATCATATATTAATGTGTTATAGTTAATTTGCTCTCAGTATTGCATTTACACTTCAAGTCATTGTATCAGAATTAATTTAACCTCCCACAGGTTAATTAATGAAGAAGCAGGTTGGTGTGGAAGCCCATTTCCACCACATAAGACAAAAAATACCAAAATTGTGATCAAATAATTATATGATCATAATTTTACATACAGGGTATTAAGTAATAATTATGATATACTAAATCATAATTATGAGATTTAAAGCCTTAATTATAAGATTAAATAATTTCCTTATGGCAGACTATTTTGACTATGTCAGATGTAATTACCTTTATGTCAGAAAACTAACCTTATGTCATCATTTAAGTTTTGTATGTCATACTTATGATTTGTGGCATTTTTTTTTCTTATGTGCCATTTGGTGCAGTTTCAATTTTCTGATTGCAGTGCACTGAATTTTGACATATTTCAATACCCAGCCCTAATATCACCCATTTTTATATATTTCATATCCATTCATGTAAATTTTATAAGCGCATTTTTTAAATCACATACAAAATAAAAGTTTTTGATCACATAATACATGTGTGTGTACAGTGTTATTATGTATACATAAATACACACACGTACAGGTGTTATAAAATATATATACCTATAAGTTATATATAAACAAAGCATATTTTTCTTAAATATATACATGCATGTGGGTGTATTTATATATACATAATACATTACACACATATATATTATGTAAACAAAAACATTTATTTTGGATGTGAATAATCATGATTTTTAATCGATAATATCACATTACAGTTATCTTTCCTGTGACACAAACAGGAAAATCAAGCATCTGCGAGTGATTCAGCTCATATCATTATTGACAAGTGCATCTGACCTCATATGTAAAGCTGTAGATTTAGAATGTACGAACATGCATTTGCGGTGTGTAAACAGGCGCTCATATAGCTTTTTCCTTTTGGATCGGCGCACACAGCCTCTTTGCTGTGTGAGCTTTGCACATAACCTTTGCAAAATTGCCCAAAGTAAGATGACGTGCTTCTGGCAGCGAACCTGCATACATGTTTCTCAATGCAGCTCCACTAAACTTTTTACATACCAGTCTGTTTGCAGGTTCCTTTGATTCTGGTATCCCATCAAACACACAGGCCAGTCTGTATTTCATCGTTTAAACAAAGTATGTGAAAGAGAAATGTGATCATGTGTGTGTGTTCAGGGTCATAGTTTATCCTTGGTCTGGATGGTAAAAGCACCATCCATCACGCAGTCTTAGACAATCCCAGCCCACTATGACAATCTCATAAGTAAACGAAGTTAAATGTATTAAATATGTCATATCTGGTTGGCTGTAGATTAAAAATAGTTTAGACATTCTCTGATTTAAGCTCAAAATGCAATCGCAAAGAATTCAACATGTGCAGGACTGTCACGTTCGGGTACACAGGAGACGTGAGATCCAAAAGCAGTGTGAGATTTATTGGGCAATCCAAAATCAGAGTCAAAACAAGCCGGGGTCGTAACCAAACATCAGTCCAAAACAGAAACAAACAAATAAACAAACAGGATCAAGAACAGGAACTAGAAAACTAGGAACACAAGGAAACCCGGTGATGGAAAGTAAAGACTCCATGCAGACAAACAGAAAAGGACTGGTTAATAAAGGGAGGATAATGACTAACAAGTGAAGACACCTGAGTGCAATTAACAGGAGTGCAATTACTGTGATGAAGGGACAAAGCGAGTGGGAATTGTAGTGCCTATGGTGAGGTGCCTATGGGGAAGTGAGACCACTAGTGGACACCCAGGGAAACAGAGACCAGACAGCGTGACATTACCCCCTCCTCCACGGACCAGCTACCAGATGCTCCACCCGAACCCAAGAAGAGACCAAGGAATACAGAGACCAGGAGGGAGGTGGAGCGGCGGAGGACAAGGGGGAGGGACGGATGGCTAGGTAAAATGGGGAAACAGAGACAAGTGCAAACCTTTCTCTGGGCCAAGGCTCATTTAAAATGGATTATGGATTTAAAGTGGAAAACTGTTCTGTGGTCAGACAAATCAAAATTTGATGTTATTTTTGGAAAACTGGGACGCCATGTCATCCGGAATAAAGAGGACAAGGACAACCAAAACAAAGTTGTTATCAGCACTCAGTTCAGAAGCCTGCATCTCTGATGGTATGGGGTTGCATGAGTGTGTGTGGCATGGGCAGCTTACACATCTGGAAAGGCACCATCAATGCTGAAAGGTATATCCAAGTTCTAGAACATATGCTCCCATCCAGACGTCGTCTCTTTCAGGGAAGACCTTGCATTTTCCAACATGACAATCCCAGACCACATACTGCATCAGTTACAACATCATGGCTGCGTAGAAAAAAGATCTTCAGGGTTTTCAGAAAAAAATTCTGAAAAAGGTGTAATGGTTTGTATAAAAATATTAAGTGGGACAAAAAAAAACCATGAAAAAAAGTGTAATGGTTTCTACAAAAATATTAAACAGGAAAACAGTTTTCAAAATTGGTAATGATAGGGAAATATATTAAAATGGAAATTGGCTACTTTAAATTAAATAAATAGATGAAATATTTTAAACTATTAAAAACCATACTTTTAAACTGTAGTGATTCTGGTACATCTGCTGAAACATGTCAGTGTTATTGCTTAAATGCTAGGTCAGAGAAGTACGATGTTTGCTGTTAAATCTACATTAAAATAACAAAGCTCCAGGTCTTATATATCGAGAATATCAACTTCAGTCCACAAGCCAGTCAAATCAAACATACAGAACACATTTCCATCCTTGGCGTCAGTAAGAACAAATGTTATGACATTCTTCCATCTTGCCTCAAAGTTCCATCCTTCAGCTTTTGGATTAAAAGAAGCGACAAAGACTTGGAGATTTCTTCCACTCCCTGTCTTTCATATGGGAGAGCCTTTGAAAAGATTTCATCGAAACAAACTCGTAACATAACTTGCAAACAATATTATTATTATTATATATTTTTTAATGTGCTCATCTATATCGTTAAAGACATAAAAATGAGCAAAATGCATGTGCCATGACAAACATAAACACCAGCCTTATTGCTCCCAGCGGACTCCATGTGCGGAACAGACTGTGCGATCCGGTCGGTTTTACTTTAGTTTAGTGAGCCGGCTCTGATCACATCTGAAGGCTTGATCTCTCAAGGACAGATGTTGAGATGTGATCTGGTGCAGCCGCAGATTGGCAGGCTGATTGATAGAGACACGTAGGCATGGATTGAATCTCTGAACCGTGGATACCATACTTAACCCAGAGCAGCGCTGATATGCAAACACAAGCCCCTAAACCATGGGGTGCCAGATCTACTGGAAACAGTTCAAAGTGCTCCACCAGTATCCAGCAGTGCAAAACACATGACTGAATTAGTCGGCTAAAGTTAAGAGAAAGCGTCTACTTTGAACGAACTTTGGAGAGTCTATCAAGGAGACTTTGAACACTGCAGGAAGGGCTAATTTGATTTTGACAGTGTAGAAATTGAGCAAACCCTCATAGTATGTCAGCCATATGTTGTCTGCTCGCCAGAGATCGAAATAATTGTGTTCAAACAGTAGGAAGGCCTACACGATGGCAATCGATTTATAGCATGCACTTTTATTTCTTTCAAACGGTCTCATCTATGATGGATTATCGTGTTTTACAATGACGGTATTGTTAACAAGTGTGGTCTCTTTCAAAGCTCAAGTCACTATTTGGCGCCCATAAATAACCCTCTTTCTGTTTCCACTGAAATCCTCTCCATATTTCTCATTAGAACAGGATTCAGAGCCGTCGCCGCAGGCTAAGTAAAAAGCTTGCTCTTACATTCCCTGAGGTGAGACCATGCAAACTGTGGTAGATCCAGTCCGTTCTGTCATAGAAATAGAGTGACTTTGCACTAGTGTTGTAGTATGATATCTAGAATGCCTTCCTAATCGGAATCTTAGAGGCATTGTACTGTAGTTTATATATTGCCAAAAAATCATTACTGAGCATACTGTAGTTTTAGAACCCCTTTGCTATATCACTTTGTACACAACACATATGTACTCAGCAAGAGGAAGAATAAATAAATCCAATCAATTTCTTTCTGCCTTAATTTGTTATATATACTCACACAAATCACAATTCAGACTTCTTTTTCTTGCAATTCCAAGGTTACCTCAGCATTTTTTTTCTGCCCCAGAACAAAACATAAGAAATATAATTGGAACTTTTTATCTCTTGATTCAGACTTTTTTTCTCGCAATTCTGACTGTACAACTCACAACTCAGAAATGCAAGAAGATGAAGTCTGAATTGTGAGAGAGAATTCTGACTCTTTTTCTGGGATTTTCAGACTTTTTAAATGATGAGGCTTTAATCTCACAGGTTTTTTTTTTTTTTTTTGCCCCGGGAATAAAAAATAAAAAAAGTATTTTTTTAATTATTTTTATTTATAATTTATATAATATTTTTATTATAATATTTAAAATGACTTTTTTTATTAATTTTATTTAAATTGTGAGATAAAAGCTGTCTTTTATTATTTTATTTATTTTTAAATTCAAGCTTCCCAAACAATAAAACGTTTTTTCTGGATTCTTAGATCACCAAAATGTTCAAAAGAACTTCTTATTCATTTATTATGTTTTGCAGCAATGAAAAAAAGTCTTTACTGACATTTTTGGCAATTTGATGCATCCTTGCGAAATAAATTAGTATTTATTTTGTTTCTTTCTCTTTTTTTTTTATCTTGCTCACCCCAAATTTTTAAATGATAGAATTTACCAGTCCAACCCTGCTAGTTAAGCTAGTTTAGCAGTCTAGTATGGATTCCAGCACAACAACACAGCATCCAAAACACAGCATATGCTTATGATCAGTCATACTGGTGTTTTCAGCAGAAATATGACTTCAGTAAGTGTGTGTAACGGTTATCAGGAGTGCTAGCATGCCATCTGATGTTTGTTTGCGTCTACAGAATGAGAGTTCATTGAGTTATTTCCTGTCTGGCGGATCAGAAAGATAATGGTTTTTATGTGTTCCAACCATTACCAGATATACCAGAGAGTTCAGCCTACCGTAGCACGTTCAGCTCTCGCATCCAATGTGTATCTCAAACAGTTGGTATTCATGTCATGTGCTTGTAATCTTGAAGGATACAGTAATGATTTTTTCATACAGCAGATCTGTGTTCTCACTTGACCTCCATTTGTAATGCGAACAACAAAAAGATGATTTACTGTCCAAGTGAAAACACACAAGTGAAAAATGAGAAGGAGAAAAGGGAAAGGAAAAATGTTTGCTGAGACGGTACATTGCCTGTCCCACAGTGGCATTATGGGGGAATTGACTGCCTGACATGTTTTACAAATTCTGCTGCTTTTTTTTATCCTGATTGGCAAAATGTATTTGCTTTTTTTACTTGGACTAAAAAACGATTTCCTTTCTAATATTAATTTGTATTAATCTAATACTTGTTTTGTATAACATAGATCCAATTCAAGAGATAATATGATAGGATATCTGTTTTTTGCAATCATTATACATCTGTTTTGTTTCATGTGTTACATGTTTTGTAAAACTGATATTAGCTGTGTGTTTCAGGGTGAGGAAGTGATTTGGGTGGGTCACCAAACTTGTATAAATCTTCTTTTCCTGTTTATAAAAATGGCTGCTGCTTAGTCAACATATTCTGCATGAAAGATATTTGGACTGGCTAAAGATGGTAATTCTTTGATAGCGTTTTAGAATCATAATTTGGCCTCAGGAAGTATGCACATACTTAAAAATGCTTGAATGTCATTGCATTACATAAGATATCAAACCAAGTGTCATTTATTAAAAAAAAAACAACAATAATAATACAACATAGAAAGGCAAATAATTTCACAAAAGGAAGTTTGAGAGGCTTTAAATAAAACAATAAATATACTGTTTAAAAACTTTTGTGAGACTTAGTAGATCACTTTAGGTGAACTGACCTCTACTAAAACAACCTTCCGAAACAGTAATCCAAAAATAGAAATAGGTTATCAGAAATGTATTTATTTATTAAAATTTTATTTAAATGTAACTTTTTAAAAGTATTGACCTTTCTAAACCAACAGCCAAATAAGTGAAATAGTGTCTTATTTATTTATTTATGTTACTGTCTGATGTAATATAGTTATAATAATAGTTTTCAAGTATTGCATAAATGTCCAAATACTTTTAGGGGACATTGATTATTAAGACATTAGTTATTTCAGTTTTGTGTTATTTCAGCAAGAAAAGAACAAGAGGGTATTTTTAACCCGGTGCCACTATATGCGCTGTGCTTCAGATCAGTAGTTGTGTGCATGAGATTATTTTTCAGTGAGGCCTTTTTTTTGCCTTGAGTTCTGTATCTTTCTCTTGAACACTGTAATTAGTGTGATAATGGGGTTAGTCACTGATTCTCAGCGGTGTGCTATTATCACAATCAACGTAAACAGTGACGCCCACGACTGGATGTGTATGCCTGACGCTGGGCATTCCGGCACTATTCAAGCACAGAATATCTTCGCACATGTTAGAAAAGAAATAGTTGACATATTTGCACAGCTTATATAAGAAGTGCCATACATAGTTTTCATCAGTCTCTCTTATGTTCTGCTAGATTGACACATGAAGCAGACACATGTCAGTCATATCTGGGCGATGTGGGGGTCCCCTGGGGGCCAGTAGCGGAGCAGAGGGCGACCCCGACACATTGAAATCCTTCCTCAGTGTCGTCTGTCTCTCATTACGCTCCTGCTTTCATATTCAGTGCTTCCCTTTGATTTCTTTCTCATTTATATGTCCCTCTTCGTTCTTTGTTCTTTCTTTCTGTCCATGTTTCTTTCTTTTTGTAATGGGATTGTTTTGTCTCATGTCATTCATTGTCTCTGTTTTTGATTCTGTCCTCCTCATCCTCTCCTCTGACCGCATTCATGCTTGAACTGCATTTTGCATGTAAGAGTCAGATTGCCTCATTTCACCTTATAATGTTTCTCACATTATAGATTTGGTGTAGGTGTCAGTGTTGTTAATGTGTACATGAGCAATGTGACTTGTAATACATACAGATGAACAAAATCATTCTTTTCAAAAGGGGAAACATTCTTTCTTGGAATTATTTATTACCTCATAAAATGGAGCGAGGCAAGGTTTTTTAAGCAATCTGTATTTTAATATTTGCATGGTTCTTGCTCAGGAACATGAATCATAATTCGACAGCCACATTTAATGAAATAGGTACGCACTGAGACGCAATGTCTCAATTTTATATTTTATGATGTAATACGTTTAGATTTACTCTGGTTAAATCTGAATGTTAAGTTATTTTATATTTAAACTTAGCATAGTTAAATACAGAACACATTCTGTGCATTCTATATTATTCTAAAAATGTGAATGTTTATGAAAAGGAGACAAAGGAGATTACATGTAAATAAAATACTTTTTTTTTCATGAAAGAACTGAGATGAATTATAATTTTTTTCTTCTCTCTGTAGAAGAACGTATTAATCGGATTTATGCCTACATAAATGAACTTTTTAAACACTGTATATTTCTGTAGCTCAATAGAAACTTTCACTGTGATGTATTTTAGACCTGGAGTACATTAACACTCAACCCAAAGCTAAACGTAAACTATAGAGAGAAATATTAACCTAATTCTGTTTCTCTTTAGAACCCCAAATTCCAGGAGCCTGTAACACTGGATTTTCTGGATGCAGAGCTGGAAAATGATATTAAAGTCCAGGTATGGCACAATGTACACATACAAACACAAAACAGTATTCATTTTTTTATTGCTATATTGATGAAACACCTGAGAGGCTTTGATTTCATGTGCAAACACTTGCAGTATGGTGCTTCAATACTTACAAATGCTTACATTTAGGTTACAGAACATGTGCTAAAAAAGGGATGCATAGTTAGCTTAGATAGTAGTGATTTATGATAGCAGTTAACAATGCCTGACCACACAAGTCACTGAGGCTTTTTTTTTTTTTTTTGCACAAAATGAAATGCGTTTGTGGATTAAAAAATTACTTTAGGAGCAGTGATGGGTGTTATACATTACTAAAATTCTATTTAAAACAATAGTGGATTTAACATAAAAATGTATCTAATGTTAAAATTAATGTTTTTAATGTAACTTTCTCCCTTTAAATACTTTGGTCAGTTCAAGGATAATTTTTATAGAATTTGAAAGAATTAACACAGCAGTTTCATATCTATCCTTGTATTGTTCTACTGGTCAACGTTGATGTGGAACTTAGAAAGTAATTTGTAAAAAGTAATGCAATACTTTTTATAGAGAGTAATTAGTGCAGTAATCTAATTGCAATGATACACTAAGATAAGTAGTAGCTATGTAATAATTTACTTTTTTTAGAGTAATTTACCCAACACTAGTGGCCACGTTTACATGCCCCCAAATAATGCGTTTGTAATCGGATTGACGGCTCAATCGGACTGAAAAACGTTCATATAAATGCCTTAATCGATCGATTGAGCTCGATCCGAATGAAATTTCGATTGGACTGAAGGCAGTGGTTTATTCCTCTTTTAATACGATTGAGCATGCATGTAAACACTCAATCGGAATGAACCACAAAATTGAAAGGACTGCGCATGTGCAATGACGCAGTAATAACGTAATGACGTTTGACGCACGGAACAAGCGGCTCTTCCTTTTGAATAAAGTGTTGTATAAATGTGTGTCCTCTCATTATAAAACTCTCCTTTCACTCGGCAACTGTGAAGTGAGCAGGACAGCCTTGTTTTGGAGGCTCATCGAAAGGCAACCCCTTTTCAGGTGCGGGAAGGGGCTTTTTTACGTGATAAATATGAGCAGCACAGCACAGCGGTATGGAAGCACATGGGTAGCGATATTCAATTTGCAATGTAATATGCAAAATGACAATGCAATATGTAAAATGGCAATGCATTTCTGTATTTACATTTACATTTTCCAATACGTTTGGTGCAAAATGAAAATGAAAATTAAATTACATAATTTTCATTTGCCATTTCATACACCAGTTTTAATATGTAAAATGAATACTAATTTTAACGCTTTATAAGTTGCAAAATGAAAATGAAAATGTATTACAGAAATTATTAGATATGTCTAACATATGTTCAAGCAAAAACTGTGGCAAAATTATCATTTAAATGCTATTTTTCTTAAATGCATTAACACTCACAGTCAAGACACTTACGATTGCATTTTCATTCAGTGTCCCGCAATGAATGTAGCAAAATTCAATGTGCACATTGAAAATGCATTCCGAGTCGATCACGTGTCCGCCCCCTCCCACCATGTCAATCACTGCGTGAACAAGGCGGGGCTTGTAGAAGGTCAGAGACTCAAATCTCAAGAAGAGGATTCAAGTGAAAGAACATGGACAAGACCGTTGGTCCGTGTATGTTTTGATCATTTCGGCTTATGGCTTCAATATTACATTCACACTTGTGGGCGGAGCTGAAACGCTCCTTTCATCTGATTGGTCGAATCGCTCCAGCTTCAGCTCGGTCTTTCCATTCTTTCAGGCAGAATAAGAGTCAGTGCGAGTGAAGCACTGTAATGTCTGAAACCACCGCTCACTGTTAATTAGAATAATATTTGAATCAGATGATGCTGGCCACATAATTCGTGCTGCTGCGACTTGCAAGAGACCCTGTTAATTATTTCTAGGTTATAGTATTGTATAAATATTGTCCCACTGATAAAAACAGTGCAAATAGTTCTGTCTCCTTGGATAACAGTGAAGTGGAAATAAATATAGTTAAATTTATGAAATAAAATTAAATAGGATTTTTTGGGTAGGTAAGTCTGGCCAGTTATACAGCAACACGAGTCAGACGAGTCTCAAGATCTGAGCTGAATTTGGTGAAACATTAAAGTTCTAGTCTGTGTCAGTTACTCTCATAATAAATAATAATAATAATGTTACCAGTATTTTTGGTATAAGTTGCATCAGTCCAAAAATACGTCATGACGAGGAAAAAAACATATATAATTCGCATTTATTCAGAACCAAGAGAAAACATTACCGTCTACAGCCGCGAGAGGGCACTCTGGGGTAGGCTACAGGAGCACTGAGCAGCATAGAGCTAATTTTACTATTTTTATTTCAGAAATGTAACAATATTAATTTTTACAATTATTTATTAATGTCACACACACATACCTAGTGCCTTATGACTTAAAAGATGAGAGTAGTAAATGTTACAGACATGGAACTGTTCAGTCTATTATTGATTTTTATTTCCACTTCACTTTTATCCAAAGAGACAGAACTATTTGCACTGTATTTATCAGTGGGACAATATTCATACAATACTACAACCTAGTAGTTGCAGATCTCAGCAACACGAATTATGTGCCCAGCTACATCTGATTCAAATATTATGTTAATTTACAGTGAGAGGTGGTTTCAGACATTACAGTGCTTCACTCGCACTGACTCTTATTCTGCCTGAAAGAATGAAAAGACCGAGTTGAAGGTTGAGCCATTCGACCAATCAGATGAAAGCAGCGTTTCAGCCCCGCCCACAAGTGCGAATGAAATATTGAAGCCATAAGCCGAAATGATCAAAACGTACACGGACCAACGGTCTTGTCCATGTTCTCTCACTTGAATCCTCTTCTTGAGATTTGAGTCTCTGACCTTCTACAAGCCCCGCCTTGTTCACGCAGTGATTGACATGGCGCGAGGGGGCGGACACGTGATCGGCTCGGAATGCATTTTCAATGTGCACATTGAATTTTGCTACATTCATTGCGGGACACTGAATGAAAATGCAATCGTAAGTGTCTTGACTGTGAGTGTTAATGCATTTAAGAAAAATAGCATTTAAATGATCATTTTGCCACAGTTTTTGCTTGAACATGTTATACATATCTAATCATTTCTGTAATACATTTTCATTTTAATTTTGCAACTTATAAAGCGTTAAAATTAGTTTTCATTTTGCATATTAAAACTGGTGTATGAAATGGCAAATGAAAATTATGTAATATAATTTTCATTTTCATTTTGCACCAAACGTTGCACAAATGTATTGGAAAATGAAAATGTAAATACAGAAATGCATTGTCATTTTACATATTGAATTGTCATTTTGCATATTACATTCCAAATTGAATATCGCTACCCATGTGCTTCCATACAGCGGGTTATATGTATATTTATCCATAAAAGGGGGAAATATTAAAACAAATAAAAAAACCGTGTAGGAGAGTGGTTATTATGTGCAAACAGTTAGAAAAACTCTATATTATCTATGTCACTTTCACTTTTCACTTTCCCTATTTGAGCAGTGTGCACAAAAAATATTCCGATTTGTAGCTTGTGACATATAAACCCGCACATCAACCCGATCACTTTATTTAGCGTTCATGTAAACACTACAATCAAATTCATCAATCATAATTAATTCAGAAGTGTGCATGTAAACGTAGCCACTGTAGTACGAGTGTAAAAGTCAAAGTACAACGGAGGTTCAAGTCATTACTATAGTTAACACTGATTATTCTGATCTCTCTCGCTTTCTCAGATACGGACTCTGATGATTGACAGAGACCCTGGGGAGAAAACAATAGACACGCTTGTTAAATCTCAAGATGAGGTGTGTAGCTCTTCTATAGTTTTTCTTCTGCATCATATTTTGCCTATTTTTGCTTTACTTCTACATTTTATTCACAATATCAGAGATACATTGATCGAGGAATCAGGACGTACACCTGGGCGCCGGTTAACGGGACAGACTACAGGTTTGTTGGCTTTACCTATTCAAAGTGTTTCAGAACTCTCTTAAATATTTGTGTGTATAAAACACGTTGTCTTTTTCCTTTGTGTGTGGGTGTTCTGCAGCCTGGCCTTGGTTTTGCCTGAATACAGTCTGAATTACATCGAGGCAAACCTGGGGGACACTATAAAACAAGCCATGTGTGAGTACTGTCTGCTCGCCCAAGACACTCAAACCAGCTCCCCATGTTAAACAAACACACTATCATTTATTAAAGATCGGATAGAGCCTTCGGCATGCAAAGCTATTGTTTTATGAAATAATTGAGACTGCTTGCAAATATTTTTTGTCGGCTCATGAGAGAGTTCTGCCTGTTTGTGTGTGTGACCTCGATTGTCAGGGCTGCTCTCTGTATTAAACTGAGGTCCAGCTGGTCTCCACCCATCCTGAGCAGTGTAGCCAGGCGTTTGATCTGACTCTCCCTAGCACACAGGGGCCCCGGCTGGGAAGAGAAACTGCGAACGTTCCCTCCCCTCTGGACAAGTGCTGCAGAGGTCCAGATCTGTGTGATACACAGGCGCTCAGCTCATTTGGAGGAATATTCCAGGTTGATCTCTATCAATGGCATTGTAGCTTGCTGTCAGTTTAGCAGATGAGTTGAAAATGATTTAGAATCATATCTCATTGCTCCATAGACTTCTATTTCCGTGGTAATTGACAGATGGTGTCGATAGAGCTTAACTTGTACATAAGCCAGAACATTCCTTAAAGGAAGATTGCATGAAAATTGACTTTATCTTCTCATTCCAAAACCTATATACTGTTATATACTGTTGCTCCTTTTCATATAACTAATGTTTATAGTACCTAAAATATCACTATATGATTATATGTAGTCTAAATGACTCCTAGGCATTCAAATCAGTCAGGTGAATTCGAGAAACAGATCAGACTCTGAAAGAACTGTAGCAAAAAAATGATTCTTTCATTAATCAAAACATGTTTTTTATTAAAAATGTCATAATGGTGAGTAACTAGTGACTATATTTCTCTCGCTCTCTTTTTTTTTGTAGTTGAACTGTTTCTTAAACCAACGACGATACTGTACATTACCAGACAAACCTGCACACATGCACATTTATTCTAAATAAATGCACGTGTGAAAGATACTTTTTTAGAAATCTTTCTATGATCCATCCTTTCTATCGTTATATCTTTAAATGGCACAGCACAATAGGGCAAATCTCAGTGTCTTTTACAGTTCCTTCCTGTCTATTCTCCTTATTTTAGCCAGTTTTATTGAAATTATTAACATATATGTATCTGAGCCTGTCCTCCAACAAAAAACGACCATATAGGTTGTTTGTGCAAGCATTTATTACGATCTATATTTATGTTTTTAAGTTAAGCGCCCTCTAGCAGGCGTAAAAATAATGACAGTATCGCGTTGCGTCTGTCATCATGAATTAATGTATAACGTCATTACCAATCAAAACGCACGTTTATTTAAATGCAATGTGTGGCCGTTTTACACCGATCTCACAGTATTTCCTACATATTTTACTAGGTGGCTTATTCGTTCGAATGACCACACCTAACCCCACCCCTATTCCTAACCCTCACAGAAATCATGCTAAATTAAGATTTATTGAGCATATACATTTTCGTGCACGTCCGTTCCCTGAGATCGATCCCATGATAGCATGATTACATATCAAGGTATAACGCAATAATCTACTAACTGAGCTACACAAAACGCAAACCAGAGGGCAAATAAAAGAGTACAAAACATTAAAATGAAAAAGACCTTTTGCCGATAGGGGCACAATTGTAGTATACGCTCTGATGGGTCGTATTTCAGGGATTTGGACAAACGACCTATACAAGCGTATTGGTTGGAGGACAGGTTGATTTATCTTAGATTTATTTAGTATTTATTTTCTATGCTTAACTTGGTGGTTTAATTTAGTAGCCTATATATTTTTAATGCATGGTTTGTGTAACACCTGTCAATTATTAAACAATGTTTGGTGCTTGTCTAAACATGTCACAGTGTCTGGGTTGTGTTCCCTGGGTGTCCACTAGATGTCCTCTTTTCCCACGGTGTCTTTCACTTCATTAATCACATTCATCACGTCCCTGCTTAATTATTGCACCCAGCTGTCACTAATTACCCATCATCACACCCTGTCAGTTTCCCATTAGCATTTGTCTCTCCTTGTGTATATAACCCGGTCTGTCTTAGTATGTGTCACGGAGTCGTTGTGAATTCATGTCCGTCAATCTGTCTTGCCCGTGCCTTTTGTTCTTGTTCTTGTTCTTGTTCTTGTTCTTGTTCTTGTTCTTGTTTGGATGGATGTTTTGGTTTCGACCCCTGCCTGGACTGTTATTCTTTTGGATTAACCCTTGCATAAAGACTTGGCAATTGGTGCTATCTCCGTGCCTCATTAGATGCCTGCCGTAACAGAACGACTCCGTCATGCAAGGAACCAGCGGTATGTCTTTTTCCTGCTCCCCAGCCAGGATGGCGGAGCGGAGGGTGAAGTATCTGAAGTTGATCACCCTCCGCCAAGAGGGCAATGAGGTGGGTGCCCTGGCACAGGTGTTCTGGTCCCTGGCCGAGGGCATGGGATACAATGACGCAGCCCTTAAAGATTATTTTAACAGCGGGCTGGATGATCCAGTTTCTCAGGAGGAGATGGCGCATTTAGAAACTTTGGAGTTCTGGGAGTTTGTGTACTATTTGCAGCATCGGCTTCTGTGGGATGCCCCACCCACTCCTGTCTCTTCCGGCGGGGTGGTCGTCAGCCCAGCACCACTGCCCAGGATGGCAACCAGCCAAGCGCCACAACCCAAGATGGCCGTCAGTCCAGCACAACTGCCCAGGATGGCTACCAGCCAAGCGCCACAGCACAAGATGGCCGCTAACCCAGCGCCAATGCCCAAATTGGCCACCGTTCCAGCGCCACAGCCCAAGATGGCCGTCAGTCCAGCGACACAGCACAAGATGGCCGCTAACCCAGCGCCAATGCCCAAATTGGCCACCGGTCCAGAGCCACAGTACAAGATGGCCGCCAGCCCAGCGCCAATGCCCACATTGGCCACCGGTTCAGCGCCACAACCCCAGATGGCCGCCAGCCCAGCACCACAGTACAGATGGCCGCCTGTCCAGAGTCATGGCCCAAGATGGCTGCTTGCCCAGCCCTGCTGTACAGGATGAGAGTCTCAGCTGACCCTCCGGAGTCGAGTCAGGTTCTAGTTGACCCTCCAGAGTCGAGTCAGGTTCCAGTTGACCCTCCAGAGTCGCGTCAGGTTCCAGTTGACCCTCCAGAGTCGAGTCAGGTGCCAGTTGACCCTCCAGAGTCGAGTCAGGTGCCAGTTGACCCTCCAGAGTCGAGTCAGGTGCCAGTTGACCCTCCAGAGTCGAGTCAGGTGCCAGTGAACCCTCCAGAGTCAGGGCTAGTCACCGCTGATCCTCCAGAGTCAGGGCTAGTCACCGCTGATCCTCCAGAGTCAGGGCTAGTCACCGCTGATCCTCCAGAGTCAGGGCTAGTCACCGCTGATCCTCCAGAGTCAGGGCTAGTCACCGCTGATCCTCCAGAGTCAGGGCTAGTCACCGCTGATCCTCCAGAGTCCGGGCTAGTCACCGCTGATCCTCCAGAGTCAAGTCAAGTCACCGGTGATCTTCAAGGACTGAGTCAAGTCACCGGTGATCTTCAAGGACTGAGTCAAGTCACCGGGGACCTTCATGGACTGAGTCAAGTCACCGGGGACCTTCATGGACTGAGTCAAGTCACCGGGGACCTTCATGAACAGATGCAAGTCACCAATAATCTTCATGAGCAGAGCCAGGTCAGCACCGATCTTCTGGAGTCCAGTAGAGACACCATGGAATTACCAGAGTCTCGTCCTCCCGTTGATCCGGCCGCACGGAAGTGGTGGGCTTCTGCTCCGCCCTGGGGAACTCTGGCCTCGACCACAAGGTTGTGGTGGTCTTCTGCTCCGCCCTGGGGGGCTTCCGCCTTGACCACAGGGTTGTGGTGGTCGTCTGCCCCGCCCTGGATGGTTTCCGCCTTGACCACAGGGGTGTGGTGGTCTTCTGCTGCGCCCTGGGGGGCTTCCGCCCTGACCACACGGTTGTGGTGGTCTTCTGCTCCACCCTGGAGGGTTTCCGCCTTGACCACACGGTTGTGGTGGTCTTCTGTTCCGCCCTGGTGGGCGCCACGTGAAGTCCTTCATGGACTTAGGTTTTTCGTTTTCTGTTGTTTTCTGTCGGTTCCCCTCTGTTAGCCTGGCCCTCCGTCCCTCCCCCTGAGCCTCCACCTGTCCGCCTCCCTCCTTGTCTCTGTGTTGTGTCTTGTCGTGGAGCGTCTGGGAGCCGCTCCGTAGAGGGGGGGGTACTGTCACAGTGTCTGGGTTGTGTTCCCTGGGTGTCTTTCACTTCATTAATCACATTCATCACGTCCCTGCTTAATTATTGCACCCAGCTGTCACTAATTACCTATCATCACACCCTGTCAGTTTCCCATTAGCATTTGTCTCTCCTTGTGTACATAACCCGGTCTGTCTTAGTATGTGTCACGGAGTCGTTGTGAATTCATGTCCGTCAATCTGTCTTGCCCGTGCCTTGTCTTCTTGTTCTTGTTCTTGTTCTGTTTATGTTTGGATGGATGTTTTGGTTTCGACCCCTGCCTGGACTGTTATTCTTTTGGATTAACCCTTGAATAAAGACTTATCTGCAATTGGTTCTATCTCCGTGCCTCATTGGATCCCTGCCGTGACAAAACATGCATGCGCACATATGTATGGTAGTCAAGAGAGCTCAACTCGCTGCAAATGAAAAAAACACATGCCAATAGAAAAAAAAAAAAAAAAACTGTTCAAATTCTCACAACACAATCAAAGATTTGGTTTGGTTATTTATTTGTGTTGTGAGGATTTGCAGTGCTTTTCTGTATATACAGTGTGTTTATGTATTTGGTTGGTTGGACGCTACCAACAAGTCTCAATTATATTAAATTCCCTAGATACAGTATGACACAGGTCACTCTTTTAATTATGTTTTTTTTTTAATAAAAAAAAAACCTTAATAGCTTTGAAAAGCAATAGCACACCTCTCCACAACAAGCCATTTGTTTTCTTATATAGACCTGTAGTGTGAAGGAGTATGAAATGAATTATTATTTTTATCCTTACAACACTGCACTGAGGCTATGTGTGTAGAAGGATCATATTAGAATGCAGAGCTCCGAGCCAGAAGCTATTTCCCCCTTCTCACTGTTCATCAGCATAATTATTTTAGCATAACAGTGCTTTGTAAGATCACATAGCTTTAACTTGAGTCATTACAAGTAAGAAAGCCAACAAAGGAAATTTTAGCTTGTGAAACAATGAGTAAAGCAGGTTTTGAAGACTGGAAGGGGCCACAGAAGGTCATATTGTGGCTTGTAAGCAGTAACAATCAGCTACTTGTGCAAACTCTCACCGCACAAGCAGTCACAGAAATTTGATATTTTGTATGCCAGTTATAATTGTGCATCTAATTTATTATGTGCAAGCATGTTCAGGTGTGTGTTATAATGTGCTAAAACTGATATTTCTGTATCCTGGCGAGTGCTAATGCAGATATGTGTGAGATGTGGTATCTGTTTCTCGCTCTTCCTCCTCTTATTCCCTCTCTCTCCATTTAAAGGATTCTGGGATAGGTTTACAGGCTCGTAAAGAGGCAGGTCCATATGGTTATTGAGAAAGGGGAAAGAGGCAGCAGCGCAGGGGTCAGGTTTTGCAGTGGTCTTCAGAGTGCTCCCGGAGACCTTAGGTGCCCGACTCTGCACTCTGGGAGCTCCACAGGGCTTGTATGACCAAAGCCGAAAGCCAAATGTAAACTTCAGAAAGGCAGAACCAGAGAAGTGTGGCTTTTGGGAGCCATGTAGAGCAAATAATGAGAAGAACAGGTGGAATGTGGAGTTCTCTCGAGGGACGGGTCCTTATGGCTGGTTGTAACGGAAAACTGTGATGATGGACCCGGGTGCTTGGACCTGGCAGGCCCTGGACTTGCCTGGATCTTACAAGTTGTGGATGTTTCTACATGATTAGCCTCACATGTGTGTGTCACCAGGTACTCAACACTGCAAAAAATGATTTTCTTAAGGCACGTTCACACCAAGGCTGATAACTTTAACAATAACGAAAGATATACAGTAGTTTTGAAAATCATTTTAAATGTAGAAGAAAAAACCTGTAAGACCTTCGTTCATCTTCGGAACAAAAATTAAGATATTTTTGATTAAATAGACAGAAACGCAATTCAACCGAAATGTTCCCAGGTCCAGAAATGTGGTAAATACAATACAATACAATACAATAAAAATACATCTTTATTGTCAACCATGGTTGAAATTTGTCGTTTTTCTACATAGGTAAAACAGTCCATGTGACATTAGTTGGCTCAACTCTCCCATTCTTCAACGTTTTCCGCCATTTTGGAGAGTATCCAAGAACATATTGGACATAAAAAGCATTTTTTACGCTTAGGGGAAAGTGTGCATATGCATTGCAATACTTCCCAAAATGGTGAAAGACGTAACATTATATCATCTCTTGGTGTCAGTGGTGGAGCCGGAGGGGTGCCACCCCAAATTTTAATATGCTACTACTTAACTTTCCTTTATTTAATCATACTGAAAGTAGCAGTTATTTTAGCCTTGAGCTCAATATTGAACGCATCTGGTGTGCTGCATCATGCTTCATCTCATCCGGTGTACCTTCCAGCCTCAGCTAACTAACAAACGCATAACTTCATGCCACGTGTTCATTTTTTATGGAATGAAAAACACTGCGAGCAAAGAGGACACGGACAACGTGCTGACAGAAAAGACAGAGCAGGTTTTTTTTGATAATAGGAAACAAAGTCTCAGCATTCAAATTCTATTATTTTTATTAAGAATTTCAAATGATAAATACAGTTGTGGAGCTCTTTAGAGGCATGTGCTTCTGCTTTGCTTCAGTTCATGCGAAGAGGGAGTGCATTCTAATTAGCACAAAATAAACATGAATGAACATCCGAGGGCATGTTGTAATCATGTAGTCATTCAATGATTGTTTCAGCCACAGAAAGACAGCAGCTTGAAAACATTGTCACATACCCTCAGAAAATCCATTCATAAACTAGCGAGAAAAAAATAGCACTAGAGACGATAATTTTGCAAAAATTACATTTATTATTTTTTGTCTATATAATAATACTAATACTACTAATAATAATTCTTATTATTATTCTTATTTTTTAATTAATAGAAAGTATAGGCTAGTTAAAATGGTTTAATATTAAATATATACCAGCCATTGGTTTGTGTGGACGCTAATATAGTTATCGTTCTTGGTGTAAGCTGGGTTTTACTCAGGATTTTTGTTGTGTTTGTCATACATTGATACATTTACTTGAACCAACATGACAAAATATTGTCTTGATTTCTAAAAAAAAATTATCAAAATTACCTCAGTTTAAAACAAATTTTCTAAAATTGCAAATTTGAAAAATATTTGTATATTGAAATATTGTTGTTTAAAGCAAAACCTCACTACATTTAAAAAAATAAATAAATAACAAAAAAACAAAAAAACGACAATATCTTCTCAAGAAATTGTATGTTCATTTAAGAATGTTTTGATGTTTGTACTGGAAAACAAGACTGAGACTATTTGCTGCCGTGGAAAGTTTTTGTTGTAGATCAGAGATGCCAGAGCACTGGTTTGAGAAGAAAAGAATTCGACATGGTGCTAATTATATTGATGGCAAATTTGGAGCAGATGCGTAGCCTGCACAGACCATATCAAGCCAGCATCCCTGTCTTTTATCAGCTATATATATATATATATATATATATATATATATTATTTATTTATTTATTTATTTATTGTTAACAATAACAGCACTAATTCTGTGATACATCTTCCAGGTTTAAAACTTCTATATTTATTTGAACCATGGTCCCTATTTAATTAGTAAATAGTAGTAGCCCAAGTCAAGATCTTACCTGCCATCAAGGGTATATGATATTCTGGTTTCTAGATGGCTGTGGTCCCTCTTTCTTCCAGTGAAATTGTTTTGCCCTTTTTGTCATATGCCAAGCAGAAATCTTTAGTCATATTACTTAGAAATATGGTTAAAAAATAAAATAAAATAAATGTAATACAACCAAAGTTTAATACTTGAAAATCCTAAGAATAACCTTCAAGTGTCATGACTTCGGTCTGATCAGCAGGTTTTTGTTGTGTTTGACAGTTCACCATGTGCTCGTTGTCTTTGCCACTCCCTCCCCATCGTTATCCTAATTTCTACCTCAGCTGCTGTCACACCTGTGACTTGTTTATTCCTTAACTCTTCCTCTTTTTAAGCTCCCCTCGTGTGTAGTCTGGTGTCCGACCGTTGTGGTGTAATGAGCTACACTTTGTGACCTATAGTTAGTCTTGTCGTGTCTTCTTAGGCTCCAAGTTCAGTCTAGTGATTTCTGTTCACCTTTTCTGGTGCTTGCTCTCAGCCTCCTGTTTCTGCAGTCTTCTGTTCCTGCCCTGATATCGCCAGAATACTCAGCGCCCTACAAGAGACTCTCAGCTCTGACGTTGTGTCAGTAATGACGATTGGCCCCTCTGTGCTGTACTCCGTCTGACGTTGCATCGGCTCTGACGCTGGGACTGTGTGCCCTGGTCCTCAATTACCTTGCCTGGTGGAGGGGCTGAAGGCTCATGTGACTGTACCCCTTATCCTTCCCCTAATCTCGGCTTCAGCTGAGGGGTGCTTGAGACTTTAAATAAATTTGAGTTGTACCTGCAAATTGAATCCGTGTGTTTCCCTGACATCAAGTGCATCACTTGAAAATGTAAAACAGAGTTCTTCAAATCTGGCCTTGGAGAGTTTAGCACCAACCCTGATCAACATCATCTGCCTATAATAACTTCTTGTAATCCTAAAAATCTTGATTTGCTTGCTCTGGTGTGTTTAATTAGTGTTGAACATAAACTCCAGACTTGATGAACGCTTAAAAAATAAAACATGACTATTTCTGGCTCTAATATCCATTCCGATGAGCTACATTCAAAGCTGTTTTAAATTAGCCAATAAATGTACACCTTAACCCAGTAAATTTTCTAATGCATGGCATCTCATGGCTCTAGTGAAAGTATGCAATTTGCATCTAGCACTACTTTATTTCTTTTGACCCTCTAGTGATTAATCTTTATATTAGATTAAGCAATTTTCTAAAGTAACTGTCTCGAACATCAGCCATGAACAAAATGTTGTGTTCGCAAAGCAAGCCATCAGTTCTCAAGAATATATTAGGACCAGCTGTTTGAGTTGTTTTGTCTAGCTCTTTTGTTTATAGTGATTTTATTACGATCGCAGTCAATTTTCATTGTTCTAACATAAAAGATTAGGGTTAATTCTTTGTTTGGCTTGGTGAAAGTGGAGTCCGGAAGATTCTAGGCAAATCAGCTTCTCCTGTATGCTGAGATGGTCTGGTTCTGTTTTGGCCTATGAGATGATCTACTGGCTCACATCAATGACTGATTGCGTGTGCACCTTTGATGTACAAAGAGAGTCTGATGTGACTTCACTAAACACTGGATGACCCTTTTTTTGCTGACCGTGAATACCATATGCCAATTTGTTCAACGATCATGTCATTTGATGTTTTCATCAAGCATCAGAATTATTTTACCATGCCTGCCAAACTTTCCACTTGCTCCTCTCGTAACTCTCTGTGTTGAATGGAAAGAACTGTGTGCATCCATTTCTTCACGTCTGTAATCTCAAACTCATGTCTTTGTTGTGTGTCCAGGATTTCGCTTAATTTGAAACCGCCATCATCCCTCATGAGCATGTTTTATATTAAATGCTTTTTACCAGAGTATCCCGTTTACAATGTTGGATGTCTTTTGGTACTGTGATGGACTGTCTTTCTCTTTGTCTTTTGATTGGTTGGATTTTCATCCACAGGGAACAAGGGCAAGTACTGCACCCTTCTCTTCTCTGACCTTCATGAATTTCATATCACTTTTTTTAACTGTAAACACTGCAATCATTCTGCATGCTGTTAATTATGACTTTTGTTTGCTTAACGTGCATGCCAGCTTCTCCTGTAAAGCAGGTTTTTCAGTGGACAATGGATAACTAGACTTACTAGGCCGCAATACAATACTTAAACCAGCTTAAAGTGGTTTGGTGGTCTCCTGTGCTGTTCTGTTGACTGGTTTTAGTTACCCCCAACTAACTATCGGCATGTCCTCAGAGCCATTACATGCTCTAGATGCTCTGTGTGTTGCTCCAGACTGTTGGAAGACCATTTCAGGTGACTACCTCTTGAAGCTCATCAAGAGAATGCCAAGAGTGTGCAAAGCAGTAATCAAAGCAAAAGGTGGCTACTTTGAAGAACCTAGTATATGACATATTTTCAGTTGTTTCACACTTTTTTTATGTATATAATTCCATATATAATTCCACATGTGTTAATTCATAGTTTTGATGCCTTCAGTGTGAATCTACAATTTTCATAGTCATGAAAATAAAGAAAACTATTTGAATGAGAAGGTGTGTCCAAACTTTTGGTCTGTACTGTATATATATAATGATGCTAGTAGTTTTGCATCATTTGCAGGAGCTATAAAACATGGATCTTTTTGTTGTTTTTGATTGCTTCCACTATCCTCATTTGTAAGTCGCTTTGGATAAAAGATATGTAATATATATATTACTATACCATCGTTTCATCACAATTTCACCATCAAGTTAAAATAAATGTAATATATATATATAGGTGCTGGTCATGTAATTAGAATATCATCAAAAAGTTTATTTATTTCACTAATTACTTTCAAAAAGTTTAACTTATATATTATATTCATTCATTACACACAGACTGATATATTTAAAATGTTTATTTCTTTTAATTTTTATGTTTAGAACTGACAACTAAGGAAAATCTCAAATTCAGTATCTCAGAAAATTTGAATATCACTTAAGACCAATACAAAGAAAGGATTTTTAGAAAACTTGGCCAGCTAAAAAGTATAAAAATGAAAAGTATGAGCATGTATAGCGCTCAATACTTAGTTGGGGCTCCTTTTGCCTGAATTACTGCAGCAATGCGGCGTGGCATGGAGTCGATCAGTCAGTGGCACTGCTCAGGTGTTATGAGAGCCCAGGTTGCTCTGATAGTTGCCTTCAGCTCTTCTGCATTCTTGAGTCTGGCATAATGCGTCTTCCTCTTCACAATACCTATGGGGTTAAGGTCAGGTGGGTTTGCTGGCCAATTAAGAACAGGGATACCATGGTCCTTAAACCAGATACTGGTAGCTTTGAGACTGTGTGCAGGTGCCAAGTCCTGTTGAAAGATGAAATCTGCATCTTCATAAAGTTGGTCAGCAGCAGGAGCATGAAGTGCTCTAAAACTTCCTGGTATACGGCTGTGTTGACCTTGGACCTCAGAAAACACAGTGGACCAACACCAGCAGATGACATGGCACCCCAAACCATCACTGACTGCGGAAACTTTACACTGGACCTCAAGCAACATGGATTGTGTGCCTCTCCTCTCTTCCTCCAGACTCTGGGACCCTGATTTCCATATGAAATGCAAAATTTACTTTCATCAGAGAACATAACTTTGGACCACTCAGCAGCAGTCCAGTCCTTTTTGTCTTTATATGCTTCTGATGCTGTCTGTTGTTCAAGAGTGGCTTGACACAAGGAATGCTACAGCTAAAACCCATGTCTTGCATATGTCTGTGCGTAGTGGTTCTTGAAGCACTGACTCCAGCTGCAGTTCACTCTTTGTGAGTCTCCCGCACATTTTTGAATGGGTTTTGTTTCACAATCCTCTCCAGGGTGTGGTTATCTCTATTGCTTGTACACTTTTTTTTCTACCACATCTTTTCCTTCCCTTTGCCTCTCTATTAATGTGCTTGGACACAGAGCTCCGTGAACAGCCAGCCTCTTTTGCAGTGACATTTTGTGTCTTGCCCTCCTTGGGCAACTGTCAAGTCAGCAGTCTTCCCCATGATTGCGTAGCCTACAGAACTAGACTGAGAGACCATTTAAAGGCTTTGCAGGTGTTTTGATTAATTAGCTGATTAGTGTGTGGCACCAGGTGTCTTCAATTTTGAACCTTTTCACAATATTCTAATTTTCTGAGATACTGAATTTGGGATTTTCCTTAGTTGTCAGTTATAAACATAAAAATTAAAAGAAATAAACATTTGAAATATATCAGTGATTGTATAATGAATGAATATAATATACAAGTTTCACTTTTTGAATGTAATTAGTGAAATAAATCAACTTTTTGATTCAAATTGATTTGATTCAAATTGATTTCAAATTATATGACCAGCACCTGTATATATATATATATATATATATATATATATATATATATATATATATATATATATATATTACAATTAGCAGACAAGACAATATACACAGCGATATGGGTTAAAAGAGCATTCAATAATCAATAAGTTTTCTGAAACATGCTGCAATAGTTTAGTTTGCAAGCAGCGATGCGATGGAAGAGATGCTGAAGAATGGGAATTTAAATAGGATAATGTGACAGGTGCCAATGCTGGATTGGTATACGTCAGGGACAGCTTGACTGATGTAGCCTGCTTGAACTAACGCGATGCTGAATTTTATTTTATTTTTATTAGCATGTGAGTGTCTTCTCTAATAAATGTTTGGTTTAAATGACCCATATAGGGTTTTCAATGGACAAAGCTGATACAGATAACAAAAAAAAAAATTGACATGGCAGCTGCAGTGATGATACATGTTATATCTCTGTTGAAAAAATTATTTTAAACCAGCCTAAAATGGTTTGATGGTCTTTGTTAGTCTTGCATGCTGACTATTGACTGGTTTTAGAAGGTTTGGGGCTGTGGATACCAGCTAGATAAACTGAAGACCAGTTCGGCTAGATCAACTGAAGACTAGTTTAAACTAGTTTTATGTGTGTTTTAACAGCAGGGAAAGACTAGTAAAATTTAATTAAAGCAGTCGAGAGGAACACATACAATGAAATGAAATGAACATTTTGTTATGCCATATTTGCTTGTATTCCACTTCAAACTATACAACTCTAATCTCTATACATTTACATTTACATTTATTCATTTAGCAGATGCTTTTATCCAAAGCGACTTAGAAATGAGGACAGTGGAAGCAATCAAAAACAACAAAGAGCAATGATATATAAGTGCTATAACAAGTCTCAGTTAGCTTAACACAGTACACGTAGCATGGGCTTTTAAATAATATAATAAATAAAAAGAAAAAAGAAAAAGAAAACAGATAGAATAAAAAAAGAATAGAGCAAGCTAGTGTTAGAGGTCTTTACACACACACACACACACATACACACACACACACACACAATTGCATAATAAATGCAAAGAAATTAGAATACAAAAAGATTATAAAGGTAGTTAGATTTTTTTTTTTTAAGAATAGAATTAGAATAGTGAGTGTTAAAGTTAGAGGGTCAAATAAAGATGGAAGAGATGTGTTTTAAGCCGATTCTTGAAGATGGCTAAGGACTCAGCTGCTCGGATTGAGTTGGGGAGGTCATTCCACCAGGAGGGAACATTTAATTTGAAAGTCCATAAAAGTGACTTTGTGCTTCTTTGGGATGGCACAATCAAGCGACATTCACTTGCAGAGTGCACGCTTCTAGAGGGCACATACTGTAAGTCTGAAGTAACAAATTTAGGTAAATGGGTGCAGAGCCAGTGGTAGTTTTGTAGGCAAACATCAATACCTTGAATTTTATGCGAGCAGCTATTGGAAGCCAGTGCAAATTGATAAACAGAGGTGTGACGTGTATTCTTTTTGGCTCATTAAAAATTAATCTTGCTGTCAAGTTCTGGAATAATTGTAAAAGTTTGATCAAACTGGTTGGAAGACCTGCCAAGAAAGCACTGCAATAGTCCAGCCTGGACAGAACAAGAGCTTGAACAAGGAGTTGTGCAGCATGTTCCCGAAAGAAAGGGCTTGATCTTCTTGATGTTGAATAAAGCAAATCTGCAGGATCGGACAGTTTTAGCAATGTGGTCTGAGAAAGTCAGCTGATCATCAATCATAACTCCAAGGCTTCTAGTTGTTTTTGAAGGAGTTATGGTTGATGTGCCTAACTTGGTGAAATTGTAATGAAACGATGGTATAGTAATATATATAGTAATATTACTCTATAGTAATATTTTCAGTATGCTCTGTCTACAGATGTCTTTAAATCTCTCTCTCTCTCTCTCTCTCTCTCTCTCTTTCTGTAGCCTTTGAAACCATGAAGCAGGAGAAATTTGAGGAATATGGGTACACCTTTATTGCACCCAGGTAACACACACACACACACACATGGAGCAGAAATGGCAGACCTCCCACAGGGTTTAGAAGTGACATGTTTATGGACTCACTGTATCTAGACCCCATTGGTCTTTCAAGGCCTATAAATTCACACCTTCAGACCCACATTTCACTCCTATTAACAATGGATCCCACAAACACAGCAGCAGCAAATATGTTTGGTGAAATGAATACACAGGTCTCACTGTGGTCATCAGACAGATTGTCTGATTGTCAGATTGTTTTATTTATTTAGTTTTTGTATTATTTTATTTTATTTCTTTCTTTTAGGGAATACTGCAAGGACCTTAAAGTCTCATCCAACAACACCCAATTTTTGGTGGACTTCAATGAGTACATTGACAGGAAAACTTCAAATCGTTCTCTGTGTGAGTGCAAACCTCAACACATTTATCCGTCTGAGAGCATATGAGTATGGCCCACAATACAATAACCTCAACTTGACCTTCCTTTTCTTGTGTGATGAATATAAGCTGTGCTTACTTGCTTTATTTATTTATTTATTTTCCCCTTATTTGGTCAGCCTTCCAAAAGCAAAAATAATGTTTTCTGAGTAATTTTTGCAGTGATATTAAAATATTCAAAGTTTCCAATACTTTTCAGCCCCTTGTATAGCACTATCCTTTGCAAAAACAAACCACTGTGGTTATTTTAGAAAAATGATGTAGTAATATCAGAGGTAAGAGGGCTCAGATTACTCTCTTTAAGTGGCTGACTCAGGTTGATTCCCACTCAAATGATGTCAGCGTGTGTGGCGGTCCTGCTGTCTGAGAAGGTGACCCCTGCCAGTGCTCGGTTTAATCACACTGTAATTGATCTGTAATGACTCTAGCACTGTCATCCTAATCTTCTTACCCATCGTGACTCACTGTTTTCTATAAAGAGATGCTATCGCTACAGCACTCACACACCCAAAGATCTTTGCTAAATAGGCATTATTTTTCTCCTGAGAAGTATGGAAGGATTTTGTCATCAAGTTGTTGCTTTTAAATTTAAAGGACCATATCTTTATTTATTAGAAAAATTTCCTTTGTCTATGTAATGCTTGTAAAGGTTTTCTGCTCCAAAGAAAATTCTGGCTCATCAGTAAATTTTGTTGTGATAATTATAAGATGTTTTATAAGATAAGATTACTATTATTATTATTATTATTATTATTATTATTAATGTTAATGTTTTATTATGATTAGCTACAGACCAAAATATATTCATATACACCAAACTGACAAACAATTTCTGTTTTCATTTTTCTAGTTTCAATTGTCTCAACAATTGTGTAAATGAAGATTTCTGCAGTTTTGCAGTTGGTTTCCAAATTTTTGGGTCAACAGGGGTTGGAGTTCGAGCATGGGAAAATCCTGTTTTCCACGACATAATTCAAAACTATCGATTATAAAAACTTTGTCTGTATTGTTCAGGTAATCTCACTCTTGTAAACCGGTTGCTGCTGGATGCCGGTCTCACGGCAGACCTCGTCAAAGTCTGGAAGGATCAGAATGTGTAAGATTAGAGCAAAACACACACATGGAACAATGTAAAACAATCATCTTCGTCTGTGTAAAATGTCTTGAGTTTTCAAGTACAAAGATCTCTGCAGGCCAGAGAGACGCCTTCATAAAGCTGCTGAACACAAAGCTCCATTTAAAGTCCTGACATGAATAAGACTGCTGTCTTATTGTCAAAAGCAAACTTTTAGAGTCTAGCAATTACAACCAGGATTAAAGAACCCGACCATGTGGGAGTCCAAAAACAATACACAATGCATATGACACATTTCAAAACTGTTTCCAATTAAACAAATGGTGTTTCAATAAAATGTTTACATTGAAGAATGACCCAATATCACATTAGGCCTATGTTATTTATTTATTTATATTATTTATTTATTTATAGGATGAATGTGTTAATGGTTACTCTGAATGTTGAAGTGATTGAATTTAAAGTACAAGGCTAGAATACCTAAACAAAACACTCACAGGTGTCAAAGTTGTTTGGTTTCTGTTTGTGGTCTTTGGGAACATTCTAAACTACATGCTAAACATACTGAGGTGTTTTTTTTTTTTTTTTTTTAGAGATGGAGTTTTGGCCCGGTTTGTGGCTACAGATGGAGGCATTACACGTGTGTATCCTAAAAGGTAAATTCCATTCACAGTTGTGTGAAATATGTGCACTTCTCCATCCCCATGTGTGCATGCATGTTTGAGAGATGCTAAATTCTTTACAATCTTTCCTCTGTCGGCAAGCCCCGCAGGGGTCTGTGGTTGAGACCAAAAGAAAGAGTGAGAGAGGATGTTTCTGGTACAGAGTGACTCTTTTGACAATTCTTATGGGAGCCATGTGCAGCTCTTGCTCTCTTTCTCCTGTCTTTATTAGCATAAATCTATAACAGTGAGTGCTTGAGTTCATAAACTTGCCCTGGTGGTGTAAAACAGCAGGATGTTGTTTAAGAAGCTATAATGGTGCACTTATTCACAATTCATATTTACTCACCTCGGTTCTAAAAACAAAACACTCTTTTGTAACTTCTCGGCCCCAGCTATTATTTGCTTGCATTTTCTGGCATAGGTCAGCATGTACATGCTGCCAATCATCATCGGCATACTGAATCAAATGATACATAGGTTTCCTATGTCAGCTATTTTGAGCATGGACCATTTAAAATTTTGTAGCGTATTGTAGCTTTAGCGTATTGTTATGAATCTTATAGAACTGTTTCCAGGAAAGTTATGATTTTTTTCCTACAGATAGGGCAACAGTCTCTTCATTAACCACAGCAAATTTGGAGTCTCTAATTCAAGCTCTTATACCTAATTCCACCAACAGGCCAATTTGCATTCATGTTTCTGCTAGAACCATAAAGTCTAAAAGCAAAATTCTTTGTTTCTATGATTCCTTGGCTCATACCGAGTTGAACGCATACCAAAAATGTAATTTCAATTTTGAATTTTCAGAAAAATCTACTTTTTCAAACTCGTCCTAGATGGTATGTCCAATTTTCACTGGAATTGGCTCATATCATCTTCAGAGGATTCTGACAAAAACTTATCAAAAGCTTTTTGAATTACCAAGCCGTTTTCGAAAAGTGCGTTAACAAATTTGACACAGTTTGTGCAAAAATAGACTTGAGGCTGTATCTCTGCGACACTTTAGCGGATTCTGACCAAACTTGGTATGGGTTATAACAAGCATGACCTGAGGGCACATAAGTAGTTTCGGCACAGCACCACCTACTAGTCAAAAGATATATATATAAAGCTTATAACTTCTGAACTGTTTGGCCAAAAATCCTAAGTCTGTTCTTGTTAGATTCTGAATGGCATATCGAATCAAACGATACCTATTTTTCTTGTTTTGGCCTTTTTGGGTATCAGCCATTTTGAGTTTAGTTGTAAAATTCTGTATCAACAGATGTCTTGAACAGGGGTCTCCAAACCTGCTCCTGGAGAGCTACCATACTGCAGAGTTCAGCTTCAAGCCATATCAAACACACCTGAACCAGATAAGCAAGGTGTTCAGGGTTACAGACAGGTGTGTTGAAGCAGGGTTGAAACTTAAGTCTCCAGCAAAGTAGCTCTACAGAAGCAGGGCTGGAGAACCCTGGACTTTACGGATTAATTAAAGACAGCTCTTTAGCTCTTCATTTTACCTCTGTTGTGTTTGGCCCCTTAATTTCTGCTTGCAGCTCTATTAATTTTTTTTATTTTATGTATTTTTATTTCTTTTATGTGAGCCTTAGAAACCTAATTTACAGTTATATTTAAATTTTATTTCTTTTTGCAGTATATGTACATGAAAAGTGAACAAACACATTAAAGTAGACATTTTTGTGTATTCATTCTTAAATGATTTCATTACACTATAAAGATAAAAAACCTGGTGCCTTTTTCTAATGAAAACCATACATTTGCTGTTTGATTCCTGTAGGATTTTTTTTTCATTCATTCTTGAGTTTGATCATTAAATTATTTATATATTATTTATTTCATCATTTTGTTTGAAATGCCTTTTAATTTAAGTCTTTCTCTCAATCTTTTTTCAGTGCTGGGGAAGAATGGGTTGAAAACTCTGAGACCTATGACTCAAGTTTTTACAAAAGGAGTTTGGACAATGACGTATACATTTTCACCGCCCCATTCATCAACAGTAAGAAACACACACTACACAGTACACATCCCCTCTATTACATTTGGATGGACGTGTGCTCACTTTGTCACACTGCTTTACAAAGACAGCTGTTGATCTACTTGAAATGCGTACCTACAGATCTACTGCCAAGGTCGCGTAAGCTTATATTACTGGGGGATTACCATTCATTGAGACTACCTCACATTCATGCACGTGTGGTCTGCAGGACTAATACACAGACGAACTAGAAGCACCCATGTGCCAAAATGCAACCCCAGGGGAACACCTGGTCCTTGTATTTATGGAAGGTTTTACCATTTAAGCTAATGGTGAAAGCAGACTGAAACCCTTATACCGTAGATCTCGCAAACATTTTGATTTGAGATGTAACATGTCTACCTTGGCAGGTGTTTCCAGAAGAATTGCATTTGGATACTTAAACCATGCCAGTTTGGATTAGTTTAAATAAGCAAAGAGGACCAATCTGAAATTAAATGCATTTTATTGTTCTGCATTTGTGTTGTATTTTCCTTTGGAACAGAGAGCAGAGAGTCTGGTTTTGAGTCTGGTATCCTTGTCAGTAAAGCAGTGGACTTGGACATTAATGGAGCAAGACTCAAACCTGCTGGTGAGCTCTTAAAAAGTTCAGCTACATTACTTTTCAAAAGTTTGGGGTCAGTATGATTTTATTTTATTTTTTTATTAATACTTTCATTCATCAAGGATGCATTAAATTGGCCAGACGTGACAGTGAAGGCATTCTATAATGTTGCAAAATATTTTCTATCTCAAATTAAAGTTGTACTTTTTAACTTCTATTCATCAAAAAAAAAAAACCTATCAGTTTCCACAAATCATCTTTTTAAACACTTATAAGTTTCCTGAGCCCCAAATCAGCTATTTAGAATGATTTCTGAAACTGACACTGAAGACTGAAGGCTAATATGAATAAATTAAATGTTATGATATATTCAAATATATCATATTTGGTCATTATTTGGTCATCCTCTACATGAATTAATTTCAGAGCTTTGTGTTCATCAGGGTCTCAGTTTGTCTCATCATCTTTCTTTATATGTTTTTTTTTCCTAACGCGAGTACGATTTCAACACATTGAAATCATTGAAATCATTCAACACACTGACAGTGTGTGTTTTATGTTGTCATACAGTGGTGGGAGTCAAACTCAACGTAACGGCCTGGATGAACAGCTTCATAAATGCTACCACCAAGAAAAATGTAAGCAGAAATGACTCCCATTTCCTTATCGGCACATGTGGAAGCTGTTTAGTCACAAACACAGCCTCTCTAGATAGGCCGATATTGCCATCTGAGAGCGGAGATGAATTGACTCGCTCTAATAAACATTGTAGAAGGCTTGTTTCATGAATTCTCACTTCTCTCCTCACATAATTTCCTCTCCGTAGTGCAAGGATGAGATCTGCGGGTGCCTCAGAAATGATAAGGTAGGGTGCTGACTGCTTCATGCTGCTCTGATCTCTGCAGCCACTTATCTAAAGCTGCTTTCACTCTCGGTTTCTGATGAATGGCTGGTTTTACTCCTCAGCAAGTGGACTGCGTGATTCTGGATGATGGCGGCTTTCTGCTCATGTCCAATCAAGATGAATATATCACACAGGTAGAATATATTTACAAGGTTAATGCCAGGTCCAGCGGTACTGTGTGCTGACAATCACATAAAGAAGCAGTTTCTTTTCAAACATCTTTGCACTCTGATGTTTCAGATAGGTCAGTTCTTTGGTGAAGTGGACCCTGTTCTGATGATTACTCTGGTCAACACCTCACTGTTCTCCTTTAATAAAACCTACGATTACCAATCTGTCTGCGACCCGGAGAGAGAAACTAAAGCTGCTGCCGGACCCCGCTCTGTATACGTGGTAAAGTTGAATTGGTCCTACTAAAAAAGGGTTTCAGATCAATAGGAGAACCTTCAACAAGAACTTTTTATTGTCAGCTTCAGAAAACCATCAATGCACTGCAGGGTTTGTGGTGGATTTCTGAAATTAGGAAACAAAGTCCAAATTTTGAATTGAGTGTCTGAATACATATATATTTGTATGTTTGTGCGTGGGAAGTTGTGGCCTAGTGGTTAGAGAGTATGACTCCTAACCCTAGGGTTGTGGGTTCGAGTCCTGGGCCAGCAATACCATGACTTAGGTGCCCTTGAGCAAGGCACTGAACCCCCAACTGCTCCCCGGGCGACGCAGCATAAATGGCTACCCACTGCTCCTGGTGTGTGTTCACAGTGTGTGTGTGTGTGTGTGTTCACTGCTGTGTATGTGCACTTTGGATGGGTTAAATGCAGAGCATGAATTCTGAGTATGGGTCACCATACTTGACTGTATGTCACGTCACTTTCACTGTTTGTTTTTTGACAGCCAACAATCACGGATATGCTGACTGTAGGCTGGTGGGCCTCCACTGTGGTCTGGTAAGAAGAAATGGACACCACTCGCTGAGAAATAAAAGGGTGAAGGATTGCATGATGAGGTGGATGTTCTCATTTGTTTCTTCCTTTTAGGTCAGTCCTGCAGCAGCTACTTCTCAGTCTGACTCTCCCAAATATAGTGGGAACAGGTATGTTTCAGAAACAAAACCCAGAAATTCTGGCACTTCTATTTGCATTCATGGAACTTTGGGTTTTTTAAAGCAAGAAACTTTATTTATTTATTTATTTATTTATTTATTAATCAAGAAATTTTCAACTTTTTAATTCTACTTTAAACCCTTTCAACCAAAAAATATATAAATAAAATATATTTTTTTCTAGTGTTGTAATGTAATGTATTTGTGTTTGTGTGTGTGTGTGTATAATGTGTGTGTATATAAATATATATAGTATATAAGTAATTATATAAATGCAGTATTAATATATAATTTAGAATAAAATGATATATACATACCGTATATACACAGTGTGTGTATATATATATATATATATATACAGTATAATTTATATAAATATAAATATATTATAAATATATATATATATATATATATATATATATATATATATATATATATATGTGTGTGTATATATATATGTAACATTTACAATATATTTATATAATATTTAATTTATAATAATATTATACATAATTTTTGTCATAAAGAGACTATAAACAAACTTGTGTCAAAGTGAACTTTATATTTTAAATGAAGCAAAATGTAAATTGATTTCATGCATACTGTTAAGCTGTTATTTACGTGTGTGTTTTGACATACAGTGTGTTGCTTGTGTATTTGTGTGTTTGCAGTGTATTCGGAGGATGACCTCTCAGATGCGTTCTCCAAAGAGAGCTGTATCACCGAACAGACTCAGTATTTCTTTGAGAACGAGAACAAATCTTTCTCTGGAGCTATGGACTGTGGAAACTGCTCCAGGTGAGGACTGTTTTTATGTTTGTATGCGCATAAATCCATCCGCATTCCCTCAGTCCGTGTGTGTGGGAGTGCGTGTGAGCATGTGCAGATGATGTCAGCACTGTCTTTCTGTCTCTTCCTGGATAATTGCTCATCCTGGTAAGACATCTCTCCAAGGATCGAGCAGCTCAGTTTTCCTTCTTTTTCTTTCCATCCCCTCTGCCCGCTCCCTCGTTCCCCCAATCCGTCCGACGTCCAGCCGGCCATAAATCCCACCGGCCGTGCTGTTTAATGTTACACCGCTAAAGCGAAACGTGTTGGGGTGGGTGGGGGCGCTCGGCCCGACAGAAACTCTATGCCTCTTTTACGAGCCCCACGTGTGACTCTGCGTTTGATAGTTTTTCTTCCATGTTAACTACTTTAGACATGTAAAGTTTAACAAGATCCATAAAGAGAAATCCATTTGTGAGATCTCAGGAGCTCGAGACCTGAGCTTCGGCATATGTAATTCAATCTTTGAGAACTTGGTCTTTGAGACATCAACACCAGCTCAGGCTAAAGGAACGCATGTACCGATGAGAGGACTGCAGGAATTGCCAGTGAAAGTATGTCTTAAACAGAACATCAAGGAGACTACAGCAAATTAGACTTCATATTTATTTCGATTTTTGCATTGGTTATCTAAGGTCTGCTTGTCTTCTTTCAGCACTACGGATATAAATATATTTTTTTTAACACACTCACCTCAAAGGTTATATAATGCCTCTGTTTTAAAACCTACTGAGCTGCCTTGCTGTCTACTGCCTACATACATTAGGTCTGAATCATTACTTACATTTTGGCTGACATTACATTCCTCTGGTCCCATGGTATTGATACTGAATTAAGACCTTAGGCAAAAAATAAAAAGCCTCAGCCGACTGATAAACTGCAAGAAGTGTCAATAGATTCAATAATGTGATGTCAATAATATTAAATATTTTTAAAAATATTATCACAATTTAAAATAACTTAAATTTAAATATATTTAAAATAACTACAATATTTGTTGTTTAAAATAACTACAATATTTGTTGTTTAAAATAAATACAATATTTTAATATATTTAAATGTGAAAAGCATTTATTTGAAATAGAACCATTTGTGACATTAATGTTTACAGATGAGGACAGTGGAAGCAATCAAAAACAACAAAAAGAGCAATGATATATAAGTGCTATAACAAGTCTCAGTTAGGTTAACACAGTACACGTAGAATGGGATTTTAAATAATATAATAAATAAAAAGAAAACATAGAATAAAAAAAAAGAATAGAGCAAGCTAGTTTTAGAGGTCTTTACACATACACACACATACAATTGCATAATAAATGAAAAGAAAATAGAATACAAAAAGATTAGTAAGGTAGTTAGATTATTATTGTTTTTTTTTAAGAATAGAATTAGAATAGTGAGTGTTTAAGTAAGAGGGTAAAATAAAGATGGAAGAGATGTGTTTTAAGCCGATTCTTGAAGATGGCTAAGGACTCAGCTGCTCGGATTGAGTTGGGGAGGTCATTCCACCAGGACGGAACATTTAATTTAAAAGTCCGTAAAAGTGACTTTGTGCTTTTTTGGGATGGCACAATCAAGCGGACGTTCACTTGCAGAATGCAAGCTTCTAGAGGGCACATAAGTCTGAAGTAACAAATTTAGTTAAATGGGTGCAGAGCCAGTGGTAGTTTTGTAGGCAAACATCAATGCCTTGAATTTTATGCGAGCAGCTATTGGAAGCCAGTGCAAATTGATAAACAGAGGTGTGACGTGTATTCTTTTTGGCTCATTAAAAATTAATCTTGCTGGCGTGTTCTGAATTAATTGTAAAGGTTTGATAGAATTGGCTGGAAAACCTGCCAAGAGGGGATTGCAATAGTCCAGTCTGGACAGAACAAGAGCTTGAACAAGGAGTTGTGCAGCATGTTCCAAAAGAAAGGGCTTGATCTTCTTGATGATGAATAAAGCAAATCTGCAGGATCGTACAGTTTTAGCAATGTGGTCTGAGAAAGTCAGCTGATCATCAATCATAACTCCAAGACTTCTAGCTATTTTTGAAGGAGTTATGGTTGATGTGCCTAACTTGATGGTGAAATTGTGATGAAATGATGGGTTTGCTGGAATCACAAGCAGTTCTGTCTTGACAAGGTTGAGTTGAAGGTAATGGTCCATCATCCAGGAAGAAATGTCTGTTAGACAAGCTGAGATGCGAATAGCTACTGTCGGATCGTCAGAATGGAATGAGAGGTAGAGTTAAGTGTCATCAGCATAGCAGTGGTATGAAAAGCCATGTTTCTGAATTACAGAACCTAATGATGCCATGTAGACAGAGAAGAGAAGTGGTCCAAGAACTGAGCCCTGAGGCACCCCAGTAGTTAGATGTTGTGACTTGGACACCTCACCTCTGCAAGATACTTTGAAGGACCTATCTGATAGGTAAGACTTAAACCATTGAAGTGTGGTTCCTGGGATACCTTTTGCCAATAGGGTTGGTAGGAGGATCTGGTGGACAGATCAAGCAGGATAAGTACTGAAGATTTGGATTCTGCTCTTGCCAGTCTTAGGGCTTCAAAAACTGAGATCAAGGCAGTCTCAGTTGAATGTCCACTTATGAAGCCAGATTGGTTGCTGTCAAGAAGGTTGTTGTGTGTGAGAAATGTAGAGACTTGATCGAACACAGCTCATTCAAGTGTTTTTGCCATGAAAGGAAGAAGGGAAACTGGTCTGTAGTTCTCTAAAAGAGATGGGTTGAGGGTGGGTTTCTTAAGTAGTGGAGTTATACGAGCCTGTCTAAAGGATGTAAATGAGGGAAAAACACCAGTGTGGAGGGATGTGTTGATGATGTGAGTGAGTGCAGGTACAACTGCAGGAGAAATGGCTTGAAGGAGATGAGATGGAATAGGATCAAGCGGGCAAGTGGTAGGGTGATTAGAAAGGATGAGCTCTGAGACTTCTGCCTCAGAGAGTGAAGAGAAGGATGTAAATGAGTGTAAGGTTGCTGGTGAAATGAGCTTGACTGATTGTGGTGTGGAAAATTGTGCACTAATGTGTTTAATTTTATTAATGAAAAACGTTGCAAAGTCATCAGCTATTAGAGATGAAGCAGGAGGGAGAGGAGGAGGACAAAGAAGTGAGGAAAATGTTTTAAAAAGGATGCGTGAGTTAGACGAATTGTTAATTTTGTTATGGTAGTATGTCATTTTAGCAGTGGAGACATTAGCAGAGAAGGACGATAGGAGTGACTGATACACATTATATATATATATATATATATATATATATATATATATATATATATATATACAGTACACACCAAAAGTTTGGACACACCTTCTCATTCATAGAGTTTTCTTTATTTTCATGACTATGAAAATTGTAGATTCACACTGAAGGCATCAAAACTATGAATTAACACATGTGGAATTATATATGGAATTATATACATAACAAAAAAAAGTGTGAAACAACTGAAAATATGTCATATTCTAGGTTCTTCAAAGTAGCCACCTTTTGCTTTGATTACTGCTTTGCACACTCTTGGCATTCTCTTGATGAGCTTCAAGAGGTAGTCACCTGAAATGGTCTTCCAACAGTCTTGAAGGAGTCCCCCGAGAGATGCTTAGCACTTGTTGGCCCTTTTGCCTTCTGTCTGCGGTCCAGCTCACCCCTAAACCATCTCGATTGGGTTCAGGTCCGGTGACTGTGGAGGCCAGGTCATCTGGTGCAGCACCCCATCACTCTCCTTCTTGGTCAAATAGCCCTTGATGCCTTCAGTGTGACTCTATAATTTTCATAGTCATGAAAACAAAGAAAACTTTTTGAATGAGAAGGTGTGTCCAAACTTTTGGTCTGTACTATATATATATATATATATATATATATATATATATATATATATATATATATATATATATATACACACACACAAAAAAAAACTTTTGATTGGTAGTGTATATTCTAGATTTGACTAGTAGATAAGTTACAGAATGAAACAAGTATGTCAAATTCAGTAAATGTGTTAAACATAAAAAATCCACCAACAACTCATTACAACCTTTATTTTGCGATCACAAAGCTGCTATTTCTGGGTCACAAAATAGCTTGCACTGCTATAATTATTTTGTGAAACACAAAAGAACATGTTTTGAACAAGGTCTTTTTTTCTCCATACAATAATAGTCAGTGAGGTCCAGTCTTGTAATACACATTTGGAGTGACATGAGTTTGAGTAAATTATGACGTAATTTTTGTGTGAACTAACCTTTTAAAATGAAGTCTAAGTATGCAGCTCACTAGGTTTTGGAACATCACTATAGTTTCTCACAGGATGTTTTTCATGGAGACCACATAAACCCACCTGAAGCACTCTTCTGTGCTCTTATAACCTATCCTGCTCTCATGAATAAAGCATTCCTTAGAGGGCGCACAGATGTGAGCCACTGAAATTTAGGAGCTTCTTTGTGATCATCAAGCCCTCCGTGTGTGTGCATATGTGTTTGTGTGAGTGTGACCCTGATGGCCGCTAAGATCTGAGGTTCGTTATGCACCGCCGAGCATGCTGGGTAGCGGTAAACAGCCTGTGCATACCAAGAGAGCAGGTGATGTGTAACAAAGAACTTTACGCACACATCACCATACATATGTTTACATGCACACAGGCTGCTGCAAAAACCCATGTCACTCTGTTTTAAAGAGAGGGAGGAGAGCTGTAAAAGAGAACAAGAGAACGCTATAAAGAAAACTCACGGCTGAAACTCATTCGGCGATGACAGTACATAACAAACTGCCAACTGACGCAGATTTCCAATATAATATACTCATCTCCTGTTACACTTACTAAAGACTTCCACACATGTTGGGATGGTTTTGGATATGTAAGATGTGTATAATTGATTCCTGACAAAGAGCTTATGCTGACTTACACACAATGTTTTGAGTCGGCACCCGTTTATACTTGCTTATGTTTACTGCTTCTTTCGTAAAATGTCATACATGGGTGGTCTCGCTGAAGCTCATGTCTGCTTACTTTAGAGTTGCATAAACCATGATACCTGTCTTATGATATAAGCTGTTCCTGTAAGAACTGTGTTAGTCTTAATGACTTTGCCGTTTTCCTGTCTTTTTTTTTTTTTTCAAGAATGTACCGGGCGGAGAAGCTTCCAAACACGAATTTAGTATTTTTGATCTCTGACGCAAAGAGTTCCTGCCTCTCCTGCGATCCCAAACCGCTGAGACAAGCCGAACAGCCCTGTATCCTTTAAATGATTCACTTGTTTCTTACAGTGTCATCTTGTAGTGTTCAAACAGTAGAACATGGTGCTAGAAACAACAGAGTCATGGGTTTAATTCTTAAAGGGATAGTTCACCCAAAAATCCAAATTACCTCATGATTTATTCACTCTCAATCCATCTTGGGTGTATATGACTTTATTCGTTCAGACGAATACAATCAGAGTTATATATAAAAAAAAATGTCCTGACTCTTCCAAGCTTTATAATGGCAATGTCACACTACATGAGGAGTCAAGGACCCAGGAACGAGAAGATGAGGAATTCATGAAATGAGAGTCTTTAATAATTCAAATGGGAATCATAGAGCACATGGAAGACATCCAAGAACCGACAAACAAAGTGAAAGGACTGTTTATTTATGTCTAAGTATCCAAGAAATTTGTTATTTTTTGAATGAATTAGTCCTTAAGAATCCAAGTTTTTCCCTCTCTTCTTTATTATTATTATTTTTTTTTTGCGTGTTATTTATTTTTTCTTAGCTATTGTCCTTATCGATTTCTTTCAGCTACTGGTCCTGATCCATGTGTGCTGGCCCAGAACCCTCGGTACAGGAAAGGACCAGACGTCTGCTTTGACAACAATGCAGATGTAAGTAATAGCCAAAATGGGCAATGATCAGAATGCATCTCCATCATTCAATGCTTGTTTTCCTTCTTCTTTTTCTTTTTTCTTTATCTTTATCTTATTATTTTGCTGCCATTTATATTTCAAACTTTTCTTTTAACTTGTTTACAACTCCAACTGAGAATTAATTGTAGCCTGCTGGACTTACAGTAATATCTGGTTATCATATCATAAAAGGGGCTAGACCTAGGTTAAAATGGCCTATATTGTTTACTCAGTGCCTCAGTATGGACCTAAAGGCAGGACGTCACTTCTTTCCTCCTGCTGTGAAAGTAGGAAGTGCATTTTCAGCTAGTTCCCTGAGAGATTTTCTGTGGAATAAACATAGGAAACTCCAGATGTGTTTCCGTCCTTTTGACAGCAACATTAATGATACGCCCCTATGCCTCTCAAACCAGGGGCATCCCAGGACTTTCATTGGCAAGCCCTCCAACACACATACTCTAGCACGCAAGTTGTGTTTCAGAAGACCAGAACATAGACCATCAGTCATTATTGGTCATGCATTATTTCTACAGCAAGTTTATGCATGCGTGCCATTGGTTTGATTAATTCCTTCTCAGTTCAGCCAAAACATGTTTTGATTTTCATTTTTCATTTCACATATAAGTATATCAGACTGTCTATTGATTGAGTTGCATCCTTTATGGATCTTCTTTCTGCTGGGAAAACAAACTAAATCCAGTTTCATATATATATTCATGTATATATATATACTGTATATAAATGACAAAGACAAAAAAGAAAAACTTTAATATAGACTTTTAATAAAATCTCAGTGATAGTAAAATAACACTGGTCCAACCTGGTAATGAGTATGTTATGTTAGTATTATTGTATATCATTATAGTATTTATTAATTACCTTTTATTTTTATATGTCAGCTTTCATTTTATTTTTGTAATTTTAGTAATTTTTTGGTGCTTTTTTCTTGAGTCTTCTTCGTCATTTTATTATTGTTATTTGATTTTTTTTATTCAATTTTATTATTTTAAGATTTATATGTATCAGTTTTAGTTTTAGCATTTTAGTTCTTCGGCTTAAATCGATAGAGTAAGTTTCTTAAGCAAGGTAAAAAAAAAATCTTATTGTTGAGCGTTTTTTTTTATTATTATTATTCATGTTTTATTTGACTTCAGCCTTAATTCAATTTTAGTTTTAGTTAACAATATAACACTGGTTAAAGCAGACAGACCACCTTGAACCATAAACAAACCAGATGTGGTGTTTAAAAAATTAGTTGGATTCCTGCTTTGTCTAAACTGAAATGACCTAACTATATTATAAACTTGTGTTTATGTGAGGTAGAAGTCACTAACGTCTCTGTATTGACCGCAGGAGGATGCGACTGACTGTGGTGGTGGCTGCAGTTTGAGTCCATCTCTCTGGCCGTTGGTGGGTCTTCAGCTTCTTCTACTCTGGCTGCTTACTGGAACCAGAACCTATTTGTCCTGACCAGAGCAAATCTCCAGACTAGAAACTAATGACTGAATTGCTTATTATACAGACCACAACATAACCACACATCGACGATATGACCTACGATTGTTTGTTAGTCAACCCATAACAATACAACTTATGCAGTTACAAACTCTACTGTAAAACTGACCCGAGGACTCAACTCACTGCCAAATACTGCCCTCTTAGACCAACCTGAAACAGCAACACAGCCAGACACGAGAGACGTATATACTGTATGCTTACTTTTTGACTTTGGAACGCAGAACCACATTATGATCACATAATGGTTCATGCAAAATGTTTAGTGCCATAAACAGGCTAATATAATCAGAGATGGCTCACAGCACCAGCCTGGATATGAAGCAGGGTATAATGGGACAGGAAAGACTGTTCAGCTCTGGTTTCTGAATTTCTCAATATGAATTCTGCTCGAAATCAGCTTTGCACCAGTAGTAGGTCAGTGAAGTCACACCCGAGCCCTTTAGGCTCTTCATAGGGCTGTTTTTCTTGTTTTATGTTTTTTTTTTTTTTCTGGTATGTGCAGTAGGGGAAATTTCATGAAGAAATATGTCATTATGTATTATATTTCAGAAATGTACATTTTAAAATATTATTTTGCATTTCACATTACAAAAAAGATTTTGGGAGAAATTAAAGTCACAAAATCTTAGATTTAGTATAAATGTTCTTCATACAGAAAAGTTAATTATTATTATTATTATTTTTTTTTTTGAGGTGACAAATGACCTGGACATTTCTTTGCAGTATTTGTGCGATTCACTCAGTATGAATTTTAATTTATGCAAATGTTATCGTTATTTTTGCTAGGTATTTTGGGCTTAGCGTTCTTTTGTTGCTGATTATGAACCTCGATCATCTGAAGTAACTGTAAGCATCTGATATAAACGATAGAAAAAAGTGCCATGTTGAATGTCATGATTCGCTAAGGAAAATTCCATATGCGATCAAACTATATATGAGTGCATCATCTGATGTGAAATGCAGACAACTCTTAAGTCTGAACAGTCTCCAATTAGTATAGCAAAGACTTTTTTTGTTGTGTCAGAAGTCACACGCTTGCGTCTAAGTGTCCAGAGCATGCTGAATATGCTTTGTACTCTCCCCATCCTGTCCACAGGGCCCCTGCTATCAGACGATTGCGTGTTTTACTGTATGTCGTCCAGATACTTCATCTGTCAGATTTTGTTCCAGCACTACAGACATGATATCACAAGCGTGTCAGCTATTACATCCACATGTTGAACCGCTATGTGAAAACATAGCACATGACAGGTTATAAAAATGCTCAACCCTGGAGAATTGTGCATTTATGATGGATGAATGTATGTATGTTTGTTTTATTTATTTATTTGATAGAAGGTCCATGCATGAGATTAGATGGTATCAATCAAAACTATTGCCAATGGGGGAACATTTCCATGTTCCTTTGAATGTTCTGGAAGAAGAACAAAAACCAATGGCAATGCCTAGAGCTATGAAAAAAGAAATATTTATCCATCACAAGTCAAAAGCCAAGTATCCAGGAATAAAATAACATGCTTCTCTCTCCATTTCAGAGAAGTTTTAACATTCGATGGCTTAAAAGCTTTGTCTATTCTAAAATATAAACTTTAAATCAGTGTTGAGTTCTATAGCTTTTTATTCATACAAAAAAAAAGTAAATTATGATGGCTTTATTACACACTATGGAGCTTTATAGATTTTTTTTAAAGCCTTTTTGACGAAGAGGCTGTTAAAGTGACGTAATTACAGTGATAATATTAAGTGCAACTGAATTTAAAGGCGGAAGGTTTAAAGACATAGTGATTTAATTGTCAAATGACAATTAAATGTAAAGAAATGCTCAAGGTAGATTTAAAATAAGTGTGTGTTTAGTTTACTGGATATCCATGAATATCGCTTGCACCTGTGTGTCCAAGTCAGACTTTTTCCTTCGGAATGAGGTGCATTTTTCTTTCTGTCTTCACTGATGTAGCATTGAGTTACAGAACTAAATATGCAGGGCATTTATGAATCATTATAGACGTTTTTGGACTCCTCAGAGGCTTTCGGTGTCTGGATTTCTCATCTCAGGCCTGGGGTGGAGGACATAGGATGTAACATTTAAATACCTCACTAAACGACAATGTGAGATGTGATTTGATTCAAGAGAGCTGAACTTACTTCCCTCTTTACAAACTGTACCAGGTTTAAAATGCCAGCGAAATGTATACAAACCCCACAGAGGCCACTTCACCGTTCGAATGCAAATTGATCCCATGCCTTGTCCGACAAAGAACGTCCGCAAAACATGAAACAGGTTAATGACATGATTATGGTAAAACTAAAAACTTGAAATCTGGCAGTGCCTACACGGTTAGTCAAGAATAGCGAATTACCTATAAGTAGCAGTCAGCTGGGGATTTTATTGGCCCGTTTCAAAACAAAGTGTTTTCATATGTTCTGCATCATGATGGTGTACAAGAGATTTATATTTTTGCTTTTAATATCACACAACACACACTCTTTATATATATATATATATATATATATATATATATATATATATATATATATATATATATATATATATATATATATATATATATATATATATATATATATATATATATATATATATAATGCCACGTTTAAAAAAAATTGATTTAAAAATGTAGAATAAACCCATAGGATAAAAACCAAACTGAAGATTTCTCATAGGAACAGTTCACCCAAAAATGAAAATTTGCTGAAAATGTACTTATCCTCAGACTATTCGAGATGTAGAGGAGTTTGGATCCAGTGGATCTTCTGCAGTGGAGTTCACTCTGCAGTGAATGGGTGCTGTCAGAATGAGAGTCCAAACAGCTGATAATAACATCACAATAATCCACAAGAAATCCACACCACTCCAGTCCATAAATTAATGTCTTGTGAAGTGAAAAGCTGTGTGTTTTTAAGAAATAAATCCATCATTAAGGCATTTTAACTTCAAACAATCGCTTCTGTCCATAATCCATGATAACGCTTCCTCCAGTTAAACAGTCCATCCACTTTTGTCCTTTCACATCAAAATCAAAGAACATATTTTTTTCAGCTAGTTTTTTTTTTTTTTCATTTTTTGACTAGTAGTCATTCATTTTTTAGCAATGATTTGACTAATCACACATTTATATTAATAAACCATATAATTCATAATAATGAGCCTTTCATTGCCTATAGCTTATCACTGCTCAAGTGCATGCATAAAACTTGCCACAGCACACCGGCAGAAGTAATAATTATGAAATGTAATGTTGCTACTACTTAAATTTTTCAGATGAAAAGCCAGATTTAAGGTCGATAATCGAAACAAACGTTTGGATGTCAGATGTAATGTTATTACCAAATAGACCAGCTGTTAAAAATCGGTCTGTCATGGACTACGTTCGCCCCTTCCGGGTTTTTTTTTTTTTTTCTGTGATTTTAAGATATTAAAATAAATTTTGATTGACTAAGCCTCTTCTCGTTGACTAACTGTTAGTCAACTAATAGGGGGCAGCCCTATTTGTTTTAAATTGTTTTGGATTGTTTTCACTTGTAAACAGCGTTTAATCTGTGCATATTTCTCTCCTGATTCAGACAAACTTTTTTTTAATGGAGCAGGCAACGTTATGAATAGAGGACTTGATGAATTTGTTTATTACAAATGCAGTTTTTTGCTTCAGAAGTCTTAACGTGTGTATTATTGTGATGTTTTGAACTCTTATTCTGATGGCACCCATTCACTGCAGAGGGTCTATTGGTGGTTCAGATGAAGAGACAAATTCACTAACTTTTGAGTAACTTTTCATCAAATTTGTATTTATGGATGAACTATTCCTTTAAAAGAGCATTTTTTATTGGTATGAATAATATTTTAATCATCTAAAGAACCTTTTTTCAAGTATAAAGAACCTCTTTTTTTGGGGGAGTGGAAAGTTTCCATGGATGTTAAAGCAGCTTCATGAAACAATAGATACCAATAAAGAACCTTTATTTTTAAAAGTGTATGTAGTGAAAACAGGACACTCCAAAATCTACATCATATATCCAAAAAGTTTAAATCAATAAAATCTGTTTTGTAAAAAGCATTCCACTTTACATGAGAGGGGACAGACATCTTTAAATGTGTTCAGGTTTGCACGGTGCTCCTGCGATGCTCTTTCACATTTCAACCTTCGCATTAAAGCTCAGACATGTACAGACGTGCCCCACTCATGTAATGAGGAATTGGATGCGTGTATTTATTGTTATGTTTTCTGAATGCTGCTCTCAGCTGCTGTGCTGTCTCATAGGGCTGCCATGTGTCTGTATTTACTGGTGTTGGTGCTTGGTGTGCCGGAAAGTTTTCTTGAGGTTATGCTTATTTTTCTGAATGTCTATCGAAGTCACTTTTTGATCTGTGTGTGCTGTGTGTGTTCATTGGTGGGGAGGGGGAAGAGGCGTGGTATGTGCCTCAAAGCCCCACCCACCTCACTTGGTTGGGTACACACACACACATATATATATATATATTCTTTTGTGGAACTTGACACGCCTGAAATGATTTTGTATACATTTGTACAACAATGTTGTTCAAGAAAATAAAACAAAAAAGTTTGTAAAGTTTACGAATGTGTAATTCTTGTGCAAATACAATATATTCACAATAAAATTGTATCATTACTACCTCAGGTTTATTATTGTATTTTGTTTTCTATCTATCTATCTATCTATCTATCTATCTATCTATCTATCTATCTATCTATCTATCTATCTATCTATCTATCTATCTATCTATCTATCTATCTATCTATCGGTCTGTCTATCTATCGGTCTATCATGCTGTCTGATCTATCTATTGTTCTGTCTATTGTTTTATCTATCATTCTATTTATCGTTCTATGTATGTACCTATCATTCTATCTATAGATTATTTTTTTAGAAAGAAATCAATAATTTTTATTCAAGGAAGTACTGAATTGTTCAAAAGTGGCGGTAAGACTTTTGCATTGTAATGCAAAAAAAAAAAACTGCCTTCAATTGGAATAAAAGACTTTCAAATAAATTACCTTTAAAAAATTTATCTGGAACATGTCCAGTTTCATTCAGGAGGTCGTTACCTTTTTCAGTAAAATACTTTTTAGCAAACATTTACAATTCAAGTTTTGTTTTGTTAGTTTTTGTGTCAGTTGCTAAAAGAATGCCCACCCAGGAATGTGGCCTTTTAAAAGTTAGCGCAACCATGAAACAGTCATTTCCTGTTCACTCTCCCCATCTTATGAACAGACGGAGTCAGAAAGCACACCCCACCCGGCCACTAAGAGGACATCCCCGTCTGCAGATGAAACAACGTTTTATTGAGGGTGATGGAGCGTGGACCTTAGTCCAGATTTTGGGAGAGCAAATCTTCTGGAGCACTTTTCTGACTTCTTGATGGCTTTTAACAGGCTATCTATGACGACAGGCCTGGGCTGTTATTTCCGACCCATTGAGCAGAAGAGGTCCAGATGCATGTGTGTGTATGCACCACCCTCTGGCTTTTAACAGACTATCATTTAATTTCTTCAGTGGTGTTTGGAGAGCAAATTACTGGATGTGCAGGATGCTTTTAGGGCCGGCGGATGGGTTTAAGATGGTTATCTGGGGCATGGGGTCACCGTAATCAGATATGCCTTGTCGTCGATGCACAGCTTGTGACCCAGAGCACGGTTACCATCTCAAAACAAGCATGTCATGGACCAATAACAAACATGGTGTGATATGAGAGACACTCCATCGCTCTGCTTCCCGATAGATATGACCTCACAAATCTATCCTATGCCAAACCTGAGCATAGATAATAAAAAGTCTAAATAATAACAGTATTCATTACACTTCAAGGATACTGGGAGGTTGTAGAAACGGTCAGAGGGTTGAACATAGATCCGTGTAGGTTATTCATGTTTAGGTTATCCATTGGGATTTATAAAATGTACATACTGTTTATATTTAGATTAAAAACCTGGTCTTTTGTGTGTATCTATAAAATACAGATAAATCTATTTAGGTTTAGTCTAAGCTCTCTGTTCCAGTCATTACACAATGGCAGGACAGGTGTGATTTTATGTGTGCTATTACCTTTCTAAACAATCAAACTTGCAATATTCTCTTGGCTGGCAAACAATCTCTTAGAATTAGATTGCAAAGGCATCAGAGGGACTGGATTAACATTGGGCCCTTTAATGTGAGCCAGTACTGAGGTCTTGTGTGGGGCCACAGAGGCCTTTGGGGCCCCCGACTATAGTCTCAGCAATCAATTATAGGGCTTGTGGCAGTGTACAAAGACATTCCCAGTGGCAGGTTTTGCAGCGTGACATTTGTAGGCCTATAGTTTTTGTTTAAGCTATTATTTGTGGGGAAAAGTATAGATATTTTTGGAAATAGTGCCAGTAAATTAACTTTATTTTCCTTAATCAAATCAATATGCAGTGTGATCCTCCATTGCATTTCAAACTGCTTTTATAGATACTAGAATGATTTCTGAATGATCATGTGATACTGTACTGAAGACTGGATTTATGATGCTTAAAATTTAGCTTTGCCATTACAGGGAAAAAAAAATCTATTTTAAAATCTATTAAAATAAATTTTAATAATATTTCACATTACTTTTTTAACTGTATTTTTTTGACCAATTAAATGTTGCCCTGATGAACATAAGAGACTTCTTTTAAAACATTAAAAACTGTACTGACCCCAAACTTTTGAACAGTATAGCGTCCGGTTTTTTAAATAGTTTGCTGGTAAGTCACAGTTCTATGAATTTAATTGTAATGCGCCACAAGTACCCAATATTCTTCTTTCCTTCAACATGACTTGATCAGATTATAGCTGTTCTATTTTTTTAATGGTAATTTTAGTGCTATTTGATGCAGGAGGTCTAGTAGCTACCATTAAAGAAGGTTATACAACCACAATGCCAGACATACTATTTTAATTCACACCTGACCTCTGTGCACTGAAACTTAATTGGTCAGTGCTGGTTTGAGATTTGTAAAGGTGCTGTTTGTTTCTGTAAAGAGTGTGAGGGTCACGGATTAGTTCCTGTCCCTTAATAAAGTACAGATTGTGCTTCGAGTAACAAATTTGACCAAGGACACAAAGAATGGTGTGTTCACCTCTAGGTAGGCAATTCAAAACAATTCTTGGACATTTAAGATTGATTGATTTAAGATTACATGTAACCATTTTTGCTGGTGTTAACAAAGCAATAACTGAAACTGGTTCTCCAATTTCCAGCATGCTTTGCATAAGGCTGGATTAGCAGAGCGGATGTTCAAGTGAAGTGTTGTGTGTTTAATTTTAAAGGAAAAACAAGAGGAGACTTAACCCCATTTTGGTGGAGAATGTACGTTGTGTAAAGTATGAAGAATATATTGTTTCACCAAATAAGTTATACACACATTTGTTTGTTTATTTATATATGTTTAGATTACCCTTCCCATAATCTGAAGCGCACTTCTTTTTTTTTCTTTTTTTAGATCAAATAAAAAAACACGTTTTTGAGCTTTGTAAGGAATGATTCGTGATAATGCTAGATAATTTCTCAGATAATAACTATGATCACAAAAAAATAAAAAAATTCTCAAAATAATTAAAATAATTAAAAATCCTTCGATTTATCAATCCTTAGAATGTATACATTGAATTGGTGGGTTTTTGTTAAATGTGAGCCAAAATCATCACAATTAGAAGAACCAAAGACTTAAACTACTTCAGTCTGAGTGATTTTAATCTATTTAATACACAAGTTTCACAAATTGATTTGAATTACTGAAATTTACATTTCCATGACATTCTAATTTATTGAGATGCACCTTTATATATATATATATATATATATATATATATATATATATATATATATATATATATACACTCACCTTAAGGATTATTAGGAACTAGGGGTGTAACGGTACGCAAAAAAATCACTGTTCGGTACGTACCTCGGTTTTAAAATCATGGTTCGGTTCATTTTCGGTACAGTAAGGGAAAGAAATGCAAACATTAAACTGCAGGTTGTTTATTACTATAAACTTTTTTTAACAATTTGTTTACACTTTTTAAAAATACTTTTTAATAAAATATATATAAAATTAAAAAAAAGAATGAGAAATAAAATACTGCTGCAAAGTTCTCCACTAAATAAAATACTCTCAGTCTCAAACCAATATCATATAATAAAATATAAATAAATAACTATGATTACAGTGCAGCATTACCAATCCCAGCTTGTAGGACTGCTCATATTTCGTTATTGCGTTGCACCGATCGGAATTAAGAGCAAAGGTCTGTTTAAATGTCGACTTGAGCTGCGTTTGAATTACAATCGTTTTTTTCCTAGTTGTAGTGATGTTCATACTCGCGTGATGCCTTTTGAAAACCTTAGCCCGGTGACACACTGGCATATTGCACCTGTCAAACATAGTCTATTTTGCCGTCAATACTGTTGACGGTGTCCTATATCAGTAGGCTTTATATTTATGCTCAACATGAAGTATAGATATTGTTGTCGTGAAGACAAGATCCTTTAGGGGAAGTCGTGGCCTAATGGTTAGAGAGTCGGACTCCCAATCGAAAGGTTGTGAGTTCGAGTCCCGGGCTGGCAGGAATTGTGGGTGGGGGGAGTGCATGTACAGTTCTCTCTCCACCTTCAATACCATGACTTAGGTGCCCTTGAGCAAGGCATCGAACCCCCAACTGCTCCCCGGGCGCCGCAGCATAAATGGCTGCCCACTGCTCCGGGTGTGTGCTCACAGTGTGTGTGTGTGTTCACTGCTCTGTGTGTGTGCATTTCGGATGGGTTAAATGCAGAGCACAAATTCTGAGTATGGGTCACCATACTTGGCTGAATGTCACGTCACTTTCACTGGTCTGTCGGCGGCCTCCCTCTATGTCACCTACAGTAGCAGCAGCGCGCCAGCACCGTGTCAGGCTGTGTGTAAAGACACAGAAAACACGAAGCAGCAGAAACGCCACGCTCACGCCACGCAGCCAGTGTGTCACCGGTCTTAGAATCAGCTGAATGCGGAGACTTCCGCCACTTAATATGTTTGTTTGGAAACACGAAAATGTACCAATGTTCCTCACACAAAATATTGCATTCGGTCATTCGGTACACACGTGCACTGTACCGAAAGCCCTGTACAGAAATGGTCCGGTACGAATACACGTACCGTTACACCCCTATTAGGAACACCATACTAATACTGTGTTTGACCCCCTTTCTCCTTCAGAACTGCCTTAATTCTACGTGGCATTGATTTAACAAGGTTCTGAAAGCATTCTTTAGAAATGTTGGCCCATATTGATAGGATAGGATAGCATCTTGCAGTTGATGGAGATTTGTGGGATGCACATCCAGGGAATGAAGCTCCCATTCCACCACATCCCAAAGATGCTCTATTGGATTGAGATCTGGTGATTGTGGGGGCCATTTAAGTACAGTGAACTCATTGTCATGTTCAATAAACCAATTTGAAATGATTCGAGCTTTGTGACATGGTGCATTATCCTGCTGGAAGTAGCCATCAGAGGATGGTACATGGTGGTCATAAAGGGATGGACATGGTCAGAAACAATGCTCAGGTAGGCCATGGCATTTAAACGATGCCCAATTGGCACTAAGGGGCCTAAAGTGTGCCAAGAAAACATCCCAATTTTGGTGAGCTCGTGCAAATTGTAGCCTCTTTTTCCTATTTATAGTGGAGTTGAGTGGTACCCGGTGGGGTCTTCTGCTGTTGTAGCCCATCCGCCTCAAGGTTGTGCGTGTTGTGGCTTCACAAATGCTTTGCTGCATACCTCGGTTGTAACGAGTGGTTATTTCAGTAAAAGTTGTTTATCTATCAGCTTGAATCAGTCGGCCCATCCTCTGACCTCTAGCATCAACAAGGCATTTTCACCCACAGGACTGCCGCATACTGGATGTTTTTCCCTTTTCACACCATTCTTTGTAAACCCTAGAAATGGTTTTGCATGAAAATCCCAGTAATTGAGCAGATTGTGAAATACTCAGACCGGCCCGTCTGGCACCAACAACCACGCCATGCTCAATATTGCTTAAATCACCTTTCTTTCCCATTCTGCTATTCAGTTTGGAGTTCAGGAGATTGTCTTGACCAGGACCACACTCCTAAATGCATTGAAGCAACTGCTATGTGATTGGTTAATTAGATAATTGCATTAATGAGACATTGAACAGGTGTTCCTAATAATCCTTTAGGTGAGTGTATATATATATATATATATATATATATATATATATATATATATATATATATATATATATATATATATATATATATATAATACTGTTCTGATGCATGTGCAACAACTTGAATACATGAATAATGGCAGTCAAACACTGGAATAGTGACCATTGCCAGACTCACCTGTAAGCAATAAACGCACATACTTACAAACGTACATCAAACTAGCTGAGAGTCTTAATAGTGCAGCTCTGGCAAATATTGATGTGGGGCTTTATTAAACAATACAACAGGGCCCAATCTTTCTCCTTAGGTAATTTCCACGCCTCAGTGGCTAATTGTAAAGATCTGTGCAACCACTCAAATTGAACAGTCTTCTTGCACAGAGAGAGGAGAATTAGTTCTAATTTAGGTGCAATGAAATATTGATGAGTATATATTGTATTCTATGTGCTGTGTTAAAGCAAGAGCCAGTGTTCATGACTGCCAGACCTTTCAGATCATTAGGAGAAACATGTTATTCTCATTACTGAGCTGTATGGTAATTAGTCATTAATATGTAAAGGGCCTGTAATGATCCTCTGGAGCTTTTTTAATGGTAGAATAAGAGAGTAAGGATAGAGTAAGACAGCAATGTAGAACCAGTCAAATAAACATGCACACTCAATGTTCCAGCAGCCCCCTTTTCTAGATCTAGTAGACGTGCAATAAGCATAACTTCAACTGGCAGTTGCGCAGTGCATGCACTCATGTGTAAAATCGATCGGAGAACAGAGGCTGAAACATGATCACGTAATCCTCTTCTCTTACTTTATTGACTATTACATTTCATTCTCTTTGACGCATTAAATTGCCAAGACCCAAATAAGCCATAGGACGGATTTGTAGCCATTACATCTACATTACAAATTCCAAAGTTCTCCTTTATTAGTTTTCTTGTTGCCATCAAGATTAATGACATTCCACCTTGGGAATTTCTCACAATCAGGAAAAGGAAACCAGGGCCTCCCTCCATGCCATCTTGGAGAATATTTGATAGAATGATACACAATTTAAAACAATAGATTGCAATTTGGTTTTAAAATGCAAAACGTTCAGAGAGTTGCTGGCCAACAAGATGATGCTAAATTTCCTATTTTAAAATATGAATGAAAAAAAGTTTTTCCGGAAAAGGAACTGGTAACTTAATCAAGAGATAAATATTTATATTGGACATCTGTATTTAAGAAATGTTATAAAAAATCTGCATTTGTGTTCCAGAGCTGAAAGAAATCCTGTTTCAGGATTTTCATATTTGCGTGAAATATAAGTCCAAATCTGCTTATTAACTAACAGACCAAAATGCTTATTTACTATTCAGACTACAAATGCTAATTTGTTTTCAGTTAGATTTGCCTAAAAATAACATGTGTACTGTCAGTGTGAACAAAGTCTTATATTTTTTCTGTCAGTATTTTTCAATGTTAAAACAGCCTATCAGAAGTAGAAAAAAAGGCCTAGCATCAACCACAATGAGCAAAACAAACAACAAGACCTCCGGCGCTGCATTCAATATGACCACTTGATAGATGATGCTCTGTCAACAACGACTAGTTCCACTGGTTTCCTGGTACCAAAACCATGACTATGTGACATTAACCGAAACCACCCACCCACATTCAACACACCCAGACACAAATTTAAAGTCGTACATATAAGAAAACATGTAAGACAGAATAACACACGTGCTAATGACTCATCTGTTGGTCATTTAGCATCAACGGTAATTATTATACCAGGCTAGCAGGGCCATAAGCACACAAACCTCCATGACATTTGTTTTAAGCACCTCTATCGTGCTTATTTCAGACCTAATCGGGCTGAAAGGAGAGCGAGTGTGTGCGTCCGCGTAAGCTAAAACATTTACAGATGGCGTTAGTACTGCCTCATCAAGAGCTAATCACGCAAACATGGGGCCGTTGTAGATATGGTTCCCAAAAGCCCAAGAGTGCCGTGTGTATTTATAACCACAGATTTGTGTCTGTACACTGCATGTGCCTTGAAGTGTGTGTTTGTGTGCGTACAGTAGGTGTCAAAAACAGGACCACACAAAATATGAGCCAGCAGAACTCCACTTAACCCTACACAGATTTGGAATGACAGTTATCCACAAAGTTTGCAGCATCTGCATTCCCTTGCATGGTTGTTTATTGAAGATACACTATGGAATTCTGAGCTTTCTATCAGCATGGTCGCCGTGATTTTGCCAAGTAAGACATGTTCCTGGATCAACATCTTTTGATGATCCTGGATCAACACTTAACCCAATCCCTACCATTAAACCGAACCCTACCCATAATTTATTCCTAAAATCAGTGGGAAATGATGGCTGAGTAACTAGAGTTTAGAAGCACCTAACCCCAATTGTAAACTTAAAACAGATATTTTCTGAAAAATGTAATCTCTATTCTGATTGGTTGATTGAAATGTTGTTCCAGGATCAACAAGGATGTTGATCCAGGAACATGTTGTACTTCGTGAAATCATAGGAACTATATATCTTACATATAAGTATATAATATGTATTTCTATAGGACTTATTTTATATATACATACTATTTACATTTGCATGTACAAATAAACGTGTGCTTAAATATGTTCCACAGTTTCCCCCCCAAAATCTATGCAGTGAAAAAAATATTCTGCACATTCCGTTTGGGGCTAGTCAGTTGTGTGAGTTGGCATTCTCCATTTCTTTGGTCTGTCAGTGGCCAGCTGTGCGCACAGGTCCCGTTGCAGAAGTTCACCGGTGTTCCCCTCAGGCTGGCTCCTTTTTTCAAGTCAACCAGGACCTTGTGACTTGTGTGCAGCTGCCTGTAATGAACCCTCCAAATCTGGATACTATCAAAGAACTAATTATGGGGATGCATATTGACAGGTGCTTAGGGGGTTGAGAGAGACTGGTGTGTGTGTTTATTGTGTGTTCAGGTGCAAGTTGAGGTGGCCGGGGTTTTGTTTCTTTGAAGAATTAAAAAGTTGATTTTGTCATTTGAACAGTACCCCAAACTGTCCCCTAAAAGGATGCATTCAAACATTTGCAGTCGCCATGTGAAAGATACAAGCTTTACGACCGTCTCATTAGTGTTTGCATTTACCCAGGCTCCTTTGGATCGCCTTAAGTGATTGAAACACTTTACTCTAATAGGTCTATTAGACACTGTAAAGAAAGAACAACATGTTTGTATACTGCACATACACGAGCTAGCTCACTTTGTCCTTCTCACAAAGTTTCTCATTCTAAGCCAAAGTCAATATTATTTTGTACTTTCACATGTATGGTATTCAGTGTGGCCATATAATAAATCAATCACAATAAAATGTTTCAATGTTTTGTGATCTGTGAAACAAATAAGTCCTCTGTTCTCACACTTTAAAACAATTATTTTTCCCCCAAATAAAATTTGCCATTGTATTTTAATATTTATTATTTATTTAATTTATTTATTTCATTTAATTCCGTGTGCTTTGTTTTCTTTTGTTTTCATGCGAATTGTTTTAAATCTATTTATGAGATTTGTTCACCTGTTTCATCTATTTTTTTCTTTATTTTCAAAAAGAAAGTCATAAGATTCCTTCATGAAGCTTTCTGGTCTTTCAGGAACAACAGAGGTAAATTGTATTACTTAATTGATTTGGTTTGATGTTTTTTTGTGTTGTCTGAAAGTTCTTGGGATGTTTGCTAGGTCATGTGATGTGACAGGTCTATGATAAAGGATGCTACGTCCAAACACTTCTTGACACAAACACAATGGCTTTGTCATAAGACCGATCTGTCGACTCTAGATACAATGTATTATGGCTTTGCTTTGGTGAAACTACTTCAAAATAATCAAATTAATTGTAACTGAAACAAACTCACTGTTCAACATGTTTTTAAATGTTGATTACTATTTAAATTCCTCTAATAGACTGATTCCTATATCCATTTCAAAACATTATGATTAAAGAGAGAAAGAGAGAATTTTAACTGAGAAATATATGTGTGTGTGTGTGGGTGTTATAATTTATGTAAAATTAACCCATTTCCCAGCTGGTTTCACAGACAAGGTTTAAGTCTAGTCCAAGACTAAAATGTATGGTTGAACTTTATTAAGTGAAATAAACTTGCACTGACTTATCGTGAAATATGCAAGTGTCATTTACATGTTAAGATGTACACCAGAAGTGTCTTTTTCTTTTTTCTAAGACATGTTTATAAAAGCTTCTTAAATGTCCTAACTGAACTAAGAACCTGGCTTAATCTCAGCTCTTTCTGTGAAACCAGCCCATGCATGGTTTAATTTTTATGTCATCAATCATGAAAAGTCAGTTTACAGATTTCTACTAATTTATAAAGTTGGTTTCTGTGTTTTCTTGTCTTGTCTTGTCTTGTCTTTTTTTTTATCACAGGGAAGTGCATCACAAGAAAGAGTGTCAACTCTCAGCTATCATTAATCCAGAGTGAGAGTCACACACAGGAAGTGTGTGTTTATTTGGAGTGGACTCTTCTGTTTACTGTCTGCCTTGTTTTCCACTCCTCCTTATCGCTACATCATTTTATGTGTATATGTGTGTGTAGCTTCGAATTGAGATGTCGGGCTTTCTGACCATTCACAGACCATCTGAAAAATGTTGCAAGCATAAAGTATATCCTCAAACAGCAAGCTTAAATCCCATTGGCTAACATTACGTAATTTTCAGAAGTCATAGTGCAGGTATACATCAGCAATGTTTCAAATTACTAAAGTGGTACAGTGGATTTAGAAGGTTTATGTAACCCGATTTTAAAATATATTTAGCAGGTCTGTACACCACCCAGAACGGAATTGAAAATGTCTTTGAATTTCCAATTCAATTTCTCATTTTGGATTTAATTTAAATTGAGGTGGCAAAAAGGATGCAGGGTTACACTTTAGATTAGAAAACATTAGTCGCTACTAACTAGTTGCTTATTAGCTTGCATATTACTTATATATTGGTTGTTTAATAGGATTTATAAAGCACATATTTATGCTTCATTCTGCATGAACATAATCTAGATCCCTTAAACCAACCTCATCCCTAAACATAACGACCACAATGATAGATAGATAGATAGATAGATAGATAGATAGATAGATAGATAGATAGATAGATAGATAGATAGATAGATAGATAGATGCTAAAGTGTGCTTGTAAATATGTGTATGGTTGTGTTTGTAAGCACAGCAGCAATAACACATCCTTTGATGATTGAAAGGTAAATTAGTCTGTTTTCTGTAGCTCTGCACATCTTTACCACATCAGCACCACACTGAATTATTTGTGTGTGTGTGTGTGTGTGTGTGTTCACTGCACATGGTCTTCATTAGACACCAAACACACACAGTGAATTAGTCTGTTGTTTTGTTTATTTGTGGGAATAAGGGCTAAACACATAGACCAAACCACATGTGGTAAAATCGCTGTTTGTGTTGCGATCCAGATATTGCAACTTCAGCAGATTCTGAATATGATTCATGTGATTCACTTTCACAAAGTAGCATGTTTTGTGGGAATCACAGCTGTACCTTTGTGCTGTCATTATGAAGTAACAGATTCCACATGCACAATTTATGAACGTTCCCTTTAATTAAGGAACTTTTTCAAAACTTCTCCCTTGAAGACTGAAAGTGACCTTTAGATGTGTGGTTCTGACCACCCTGAACACATATCATTCACTACACTTATTCACTGATGTGGCTGTGAATCAAATTCCATGTTATAATCTGAAGCTGATCAATGTCTTTTCTCATACATATAAATGTCTTTTAATGAATGCTTCTTAATTTATTGTCAGTCTCCACATATGTGTTGTACACAATTTTTGCAACTAAGAGGCCTGGCTGACCACAGATATCGTAATTCTGACTTCAACGGTGGGATTCTTCAGATGTAAACTTGTGCAATCTGCATGCATCTGCTCTTAGTTATGGTGGTTTGAACCCTCTTTACACAGAGGAAGGGCTCCTGACATGTTGATCCATGTTGCTACACTGTTTTTGTGTTGTAGAGAGTCACTCATATGTTGGCAGAGAAGGAGATAGACAGCGCTTCAGGAAGAGTAGAGGAGTGACGGAACATTCATGCTGACAGTGATTTGCAACAGTAAAGCAACTAGAAGTCATTCATCTGGGCATGATGCGACAATGAAGGATGTTAGCCTGAGTTTCGAATACTAATATAGGTGAAGTCAGTGTAACTCAAATGACATATACATATATGTATATATAAATTTGTAAACATAAGAGATGTTAAGAACGGTTTCAGAAAATGTTACGACAGAGTATGCACTGATAATCATTTATTTGATTATCTCTCCATAGGCGTAATGGTTTTTATACTGTATAAACTGTATATTCCTAAACCTAAACCTACCCCTCAAAGAAAACTTTATGTATTTTCACATTCTCAAAAGAAAAGGAAAGAAAAAATATGAGTTATCTCCAGGATAAAAAAAAAAAACATGTACACACACACACACACACACAAGGCTGCTTTTATTTTGTTACAAATACAGTAAAAACAATAATATGGTGAAATATTATTTAATTTATGTTTTTACCGCTGTTTATTATTAAAAAACTTTTCTATTTTAACCATGTTATAAAATGTACTTTATTCCAGCTCAAGAGATATTTCAAATTTCTATCATTTATCATTGTTTTAAACAGATGGGGACTGAATATAAAGTTCAAAAGTATGGCATTTATTTACAATATATTGTCACGAATCCGGTCTATGAACTTCCGTTCACTCACCACCAGAGGTCACCTGCTCACTACATGGACTCTCACACTACTCAGACTGTTACTCTATACCCTGGACTACATTTCCCATCATCCATTTCACTCAGCTGTAACCAATCACATGCTCACCTGAAAGCTATTACACACAATATATAACGCCCACCCAGATCCTGCTCAAATCGCCCAGTATTGTTTAGCGTTTATCACTGATTTAGTTGACAGCTTCTTAACGGAGCCTGTTCGATCTTTCCCAGTTGAGTCTTAGTCTTGCCTTGCCTGTTTTCCCGTGTTCTGATTCTTGCCTGTGTATCTCCGATTACCCCTTTGGTCTTGTCGTTCGGACTCTGTTTGCCCCTGCTCGGATTATTGCTGTGTAGTCTACCAGAACTATCTCTCTTTGCCTTGCCCTGTTGGATATTGTTCACTGTCAATCAACCCATGCCTGTTTACTGGACTGCTCTTGTGTTATTTCCAAGCCTTGTCTGTTTGCTGGTGTTTCGACCCCACCTGTGTTTGTGACCACGTCTTTAAATAAAATGCTGGCATATGGATCCACTCGTCTCTCATTCCTATCACTCTTTAACATACATACATACATTCACACACACACACACACACACACACACACACACACACACACACACACACACACACATATATATATATATATATATATATATATATATATATATATTGACTGCAGACTTTTGAATGTCTATATGTAATTATATTATATTATTTTAAATGACAGTAAATAATGGGACTATAATAAGAATAACCTATTAATTGAAATTAATTGGTTGGAAATGTCCTGACACAGGGTAATGAGAAATTTTGAGATCTTGAAAACATTGTCAAAATGTTAATAATAATAATAATAATAATAAAAAAGTCTTGACCCTAAAATAGCCTTCATTTTCATTATGGAAAAAATATAATTTTGTATAGGTTTTTTTCTGTTAATTTTATGGGTAAAATGTGATCTAGATATGTTGATATGTTGATATGGAATGAGACTCCTGGAAACAGTGTTAGATACATGCACACATTGACTGATTACTCCCATGAGGCCATCAGGCATGTCCTTTGGCACTTGTGGTTTGTACCTCCATCATCAGAGGAAGGAGAAGCAATATGATCACAGAGTCACGGAGGACATTTACTTAAACACTGTTCCTATTAACTAAACTAATACAAACACAGTGCGGCTAAAAACCAGCCATTTACAAACATGCCAAACTGAGAGAAAAATTTCTATCCAAACAAAAAGAAGCTCAAATGCATCCAAACGCAAAACAGTCTGGGATACCTATTTAAAAACGAATGTACTACAAATAAACGGATGGAGTGTATTTCATTCACAGAGCACAATAGAAGAGCTCTTTCCGTTCCAAGAGAAGAGCAGAGCATCTTGAGTGTAGTGCTGTTTAATAAACAACTCCTGCTTCCAACCTGCTCTCATCCCTCCATCTGAAATGCGTGGCACAGGAATATGAGTTCCGTTCATCGTGACATCAATATTATAAGCTTCTGATTACAATGAGTAGATCTCCATCCCCCAACTGAAAGCAGTTGCTAATTTAAAGCTTCATCTTGTGTGGTTCTATGAATTTTCATAGATGCAGGATTTTAATGTGCTGCCTGTTGGGATGAATCCATAAATCAAATTTCAAGAAAAACAGCTCGATGTTTGTGAATGATAAATTGAAAGGATAATATAAACAGAGAGATTAGGCTACTTAATACTTTAAAGTATAAACAGAGAGATTAGGCTACTTAATACTTTAAAGTATAAACAGAGAGATTAGGCTACTTAATACTTTAAAGTGACATGACATTCAACTAAGTACAGTGATCCATACTCAGAATTTGTGTTCTGCATTTAACCCATCCAAATTGCACACACACAGAGCAGTGAACACACACACACACTGTGAACACACACCCAGAGCAGTGGGCAGCCATTTATGCTGCAGCGCCCGGGGAGCAGTTGGGGGTTTGGTGCCATGCTCAAGGTCACCTAAGTCATGGTATTGAAAGTGGAGAGAGAACTGTACATGCATTCCCCCCACCCACAATTCCTGCCAGCCCAAGACTCAAACTCACAACCTTTCGATTGCCAGTCCGACTCTCTAACCATTAGGCCACGACTTCCCTACATACTTTTATGTAATACAATTTTATGTGGAAACTATTACTGTTTTATCTATAATATTTTGACAGAAATGGTTGCTGTAGATTGAAAGGCAGTGAAACGATAGCATGATTGTGAATGATAAAGCGAATGGATTATATAAACAGAGATATTACTTACTACATTTAGTTGCTTGGTTACGTAGTCAATTAATAAACTGGTGATTTTAATAGTTTCAGTACATTTGTAGTATCTGACTATTCATTCATTCATTCATTCATTCATTCATTCATTCATTCAATAACTTGTGCCCTTGAAAGGCAGTGAAATGATAGCATGTTTGTGAATGATAAAGTGAACGTGATTAATAATTTCTTGCCGAGTTCATGACTAAGAGGGTTGCCGATAACCAAATGTAAAATAAGCCATCTCGTCTTACAAACTAAAACAACGTGAGTGGCCCAGAGTTTATGAATTCACAACTTTCCTCTCAAACATCCTTAGGGAGGTTAGTCAGCATCACACAGCTGTGTTGACATCTCCTCAACACTTTCCATCCGCTCCAATAAATTACACAGGCAACAAATATAAACAATTTCCATTTATTTTACTTCCCGGATCGGTTCAACGGCCTCGGTGTCTATCAGGATGCGATAATATTATGAGGCGGAATGGACAGTGGCAGGGCGACTTTAAATGGGCTGAGAGAAAGGGGAGGGAGCGCGTGATGTAGAGTATCTCAGCTCGCGCTCATCTTCAGTCAGTCCATCGCGCGCTTGCTCACTGTCCGCTCGAGCACCGCTTCAACCGTGCTGCCTTCATACTTCAGTCTTACAAGTAGTCTTATTCAAAGCGGGAAAACGCCAAGACTTCTGACGTCTCATTTTTATTTTTGGGGGTCACGTAAAACTATCCAAAACAACATGTGGATTTACAAAATTTTGCTCTGTGTGGCCGTTTTGGTTTACTCAGGTAAGTTATAATTTTTTTTTTCTCAGTATCTTCTTATTTTGTATCATGTGCCCTGTTTTACTTTAATAACTGTTTCATGTTTTACAGTTATAGCAATAACTGTAGTAAATGTGTTTTAAATGTGTAATAAACTGTGGTTAACATGGTTAATTTTTTTATAACAGTGTTCTGGAGATAACCTCAATCTCTGCGCGAGTTTACATGATGCTATTTTTGGGTCATTCCTATTGGTGCCTGTGGGATTTGAAAAATTAACTCATAAGTATCTTTTTTGTTTGTTTGTTTGTTTGTTTTTGCTTGTTTGTTTGTTTACTTATATTTTCATATAGAAACATTTTAATAAATTAGGACTGAGTCTGAGACAAATGTCCACCTTGTAACGGACAAATAAACAACAGCCTAATATACTATTAATGCAACCTTCTGTCTAATGTTTGGGTGTATCAATAGGTTTTTAATGCAACATTGTTATTATTAAAATGTGTTATTTCACGTGCTTCTTAAAAATCACTGTTTACTTTTAAGCTACAGATTGATTATTTACAAATTGTGGATAATATTACTATAAGTATGTAAATATTTATGGGAACATGTTTTTTCACAGCATTATCACTTTGAATGCACAGTGTATTCATAGGATAGTTAAAGTATGAATTAAATTAAAATTATCTGTTTACATTGTTAGTGCACCTTACTAGTCTTGCAGTGAACAAATAATCCATGAAATTTAATAATAATAATTTTTTAAATAGTACTCGTAATTTTTTTTCAAAATCAGACATTTGCTTCACATTTGAAGTGGCATGCCTTTTCTGATGATGTCAGTTTCACGGCTTGGGCTGGACATCCTTAAAAACTTACTTCCAATCTTCAGTCTGTTGTGACCTAGAGATGGTGAGGAGGTGTGCTAAAATGAAGCCCCACCCTCTTTTTTATCATTCCTTTTTCTTTTCCTTTTTTTTAAACTCTGAAATGCCTCAAAACAATCTATAAAAAATGGTCGCAATTTCAGGTTCACACAGACTTTAATGTTTCTTTTATGTTTCTGATAAAATATGGCATGTTGTCTTGCCTTGTTTTTTCACTAATAAAAGTAGCTCTAAAAGAAGCCAAATCACATACTCTGATCTGCAGAGTAATGCAAACCGTAAACATGTTGCTGGACTGTAATGTATATCAGCACTATTGGAACGTCCCTCAGCCAATCAAATTTGAAGACCAGTGCTAACTATACTATTAAGGATTGTTTTACATACAATTTATCATCAGATTAAACACTATTATTTTTCATCATTAATAATCTCTTAAATTAGTATTGTTATTTTTTTTAAATCTATTTTAAAACTATTGAAATACATTGAGTATGCCAACAAATAGAAGTTCATGAATCAAATAGCATCAAAATTGTATCAAAAATGTATCAAAAGTGTCACAGTTCCCAAACATTGTATTACGTTTCACTGCGGAAAACTCCACAGTTGTTGACATTCATGGTGAGTGGGCTGTTTCTTCGCAAAACATCTGGATAAATGAGTCACGACAGTGTGCATGGAGCTGAAGAGAGAGATGAAGTGTTGGCGTGTGGCACTCTGAAACTCTTCTTTTGAAATCAGAACCGCTTTATTGCGCAGATCCTATTAATTATTCTGTGTTTAGTTGTTATGTTTCTAATCTGCAGTACATCTGTGACATTGAAGGATCAATGTGGCCTATTGCTTGCACAACGTTTAGATCAGTTCAGTTTTTATTGATTTTAGAGTATATATTCTGTATAATGGAGTAAAAATCCTTTGTTCAGAGATAGAGAATCATGTAGATGTTAAAAAAAAACCTAGCTAAATGTGCATTTTGCATATGTTAGGATAAAAAGGCTTACATCATGTGAGCTTTCCGTCCATGTGCTTGACAGATAACTCAGTTCTCATGACATGGATGTGCTTGGATGGTGAATTGAGAAGGTTTGGTGCCGCACACTAGGATCAGAGCCAGATTTCTTTTGTTTCAAGTATTCTACCCAACCTATAACTGACTTTTCAATTCGTGACCTTACTATTAGTAGGTTTTGGGGCAACTAGGATCTTTGTAAGTGTGATATTTTTTAGCTGTGTTGCATTTAAAGATAGATGCAGTTTTAAATAACTGAGATTTTTACCATGATAACATTCAACAGCCTGGTAAAACTGACTAAAGGTTTAGTCTGACCAGGGCCTTGTGTAGTTGAGTCCACCTAATGACAGAGTGTTTCCTAAAAGGGATAGTTCACCCTAAAATGAAGATTTTCATCATTTACTCATCCTCATGTCTTTCCAAATCTCTATGACGTTCTTCTTCTAAGTAACTCAAGAGAGGATATTTGGAAAATATGTGTTTATTTTCTGTTTACACAAGAAAAGTCATGAAACGTTCTTGGAAATATCTCCTGTGATGAGGAGAAGAAAGAAACGCATACAGCTTTAAAGCGTCATAAGAATGATTAAATGATAAAATTATAAAATATTCATTTTTTAACATAGGCTAGTTATCTAGGCATCCAGCTGTTAAGTTTATTATGAAATTGTGTAGTTTTGCACATCCCCATTATGATCTAAGCAGGTTGTTGAAATACAATTTCATCATCTTAGTTCCTTTTTTTGCTCCATATTTAATATTCTGTTTTATATTCTCTCCTATGAGGCTTATGATCAGCCTTTACTGATTAAGAGGAAGAAAATTATGTACCATCTGTCATGAAACACATGTTTGGATTCGACTAGAGATTCTGCCCATCCTAACACGTGTGTTCTCTGTGACAGAAACTAAGAGGCATGCCCTACAAGACTACCAGAAAACTGATGCCGTGCGCTTGGTCACACCACCTGATGTGTCCTACATTTCCAAAACCCGCAAAATGAGTGTGGGAAAGTGTGCACGTCGCTGTAGCCGCAACAGGAAGCTCCAGTTCACCTGCAGGTACAGAGGTCTACAAAGGTTAAACCACAAAGACACTCCACCTTACACGTAATCCTAAACAGCCTTGAAGTGTGTCTAAATAAAAGAAGTACAACCTCAGTTTGCTTTTGGAAACTGGCTGTTTTTAAATAGAATTGGATTAGCGAATCGTCTACAACAGAGTGTGAGAGGAAGCAGCTGGGATCTCTTTCACCAGTGGAAATCTAAAATCAGCAGTCCAAGTATTTCCTATTTTGATGTTTCAGGTCGATGGCCTCTGGTTACTTCTGCATAGAAAGAAAATGTAGCTCCTAGTAGATTGAATTTTTTTTTTTTTTTTTTTTTGGAGGCATCACCTGACTTCAAAATACAAAAATCTGACAACAATAGCTTATGCTTTGCTTTACATGGGAATACTATCTACTGATTACATTAAATCATGACATTAAATATTTTTTGTCACCATCCTTTTTATCCGTTTTATTTGCTTTACATAATTTAATAGGAATATCATGTGCCATATATCTTTACAGAGCATTCAACTTTGATCAGAAAACTACAAAGTGTCATTTATTCTCCTACGACAGCCTCACCATTGGTGTCCGCATGGAGAATGACTTCAACTTCGACCTATATGAAAAGAAAGGTACAAAAATATAAGTTTTATTGCCACAAGACTTTTTGACTTCCTTTAGTATAGAGAGCATATCTTATAAGGATGCAACCATATCATGTTTAAAACATTCATATACTTAATTCTTATTAAAGGTATCATATGATGTTGCTAAAAAGAACATTATGTTGTGTATTTGGTCTAATTTTTATGTGGTTTAAGGTTCAAAAAACACATTTTTTTCCACATAACGTACATTATTGTTGCTCCTTTATGCCCCGCCTTTCTGAAACGCTTTGATTTTTACAAAGGTCATTGTTCTAAAAAGTGAGGTGTATGCTAATTGGCCAGCTATCCAGTGCATTGTGATTGGCTGAATACCTCAAGCATGTGACAGAAATGTTATGCTCCTTAACATGATTCAGTCTCCCGGCACAATGACACATCCAACAAAACCCATTACAAACTAGGCATTTTTTTGCATCCATTGGGGACATAATTACTGATTATGATGACTTATACTGTGTTTTTACGTGTTGTTTTGCGGATCATGCTGCGTAAACATAAAACCATATCTGCATTTGTAATCAGAGAAATGACAAACAACAAGCGCTACTGCTTAAAACTCAGGTTTGAATCATCAGTGGCAAATTCTTTAAATATAAAAAAAATGTACTTACAGGCTGTGGGTCAGAAGTGCCAGACTGCCCTTGCAAAGTTGGAATTACCCAACTTTATAGAACAGCCTTTGAGCACAGACCCATTGTAGGCTACTCTGCAGGTTCAGGAAACAGTCTTCAATAAAATGCGTCCACGGTGAAAGCCGATCTGGCGATCCACTGCGTGAAGTTGATGTATTTCCTCAGCGACCAGCACGGATCAGCTCTAGGCATGACGAAGTGGATATCATCCTCTTTTGGAAGGCCAAACAAAGTAGTTTCACTTTCACAACGAAACACTGCGTCTGTGGATGCGGCAGCAACAACAATACTACAGCAAGAATAAAAGTTTTGCCTTATTTCTTTGCGGAAACATTTGGGCAGAAACAAATTGAAATCGAACCATATGACCCCCTTAAGCAAATATTATTCCAATTCAAGCACTACTCTTTTTCTATACCAGGTTTCAAAACTATGACACCATTTACAATCTTATTTACAGTGTTGGGGGTAATGCGAGTTACGTTATCAGATAATTTTTTTAAGTAACTAGTAAAGTAACACATTACTTTTTAATTAACAAGAAAATATCTGAGTTACTTTTTCAAAAAAGTAATGCCGGTTACTTTGTTTTAGCTAGCTAGATAGATAGATAGATAGATAGAAAGATAGATAGATAGATAGATAGATAGATAGATAGATAGATAGATAGATAGATAGATAGATAGATAGATAGATAGATAGATAGATAGATAGATAGATAGATAGATAGATTATGCTGGCATGATCTGCCACTGATGGGTTTCATAATATGAAGATCTGTTCTCAAACCGTAGCCAAGAATAGGACTATTGAGGAGTAATTAAGTTTCAGTGTGAATAAATGTGAGATCAGTGTCCATGTGATGATGACACACTCATGCATACACATACCCGTTGGATGAGGGTGACACAGCAAAATGAGTTATGCAAGTTACTGGAAGTAAATACCCCACTGTTTGTCCCTTGTGTTTCTAAGAGTACTGCAAATTTTCTGAAGTCTAAAACACTTGACATTCTTAAGGCTTGACATTTATCTAATGTTTTTCAGCACTTGACATCACAGGCTCTGATTTCTGTAGTCTTGACTATATGATTATAGAAATTACAGAAGGTATAGGAGTGCATGGTTTGTCTTGAAAGTTTAGTATATTACAAAAAATCATGGTGAGATTTTTGGTTTCAGAAAACGATTGTTGCACATAAAGATTGCATTACCTAAGGTGTTTCTATATGTTTATTATCCTTCAGACTTCATGAGAGAATGCATAATTGGCAATGGACTCAATTACAAAGGAAAGAGATCGGTGACCAAGAGTGGAGTCCAGTGCCAACTCTGGAATTCCAAAACGCCGCATGAACACAAGTAAGTGTGTTCATGTTTACTCACCTCTTTATCTCCCATTCTTTGTTTTGTCTCTCTCTACAGGGAATTAAACTCAATTACCCTCTATGTGCATATCTGTGGCTATCAAAAGTATGGTGGTGTGTAGATAGATGTTAACATCTCTTTGGTATGTTTCAGTATATTTATTTATGTATAGATTACGCTATTAGATAACTAATGGCAAAACAGAATACATGAGTCGTAAAAATCTCCATTATTTTCTAATGATAATGAATGCGCAGTTTAATGCGTGCTGTCTAGGGCTGTGAATCTTTGGCAAGGCAGTGATTCGATTCGATTACGATTCATAGGTTTTCGATTCGATTCAAGAACGATTTTTGCAAATTTAGAACGATTCAATTCGATTCGATTCACAATTAAGTTCGATTCGATTCGATTATAACGTTTCGATTCTGCATTCTTTAAGTGCATTCGCGGGATTATTTAAATGCTTCTACTAAATTTTTTAATGCTTAGTCAGGGGGCAAATTACAGTAGCATTTATGGTTAGAGAACCAAAAAACCTTTTGTCCATTGTTAAATGCTAGTTTAATGATGCGACATGGCATACGTAAAAATGTATGTAAGCCAAGTTTTTAAAAAAGAGCTTAAAGAGTATTATGTATAAGCTAACATTTTGTCACACCAGGGGCGTAGCCATAATTTCAGAAGTGACAGAAATGTCAAATACAATAATTTTATGTATGTAGCCTATATAATATTAATAATTATTATTATTATTATTATTAATTTTTTTTTTTACAAGGAATTATCTTCTTTTTTAATTACTTTTAATTAGCTGTAATAAATCAAATACACTGCTGGACAATAATCAATCATTTGTAATCAATATTTTTTTCCTAATGGCAATTTTATGATTGTTTTATATACTAGGCTACATTTAATTAGCAATTATTTAAATTTTCTGCACAGAATAAGGTAGAAAATATACTTTATAGTTTCTGTACTGTAATAAATGTCAATTAGCACTGCATCATTCATAAATTGTTTGTGGGTTTTTTTTTTGTTTCATCAGTTCATTCTGCTTTTCAGTTTAGCTGCAGATATAGCCTGGCACGTCTATGAGAGAGAGATCGCTTCTCTTTCAGTGTGAAAACGTCTTCATCTCTATTTAATAGGGGTGTAACGATTCACTCGTTTTCTCGATGCATCGATTACAAACCCTGACGATTCATATGCATCGATCTTGAAACATGATTTTTGAATCGTGAATCACTGATCTTGGACAGTAATCGATTCAAAATGCTAAGAATCGAATGAATCGCGATTTCTATAGCGATTCAATGCTTTCAAAATGTATACACATTAAATGACTACATGCACAAATTAATGGAGACCTTGAAGAGTGTTCGTGAATCGTGCCTCTTATCTGTCCTTCACGCGCTCCACTGTTTACTGCCTGAGACTGTCACAGGATTGCGCTCGCGCTCCGTTCGTCTCTGACGCAGCTGACGTGTGATCTATAGGACTCGTGGCCAGTAATGCTAACGTGAAGTAGTTTTTTTCTGTATTTTGTCAATGGCTCTCTGCATCTTACCGACGGAGTTACCGGAGCCATCGACAGCTGTATTTATTGCATGGACGGAGCAGAAATGTAAGTGTCTAAATCAGGGATCAGCAACCTTTTCGGCATGACGTGCCATTTTTTATTTTTATGGTTAACCACTGTGCCAACACAGCCCCCCCCCCACACACACCCCGATATAATTCTGTATTTAAACGGTACATACACAATTTTTTATTATACGATAAAAAAAAGTTTTTTTAACGTTTAATCAACGTTAATGCACTGCTTTAATTGATGAACGTGCACACACAGACACACACACACAACACACACCACTCGCACACAGAGATCTAAGATCGTGCTGTGCAAAAAGTAGCATTCAGAGTGTTGTCACGCTACTTTTATTAATCGATACTGAATCGCTACATTATATTTCTCAACAACAAAGGGGCAAAATCGCTTCATTGTCTGCAGAGAGAGACAATTTACCCCCCCCCCCACTTTCTTTCTCTCAAAATGGCCATATTTCAGAAAATTTTTCATCACTGGATATAGCTTTAGGTCATTTAACATTTCTATGGTAAAACGTATTATTAAAAGTTGACTAATGTTAATTGATTTGCAGCTTCATCTTACCTCACTCTCTTTAACGTTAAACTGACGCTTCGCGCTCTGCTTCTGTGAACAGTAAACCCCGCCTACTTTGATCTGATTGGCCATCTCAGTCATTTTGACATTGACGAGTGCTGTTAGACCGAGGCTTTGATCTGAAGCACCTAGTATGTGCAGTGTTTGCACGTGCATCCATGCAAGTTAATTCTCACACTTTAATAGTATTTGTAGCTCCTAACAGGCTGTGTGACTATGAGAAGTTATTACATCAAACTGTACGTCATTATACAGTTTTCCTTATTACTTGCGTGCCAGCGATTATCCCTCTGCCATAGGTTGCCAACCCCTGGTCTAAATCATAGCCTACGCGCAGATCCATTGAATGATAATGTTTTTAAACAATGCGGATGAACCAAATATACGAAGGAAACTTTTAAAATTAACCACAGCATTAACAACGACCTTGAAATAAGAGCGTGAGATTTATCTGATCATCAGATGCATGAAAGTAGAGTTTGTTTCATTAGCAAACGTTTTCTCTCAGAATAATTTACTGATGGAGAGGAAAAGTTAAATAGAGATGAAGACGTTTTCACACTGAAAGAGAAGCGATCTCTCTCTCATAGATGTGCCAGGCTATATCTGCAGCTAAACAGAATAAAAGCAGAATGAACTGATGAAACTAAAAAAAAACCCACAAACAATTTATGAATGATGCAGTGCTAATTGACATTTATTACAGTACAGAAACTATAAAGTATATTTTCTACCTTATTCTGTGCAGAAAATTTAAATAATTGCTAATTAAATGTAGCCTATATAAAACAATCATAAAATTGCCATTAGGAAAAAAATATCGATTACAAATGATTGATTATTGTCCAGCAGTGTATTTGATTTATTACAGCTAATTAAAAAAGTAATTAAAAAAGAAGATAATTCCTTGTAAAAAATAAAATAATAATAATAATAATTATTATTATTATTATTATATAGGCTACATACATAAAATTATTCTATTTGACATTTCTGTCACTTCTGAAATTATGGCTATGCCCCTGGTGTGACAAAATGTTAGCTTATACATAATACTCTTTAAGCTCTTTTTTAAAAACTTGGCTTACATACATTTTTACGTATGCCATGTCGCATCATTAAACTAGCATTTAACAATGGACAAAAGGTTTTTTTTTATGGTTCTCTAACCATAAATGCAACTGTAATTTGCCCCCTGACTAAGCATTTAAATAATTTAGTAGAAGCATTTAAATAATCCCGTGAATGCACTTAAAGAATGCAGAATCGAATCGTTATAATCGAATCAAATCGAATTTAATTGTGAATCGAATCGAATTGAATCGTTCTAAATTTGCAAAAATCGTTCTTGAATCGAATCGAAAACCTATGAATCGTAATCGAATCGAATCACTGCCTTGCCAAAGATTCACAGCCCTACTATTTAACTTTTCCTCTCCATCAGCGAATGATTCTGAGAGAAAACGTGCCAGATGTCTATTTGCTAATGAAACAAACGCTACATTCATGCATCTGATGATCAGATAAATCTCGCGCTCTTATTTCAAGGTCGTTGTTAATGCTGTGGTTAATTTTAAAAGTTTCCTTGGTATATTCGGTTCATCCGCATTGTTTAAAAACATTTATCATTTAATGGATCTGTGCGTATGATTGTTAGACACTTACATTTCTGCTCCGTCCATGCAATAAATACAGCTGTCGACGGCTCCGGTAACTCCGTCGGTAAGATGCAGAGAGCCACTGACAAACTACAGAAAAGTATAACTACTTCACGTTAGCATTAGGCTACTGGCCACGAGTCCTATAGATCACACGTCAGCTGCGTCAGAGAGAACAGCGAGCGCAATCATGTGACAGTCAGTCGGTAAACAGTGGAGCGCGTGAAGGACAGACAAGAGGCACGATTCACGAACACTCTTCAATGTCTCCATTAATTCGTGCGTGTAGTCATTTAATGTGTATACATTTTGAAAGCATTGAATCGCTATAGAAATCGCGATTCATTCGATTCTTAGCATTTTGAATCGATTACTGTCCAAGATCGGTGATTCACGATTCAAAAATCATGTTTCAAGATCGATGCATATGAATCGACAGGGTTTGTAATCGATGCATCGAGAAAACGAGTGAATCGTTACACCCCTATTGCTGTCTTACTGGAGACAATTAGGTCAATGGTAGGAACCCCAATGAGCGACCAGTATGTTTTCAATCAATTGCTTCTGTTCTTGCATTGCCAAAATAGGCCTTTGTTTACAATTATGCCTATGCATTAATAATGCATTGCAGGTTTACCCAAAATATAAATTTTTGTATACACTAACATAAAAGAATAAACATCAAGAAACCATATGGAGCCTGGAACAGATGTCATGTTTAGAGGCTTTGAGGGTGGGAGTGGGAGTTTGACAGAAAGCAGTACAAAGCTAAGATAAGATTCCTAATGGAGAACTCGTCTTTGAGTTCATTACGGCTACGGGAATTCATTAGGGACACCACATGGTGCTTTCGATTTACTTCCTGTACTGCAAGTCATTACGATAGATCTGCCCTATCTGGCCTGTTTTTAAACCTGTACAAAAGTTTTATGCACTATTTTTTTTATTATTCTGAAAATGTGATTACCTTTCAGAGACCTTGAACCCATAATACCAACTTTCCCTCTCTAGATATTTCCCTCTCTCTCTCTTTCCTCTTTCCTCTTTCCCCTTCAACTCTTTTTATCTCTCTAATAGACATCAGTACAGATTTAAAGCCAGCTTTTGATATGCTTGCCTCTGAAACATCACAGGCATGTTTTATCGGCTCAAAAAACCAATGGACCTTAACGTTTTGAAATACCGCACGGGCCTGTAGGTCAGCTAATTTGTCACAGATTGCATTTTTATTTTTATTCATCAATCTTCATGAACTTGGTTGATTTGTGTTGTGAATGCCAAAGGCAACTACAAAAAAGATAATTACCATTTGGCTTAAGGCAATGATTAATTGTTTTACAAATATTTGCATGTCAAGGGTAAAATACTTTTTGAAACTATTTTATTTATTTTATAAAAACTTTTTTAATTCTATTACATTTTATAAAATATACAATTTATTTTAAAAGCTTTGGGTTTCAGAATAAATTGTTTATTGGATGAAAGAACTGTGTAGTTCTACAATGGCACTAGGAGTAAAAAACATTTGTTTTTGTGTGATACTGCTTTTATAACATTTAAATAGCCATTGTAAGATGCTATTAAAGCATCAATGCTCATAATGAGCATAGTCTGACTCAATGACTGTGTAGTTTTTGACCTTCTCTGACCAAAGGATTTACACTACCCCGTTTGCTTGCCAAAATCATTATTTACCTACATTCATTTGTTTTTTTAAGACTCGACCTTTGTACTTTTTCCTAAGTAAAAAGAAAAAAATGAAAAAAATGAAGATGCAACAATTTCCCCAGAGCCAAATGCATGTTAAACTGCATTCTCATTTTAAAGATATTGTTAGTCATGCCACTCTTATTAATGTAAATATAAATTATTGAGATCTCCTGTTGTACTTGGGTGGAAGTCAAAACTGTGTCTTGTGACATCCAGTAAAATTCTTTGTAAATGATTCTTAGTTCAGTTGTAGTATCGGATGCTACTGTAGTAAAAAGGCTAATAATTGCAAAGGATTTTTAACATCAATAAAAGAGAATTGACCCTTACTCTGCAGCTTAAAATGTCAAGTAATGTGTCAAAGATTAATTGTATGTTGTTCCAGAAATTTAGAGCAATTTTGTTTGGTTATGATTTACAAACATCACCTCTGTTTCATGTTTTTCTTTTCACTCTATAAGTTTCTTACCCCTGAGGCACAAGCACAGAGATCTACAGGAGAATTTATGTCGTAATCCAGACAACACCACAACAGGTCCTTGGTGCTTTACCACAGACCCCAAAATACGCCACCAGGACTGCAGCATCCCACAATGCTCAGAGGGTGAGTTCAAGACCAGCTACTTTTTGTATTTTAATGTTCAGAATTATCATTATTCAGCTTTCAGTTATGTGTTGTTGTTTTTTTTGTTTTGTTTTTTATCAGCTTTATATCGGCTATCAGGCCCCCTGCTTTCCAAGATAATGGCATTGGCTCTCAAAAATAAAAAAACACTATATCGGTCAACCACTAGTTGATAGCATGTACTGTAAGAATATAGAGCTATGAAATTAATGTGAATACTATAAAGATAATTTGGTCTTTATGAGAACAATTACTGAAATTTGAAATAATTGAAAATCACAAAACAGTGTGGTGAAACTTCTGTATCAGGAGATTTCAAAAGTCTCCATTTGTTCTCAGTTGACTGTTTTGGAGAAACAATTGTAATGTTAAAACAATCTCACTTGTGATATCTATTTTCTATTGTTTAGCAGTTTAAATTGACGAATGCTAAATATGAGCCCTAAAGTTTGCATTGATTTTAAGCCTTTTAAAACACCTTTTCCATGTCAATTGCTAATTTATTAGATTCAGTGCTTTATCTATTGAAGAAGAATGAAAGCGCTTGATTGTTCGGGTAACTGGGGATTTTCGTTAATAGGAGATCACATTGAGTCGTATGCATAAAGGGGTTTTCTGCAGAGATAGCAATCAGGCCAACAAAGAGAGCCTCTTGTCTATTCTAAGAGTTGCATGGTGAAATATGGCTGGGAGGGTTTGCTAATAAATTAATCTCCCATAATCATAAACACGCACAAAGACAAGGAAGTGAAATAATGCTTTCACGAGAGTGGCTGACATTAAAATCTATTTCTACAACAGCAGTCTGCTCCTTATAATCTGTGTACTGTACAACTAATAACAGTATTTAGAGAGATAACTCTAGCTGAGGTGACCTCCATCTGCTGTGATATTTGGTTTGATCCTACAGTGACTACGCTCTTTACTAAGTACTGTAATAATTGCATGTTGCTTTAACCTTTGATCGTATGAAATTTGTTAGGAGCTGCAACATACATTTGGGGTTAAAAGTAAGGCCTAATGGATGGTACGTCTGCCTAGAAAATTGAAGTGGAAGATGATTTATTTTTAGAATATCTAAGGGTCACATGTGGCTCTGTAATTGCTTGTCTTCTTGAAAAATGTGATTATAATCCCTGCAGTCATTAATCGTTAGTGATTAGCCTATGCATATCAAATATGTGCACTAATTTACTACCAGCATTCTGCCACAGTTACAATCTTCTAACCGTTTAACGTGACAACCAAGGTTAAACCCTGTTGAGTCATCCTCTACGTGCATGGTAATGTTGCTCAGCTGGAATCTTTTGGGCCTCGTCCTGATTAACATTCTTACCAGGCATGTTCCTTATCCATAGTGGAATGCATGACGTGTAATGGAGAAAGTTACCGTGGACCAATGGACCACACCAAGAGCGGTCGGGAATGCCAGCGCTGGGACCTTGAGGAACCACATAAACACCTTTTCCATCCTAAAAGGTATGAGACCCACCAGAAAAATGCTAACAGTAAGGGACAACATCGGAACATCAGAAAAACTTCAGGTCAGGATTTTCAGTCAATATGAGAGGCTTGGCCAATTTGGCATACATACAAAAATGCAAATCTCTTGTTCACCTGTTGGATACTATTGATCATATCTCAGATCATGTGGCTTGTTGCAAAAAGGTGTGCAGTTACTTTTCTAAGTGGTGAAAGTTATGATTTTGCACCTGGGAGACACAAAACAGGTGAAAACTAAATAGACTTAAATTAAAGGGATAGTTCACCTAAAAATTTAAATTATATCAGCATTTACTAACCTTCAATTTGTTCCATACAAACCTGCATGGATTTATTTCTTATTTTGAACACAAAGTAAGATATTTTGAAGAATGTTGGTCACCAAACTCTTTCTGGTCCCCATTAACTGTCATAGTATTTTTTTTTCATCCTATGGAAGTCAATGAAAGCAGACAACTGTTTGTATACCCATGTGCTTCAAAGTATCTTTTTTGTGTGTGTATGTGTGTCCACCAGAAGACTATCCCTTTAAAGAGAGACATATCTAAAATATTATGAAGACTTGGGAGGTGGCCTGATTTGAGTTGAGATGCAGAAACCTTCTAGAACTCTATAGTAATTACATGGAAACAAACTTCTTTGCCACCCCATAGCAATGCCCTGGAAACCACTCAAAACACTAAGTGAGTTTTGCATGGCAGACAACAATCTGATTTTCTTCAGAAAATGTCATTGTAGTTGATGTTAATAGGATTAAGTTTTAAAGAAAGAATCAGATATCAGTTGAAAAACTAGTCAGTGATTCGATAATGTTATGCTGAAGAAAGCTGGGGTCATGAGTGGATCATTGGCCTCATGTCATTTAATGTTAATTGTGAAAAAAACAACTCAGCTATGCTTTAGTCTGTCTGAAATCACAATGTGAGCAGGCATCTTAAAGTGATGGCCAACAGCAGATATGAAAAATTGCACTTTGTTTTGGAAAACTATTATCTGTTTGGACCATGTTCATATTGGACAAAAAAGGTTCTAAATTTCCTTGCACATCTTTACTCAATTACACACGTATTTTGAGGAGAATAGCAACTGAAATAGTTGACCACATTGTTACCTGATGTACATGTACTTTCCATTCAGTAAATGGAATTTTCATTTTGCATGACATTCCCAGTGACCCAGTTACATCTTTACTATTTCTGGGAAACAACAATATCATTAATCTTGAAATAAATGTCGGTTTGTTTGAATACTCTCCCTCAAGAGTCTCTAAATAAAAAATTTTTTTTTTAAATGTCAGATTGCATACAGGGTAAATGATCTTGCATTTGGCCTAATCCGGGATGGCATTTGTGAGCAACTTTTTAAAATAGTTGAAAAATCAATATATTTTTTTTCCACTTGACCTCATGGGAACTGTGTCATGCCCCCATTTGATATAAATCACTAAATCAAATGACTGCTTTGTGCGAACCCTATCTTTTTTATTATTATTTTTCAGAAGTGCAAGCAACTATGAAAACCCATTGTACATTACAAGACAGAAGCTCTTTTTCCTTTACATGACAAGTCTGCCACAAAAAGTGTCAGTTTGTATTGTAGATAAAACATTACTATTTTAATCAATCAGATATTAATTTCAAATTGACTAAGTTATATATATATATATATATAATTAATTAATATAAACATATAGGAAATGCATAATTAAATATTGAGTATCAGCCAATGTACACTACTGTTTAAAAGTTTGATTATTTAATGATTATTTGATGTAGCAAGGCTACATTTATTTTTGTGATATTGTGAAATATTTGTACAAAAATAACTGTATTCTGTTTTTATATATTTAAGTGTAATATACAGTATTCCTATGTTGGCAAAGAATTTTCAGCAGTCATTACTCCAGTCTTAAGTGTCACATGATCTTTCAGAAATCTTTCTAATATGCTGATTTAGTGCTCATGATTTTTTGGTGAACAGAAAGTTTAAAAGAACAGCATTAACTGAAATATAAATATTTTGTAATATCATAAATGTACATAACATTCGGTCACTTTTGATCAATTTAATGCATCGCTGTATAACTATGAGGCTTTGCATGTGTGCAGAGCAATTGGCTTCTGTTTTGTGCGCTTTGCCTATATGGTCCTGTTGTACCAGTAGTGGAAAGCATGTAACTTGTTTTCTGGAGGTTATTAGAATTTTATCCTGCCAATAAATCAAAGCTTCCGAAGAACTGGGATAGTTGATATGTGGTGTGTTAAGCGTGTTCATTTTGCCCCTCCTATGACAGGTACCCCGATAAAGGTCTAAAGGACAACTACTGCAGGAACCCAGACGGGCGCCAGAGACCCTGGTGTTTCACCACCGATCCAAGCACTCCATGGGAATACTGTAACATCAAACAGTGTGGTGAGTGTGCGCGTCTGTGTCTTATATGTAAGATGAAGAGACAGAGAGAAGAACAAAAAGAAGCCAGAGAAAAATTGAATTAAAAGAGACAGAGTTTGCCAAATTTACAACTTCCTCTTCCTGTAGCAAAGGCTCCCCATTCATTTGGGACCCTCACAGGAATGTTGTTTGTAACCGGGAGAAGAGAAAGAGGAGGGTCCACTAATAAAACTCTCTCTCCTCTCTTTCTCTTTCCTCAGCTCTTGCCCCATCTTTATGGTAACGTGCCTCAGTGTTTATTTTTCCTCATCAGCGCAGTAGAGCATTGGCTTATCTGCACATGAGAAATGTGCTTGAGTTTCAAGTGCCATGTAAACCTTCCATACTAAAGACAAAACGTATGTGGGTTAAGTCACTCAAACACACAAGCTCACAAGTGCCCAAAAACCTATTATTATAATGACCCCACCCCCCCGCCCCGTGCTGCATTCGTTTATTTTCATTAGTGAGGTGACGGCATATTGGTTCAAGTGGTAAACGAAGTATAAACTCAGGCGTCCGACACTCATGCTCTTCACCGTTCTAGACCGGGCCATTTGTTTTTCAGAGCTATTTGGCAAGTGCAAGTTGTAACTTTGAGCAAAACCCTGGGATGAATACTCAAAGATCACCGTAATGGTAAGAACTTTTCACCACACTCTTCCCTGTTTGGCAGAACGCAGCTTTCTTTCAAACACCTCGGAATCTCAATAAGCAGCAAAACAGACTTTAGCTATCTATGTCTCACGCTACCCACCTATGGAAATCACCATAGGTGCATCTGCTTTTACAAGACATGGCTTTCATCCACTTGCAGAAGGAACGTTGTCCTTAACAAGACTATTTGATCCTCCATAAACCTAAACACGCTCTTAAAAATATACAGTGCTGCGCTGCAGTAAACAAAGTGCCTCATTGTTTCCAATTGCTTGACCTTTGAATTTGTCTTCATGATGCTACGCTCCACTGCTTTAACGCAGCAAAAAATGCTAACCAAACATTGTATGAATATAATCCTAGCTAACAGAGAATGTTGTCTGGACTTTGGCTAATGTTCTGGTAAGGTTCCCTCAAAGTTATGAATAAAAGTTTCAGAAATGAAACATTCAGAAAAAATGTTTTCATAACTTCATTGGAACGTTATCAAAATGTTCTTAAAACATATTTTTGTTACCTAGGATAAAATCCCCTGTACAACTATTCATATTATCAGTGCATCGGATGCAAATGAGAGTTTGACTTCAGGTTTTATTAGCAGGACTTGGCCTAAATACCCATACTGCCAGCCTCATTATTAGCAGACTGAAGCACTATCAGTTTATTGGAGGTAAACATAATAACTCTGTCTCCAGTGAGCGTAATTTATTGCAATGAGATGTATGGGCAAAAACAATATATATCTGTTGTCCACTCATAAAACGCTTACGTTTGACCCTAAAAAAGCTCTGTAGGCTACTGTTTCAGCATTTGTCACAGACTTAGTGCCTGCTTTGACTCATTCAGGAAGCATTTCTCTCTGTTAAGCAGGATAAAGCTGTTGTTATTCCTCCCTCAGGCAGTGCGGTCTTACAGTTAATGGTGAATCTATGATTCAGCGTTCATCATGCCTAAGGAGTGATATTATACTTCATTCTCTCACTCCCTTTGTCTTTCTGTTTATGTTTTTCACTATTTACTCAGATTCAGACAACGGTGGTGACACTGACAACACAACAACTTGTTTCCATGGACGTGGAGAGGGTTATCGTGGAACGGTTGGCATCACCCCCGAGGGAGTGACCTGTCAGAGATGGGATGCGCAGTTTCCCCATCAACACTCTTATACTCCACAGAATTACCGTTGCAAGTAAGAAAATGCTCCTACAACATATGCATTAAGTATTCATGTATAGTTGAAATATGTGTCGACTGGATTTAGACTTGATTCGTGCACATGTACAGCCAAACTTTGATGTTCTTTTTATTGACCTTCATCAGTACACCAGCATTTCTTTCTGTTAGAATATTCTGTTAGAATATTAGAATTTAGGTTGATCGTGGAAAGCGGATGTATTATTATTTTTTTATTATGACAGAAAACTAATAAATGGCTGATATTAAACATGATTTAAACACAATTGATACAGTTTATACATTTTTTTTAAATATATGATAGAGAGAGAAAAAAAAACATAAACATTACATTTAAACTCAATTTTAAGATGAACATGCAAAATAAAATATCCAATACAGATCAATACGTATCCATTACCAACGTAAATAGAAATACAATTCAAATTTTTTTTATATATGTTACCACTTCTGACCTCGTATGCTGGTTCTGTTCTGTCATAGAAAAATTTAACCTGAATACTACATGTCATCAAACCTGTAGTTTTTAATATCAAGCTCAGTCTGTTCAGCATTTTGCTCTGTAACACTAACATGTGTGATGTGTGTTTATACGATTAAATGTAAGCATCTACACTGCAGGGATCTCCGGGAGAACTACTGTAGGAATCCTGATGGTCGTCATCTCCCATGGTGCTTTACGACTGACCCCTATGTACCTGTGGCATTCTGCTCCAACATTCCTCGCTGTGGTTTTGCACCACCTGAACATGAAGGTAAGAGTCATTTATAGTGCATTTGCCTGATATGTATTATATTAAGTTTGTTGTTACTGTTGCATGGTACTAGCTTTATATTTTCAGTTCTCATGCACACATGAAATGTATACCTTGAGAAATGTTTTAACCATTTAGACCTCATTACTCTTCATAACAACTCAAATATATTACAGCATATGTTCTTATAATAACTTTTTATAACAGTAAAACAATGTATATACCACTTTTTTCATGTCATCAGTGCCATTTTGATGCACACAGTCAGGTTCATGGCATTGAGAAATACATTGTCTTGCACAGGACTACTGTGTTTTGAATTCAATAAAGCTATGAATGAATGATCCATTTAGAGAATGAATGAATGATGCATTTATATAGCGCTTTATTGTGTATTGCTGTACACCCAAAGCACTTTACAATCATGTTGGGTGGGGGGGGTCTCTCCTCAACCACCACCAGTGTGCAGCATCGACTTGAATGATGCGACGGCAGCCCCAGGACAATGACATATTTTGGATGTTATCCTAGCTAACAAAAATAAGTTCTAAAAACATTTTGATTACGTTTCAACTATGATGGAAGGGCATTACCTTATTAGGTAGCTAGTGTTCAAGAGTGCCACGTGTTCTTCTCAACCATATTTGTCATGCAGAAGAACACACTGTTGTACATTTATTCAGGCCATGAATTCTTAAAGACTAAGCTGAGCTCAGGGACATTGATATACAGTTCATTCTACAGTATGTAAAATATCAGCATCCTTGATTATCAGAAAATCCAGGGAGAAATATACAGTTCTATTGAAATCCATTTGAATCCATTTGAACATTTCAGTGCACACCGAAATTCATTTTTTTCAAGTATTACTCATCTTGTAAAAGCAGCATGGCAGCTGTAACTTATTGGTAGAGTATTTCAAGCCAGTCATTGTCACCGTGCCCTTGACCAGAGACATTTAACCCATGAATTGCTCCTGAAGTACTATGACATGTCTGACCTCTGCCTAGATGTGTATTTCTGTCCTGTGAGTTATGTAAGAGTGAAAATTCCAGTACGCCAGGCGAGTTTACAGACAGTAACCATAAACACTTATTTGCTTTTCAGAAACAAGTTTATAATCTACTAGCTTGATCTTGTTTTCCATGATGTTATGGCTGGCGTTCTTCCAACTGTGTCCTTCTGGCTGGGTAAAATAAGAAGGCTTTAACTTTCGAAGTAGTGTCTTCTTTGCATATCAAAACGACCCTCAAAAAAACATCTTTGCCTTTGTTCTTATTAATCCTCCCCAGCATGACATAATAACTATATAATTTATTTTCATTTTGCTCAAGAATGTCGTAGCACTTTCTCCCTCCATTTCTCTCTCTTTCATTTGCTCTTTCTTGGCTGTCTTGGCATCGGTATATCGGGGTCCCTGTAGTCCGATCTCTACGGTCACTAATGGGGGCTGTTTGAAACATGTAAAGGGAGCAGGATCTGTGGTGTGGGAATGAGACAGCATGAGTCAAGCATTAATCACTGCTGACAGCTTCATGTGACTGGCAGGGCCCAGGAGACACTTCATAGAAGGACTCGCACAAGCGCTGATGTTAAGATCGATTTAGCCGATGTTCCAATTGAGGCCATTGGGATGATTGTTCAACTATTGTTGTGCGCTGGGAGCCCTGCTGTGTTTCCATAAGCAGTATGTTTCCACAAACCTGCTGTGTTTCTTTAAGCACTTTGACTTGCAGAGTTTGATAATCATTTTGAGGCATTTAGGTTAACAGCATTGATTAAAAGCAAAGCTTTAATTGGAATCATTAAAACATCTATATTTAATCATGTTGCATTGCGTTTATCTTTTTTGTTGAAGTACTAAAATTACTAAAACTAAAATTTTAATAAAAAAATATATTCATCTAAATAGAAATCAAAAAAAAAAAAAAAAAAAAAATATATATATATATATATATATATATATATATATATATATATATATATATATATATATATATATAAAATAGTAATAATAATAATAATAAAAACAACAGAAGAACATAACAAACTTACTAAAACTACAATTTAATTTTTAAAATAAATAATAGTATATTAAAAAATATGAATTACTGTCAGCTGGTTGCGGAAATTTTATGTTCCGTTTTTTTTTTCTGAAAAAAAAAATGATAAAATGGGGGACCCGACTCATATCTAAGTAAAAGAATATCATAGCGAGTTTTGCATTGGCAAACATACTCACATTTTACTAAGAAAAGTTTTCATAGAAAATGTTGTTTACTGTTATTGCACACCTGCTTTCTAATATCTGCTTTAGTTTGAAGATGTAATGCTTTTTGTTTGGCTGTGTTGTTTCAGAGTGTTATACGGGCATTGGTGACACATACAATGGAAAACGGGCTAAAACACGCTCTGGCATCCCTTGTGCTCCATGGAATGATCACAGTGAAAGGTGAGAGCTGGCCATCCATGTCTAGACTTCAAAATAAATGTCTCTACATATTAATTTGAGAGTTTTTTTTTTTATCACTTCAGCTTTAAACTGAATAAATAACATGCTCATATTTAGAGATAATAAATTGATTGTTCATAGTCATTCAGTATGGGCACATATATAGTTTTCTCTATGAATTTTCCATAATCTAGTATTAAGCAGAACCATCATTTATAGTGGTACAGCGCATAGATTCAGTCATGGACATTCACTCAGTTTCCATGGAAACCAAACTAGGTCCACATCTTGCTATGCTGGATCTCAAGGACAATCCCATGATGCCTTTGTGCTGCTTTGGTTAGGTTCAATGGTCAAGCACAGAAAGTTGTCATTAAATTGGTGAGAGTGAATAAATGGGACAGATGCTTTGTGAAATATCTGTTGTTGTTTTTTTTTTTTTTTAGTTTTTTATGTGTAAGCATATGGAGCTATCAAATATGCATTAACAGTTTTACGTTATGCTTTTGCCTGTGTTTAATGTGCATTGGCACATTATCAATGAGCACATGTGTAAGTCTAAGAGGAGACAAACAATTGTTTCCGCAAAAGGCCTGTGCTGTTTCTGCCATCCACACTCACCCTGAGATGTGTGCCGTTAAATAACTTCCCTGTTTTATGAACAAGTTCCAGGTCAAAGGTCGACCTTTCCAGAACCCCGGCAGCTCATTGATGCAGAGCTCAGGGATTGTCAGGTCGAGTTTGTCTTTGTTGAGAAAATAAGACCCTCGTGGTTTTCTGAGGAAGAAAAACACGTTTTAGTGCTGGACCCCGTTTCTGGAGAGCTCTAACTGATGGGTAACATGGAGCAGTTGGAGTGACTCAATTCCTTAAAAATTACAGACAGGCCAACCCAGCTGGAACAGGGTTCTTAAGAGCCACCTTCTCACCCTTTTCCTCTCCCTAACCCTCCTCCATGAACATATCAAAGCCAATCAGCTCCTTTATTTGGCCCACAGCCTGTGAGCCACTATGGCCGGGTTGCAAAGGTCACTGTCAGACAGGCATTAGGAATAGATTGTTTACTTTGTATGAACCCTAGAGTACCACAGCAAGAAAATCATCTGTGTCATGCATGTGCTCTTCATTGCAGCACTTTTGGTCTCTGGTGAACTTTTGGAGAATCGTAGCATCTCTATACATCTGTGAATCTTCCTGAATCTGAGTGATAATGTGGAAAAGCTTGGGGAAACATGTCATGAGTAATGCACAAGCTAAATACTTCACCTTGCCTCCTGAGAAGAGCGCCACACATCTGGGGCTTATGAGAAGAAGCTGTTTCTTTGGATTCTTTTTTTTAAATGGATTTAGATTTATGGATTTATTATTTTGTTACAAACACTGGATAAACTGTTTGATTAGTGTTAAACGACCCTGGATTTGCCTGAATGATACACCTAATTTGAATGTTTATATTAATATGTTAATTTTCATTCATAGCACTCTGCTATTAAAGCTGCACATTTTCTGTGTTGTAATGATGAGATTTGTTTTTGTTCTCAGTAATGAAAGAGATGTGGACTTGCTGATGGCTGAACAGGCGGGGAACTTCTGCAGAAACCCGGACAAGGACAAACACGGCCCATGGTGTTATACCAACAGCTCATCCATTCCCTGGGACTACTGCTCTCTCAAACCCTGTGAGTGAACAGCACGCTGTCTGTGCTAGCATTACAATCTGATTGAGACCTTTGGGTTCACTAAAAATGCTACTTGAAACATGAAGAGTCTAACACAAGCTGAGTATGGGGGTAAAGTAAACCACTAAAACCAAAATAGTTAAATGCTAAAAAGATAATTCCTAAAATAGATAAAAATTCTGTATTTTATTAATTTAGAATGAACTGTTACCATACAATAACCAGAAGTGTCTAGTTAGAGCAGAATATAGAAGTATAAAAAAGTAACTATAAAAAGTGTGAAAGGCTACTAAATATAATTAATATATTTTTTTATATATTTTTTAATTAAACACTTTTCCAAGACACTTTCATTTGTGACTACCAACCATTGCAAATGTGCAAATAAGTAGCTTTATTATGGTCATATTTGTTTAAACTTGTTACTTGAATTAAATTAGTTGAACCAGTTTGAGTCTAAAATGCAGCTGAACAATTAATTTAGAACTAAATTGTGAATTGAAATCACAAATGTCTCAATCAGTTAGACAACTAACCCAATGGTTTCTATTTGAATATATTTTAAAATAAAATGTATTCATGTGGTGGCAAAGCAGCATTTTCTACAGCCATTATTCCAGTCTTCACTGTCTTCAGAAATCATTTTAATATGCTGATTTGATGCTTAAGAAACATAATTATTTGATGAATAGAATTGAAAAAAAAATTAAATATTTTTTTTTATATTTGTTTTTAAATTATAAATGTATTTACTGTCCCTTTTGATCAGTTTGTGTCTTAGCTGATAAATGCATTTTTATGTATAAAAACCCCATATATTTGACCATTATGTACCCACATATGCTTTCCTGTTGACTTATACTCTCATCATTGACACCGCAGGCTTGTGTTCAGCATGTAGGCCATGTGTTACGAATCTACATACGCACATCAATCACTCACACACACACACATGCACACACTTTCCACAGAGGTTTCAGTTTAATTAAAGAGTGTAAAGTCCAGGTGGCTTAGACTGTCAGCACTCAGCACTCCCTCTGTCTCACACACACTTGCATGTACAAGTTAAACTTCAGTGCTGGGCGGGTCTAACTGGTCCCACATGCTGGACCAAGACTAGTCCTATGCTAAAGACCTCACACACACTTTCACTCAAATTTACTCTAAACAGCCATCACTGGTGACCACATCTTTTTTAAATTTCTCATGCCTATTCATTGCTTAGAACAAAAATAAGTACCTTTCTTTTTCCTTCCTTTTTAGGTGAGCCCTCACATAAAATTCTGCCACAAAAAGGTAATCACGTCTTTCAAGTGTTGTTAAACTGTGCAGTTTTCTTTCGCTTCAGATTCCCTAAGAAAGATTGTTTCAAAAACACGTTTGTGCATTTGTGTGTTTTTCTGTAATTTTCTGATAAACTTGTGTCACCCTTAATTTTGTCTTTTTTCAATCTATTTTCAGATGAGGGTACAAAGACCTCATGTTTTGTTCACAAGCAGGTGAGAATCGTCGGTGGTGGGCCTGTCCGGATTGAAGAAGGCAGCTGGATGGTCAGCATACAGAGAGGGTAAGCCACTGGCAAAATATGTAGGTAACATTGATAAATAATATCATTATTAACAAACATTATTTGTGGTGCACTAAGAATCGGTACTTCAAGACTTACCCATGAGTAATTATTGAAAGATGAAGAAAAAAGAATGGTGATGAACTACCAGTGTGTAATTTTTGTAAGACTTCATTGACTATAATGCATATTTATATGGAATGTCCTGCTTTTAAGTGATATTAGTCAATGGTTTTTAAACAGAGATTTCATTAATGGGCATTTTTCATTATTTATTATTTATTTATTAAACATTTTAGTATTATTTTAGTAAATATATCAAACCAAAAGGCCTTTTTTTAATTGTTTTAAGAAAAATATTGTTAAATTATGGCATATAATAGGGATGTGACGAGATCTTGTGCACGAGACGATAATCCTCGCAAAAGAATTTGCAGTTTACATAAGAGCTGCAAGATTAATCGTTTAAAGATGGCGATTTCGATTCAAACACCCATGCGATCTTATTCCTGAATGACAACGATTCAGCTATGTCTATTATGACTGTTTCACATCACAAGTGGCAGTGGAGCGTGAGAAGCACATTTTGTTAATTAATCATTCATGCTGCAGGTGATCCAGAAAGAGCAACACAAACAGTCTTTTCAACCACACATCATTATTTCTGTGTTACAGACATTTAGATAACAGAAGTACTGGGATAAAAGTTTACAGTATGGGTATAAACACTATTTGTATATATCCACAGTAGCGATCAGAACTTAAGTATCTTAACACGTGTATGTATTGTAATGCAATATCCTCTTCCTACTGGCGGTTTAAAAAAGTATTTGTCTTTGAATCGTTCATTTAAAAGATTCTAATTGAGAAACAGGTCTTTATGAATTGAGACACTGACTCCATCATTTATTATTATTATTTTTTTTCAAATTAATATATATTTTTTAAGGCAATGAACAATTTATCAAAACCACTAGTAAATTATGTGATTTTGTTTAATTTACGACTTTTTCTTTTCTTTAGAATCGTGAGAGAATCGTGAATTTCCAATTTATATGCCTATATATATATCATATAAACATGATTCTCAATTTATCCAGAATCTTGCAGCTCTAGTTTACATGTTCTTTATCGCTGCATATAATTTATTAAAATAGAAGTTTAATTTCATAAGTTGATTTCAAAATGCACCTAAATGTTTTGCATTTTGTGTTTTTCAGTTGAATAAAAGAGTATTTTCACCATTGAAAATCTTGCCTCGTGTCTCATCTCGTCTCGTGGGATAAGTGTCTTGTCACACCCCTAGTATATAGTTGTCTTTATTCACTGAAGTTTTACTCTTATCATGATTATTTTATTATATCTACTACTCTTGAAATTGCCATGTAAATATTATTTGCTGCTGATATGGCATTATTAAAAAAACAGCCAAACAAATATATAAATAAAAATAGTGCACTAATAAGCATCACTAGTCCGGGTTTTATTATTATTATTATTTTTTAACAAACCTCTAACCTCTTAAATATAAAATGTTAGCATGCAACTCATCCTCCACCGAACTACTAACAGGTATCTGTTAGCATTATATATTTACTGACTTATTAACAGGTGATACTATTAAGTGTTGTCAATGTATTTACAGTAAGTTACAGTAATTTTACAGGGTGTTTGCATTTCCCAAATCTTTGTATCCACTTTCTTTATATCAAGCAAGAAGTATACACAAAATCTGTTTTCCCAATAAGTCCATTGCAGGGAGATTGTCTGTAAAATTCCCTCCAAATAAAGTGGAGTTGTCCATGAAGTTGGGACAGCTCCTCAGAAGTAAAGCCCTGCGCTGTTATGTTTTATAATGTGAGAGAGTCATGTTGGAGATGCGTCACTGTCTCATGTCTCTCGGCCTCATCAGGAGCACTCACTGGTGCGGAGGATCTCTGGTCAGGGAGGAGTGGGTGCTGACAGACAGACAGTGCTTCTCGTCATGGTAATTATCTCCAGCCTTGCTGCACAGTCAACATCGTGCCCTGGCCGTAACCTCTGGATTCTCAGGGTCACAGGGTCAATGATCCGCGAGCTTTCATGATTTGTCCTGTGCATGTAACCCAACAAATCAAAGCTGCGGATGCTTTTAGAACATGATGCATCTTATAGCATGAAACATCCATATATCAACATATCCACAAAAATAATTTATATTATAGAGGTCATGTCATGAGGAATCAAATAGAGCTTGAACTTTTGAGATTAAGAAGTTTCATTTTACTACGAAAACATACAGTAACATCCTTCCTACTCTAAAAAGAATTTTTTTAGACCATTTATAAAATCAGTGCCTCAAAAATTGCCTACTCTGAGCTTTTTAATTGCAAAGAGGCTGAAACCCTATTTTGGACTTGTAAACATGCAGTTTGCTAGTAAATTTGATGCACCTCATTATAAAACGCTTTTGGCAGGAAAGTTTAAAAAGAAAAAATTCTGTATCATTTTAAGCATCAGAGAAAGATTAGAAGATAGTCATAAAAAAATAGAATAAATAAGCTAAATCTTAATACACATTTGTAAAGGCTGTTGACGTGAGAGTTTTTAAGGCACAGTAGAGGAGTACAAAAAGAGAAGACAATGGTTATAAAAAACTAAATTATTGGGCAAAATATATACATGCATACATTCATACATTATACAGTACAATATTTATGCCCAAAACTTGAAACCATATTTTTATGAAATGCTTTTTCACCGCAGTGTGCCTGACCTATCAGAATACAGAGTTTGGCTTGGTATATCCCATTTGAATGAGTCGGGTGAGAATGACTTCCACAAACAGGAGAGGAGAATCTCGCATGTGATCTGTGGCCCGGAAGGCTCAAGTCTTGCTCTTCTCCGACTGACTCAGTAAGACCTGACGATAAATAAATTTGTATATTATTAATTTATTCCATGTCTGATCTTATTCCTTTGTTGACGATAAAATGATCTCTCTGTTATTCTTTCTCACAGGCCTGCGCTCCCAAGAGAGCATGTCAGAATCATTCAGCTGCCTGTGGCAGACTGCAGCATTCAGGAGAACACCTTATGCTCTGTGTACGGCTGGGGTGAGACCAAAGGTGGGTTCAACTTATAAGAGACAGTCATCAGAGACTCCCCAACACCTGACAGCTTTACAGGCACACAACATTGCTGTCTTGCTTCCAGTCTAACACAACAACCTCCCAGTGGCTTCAACTGACCATAAAGTTTGGTTTGTTTTATTAACATAAATGCATTACCCAATTCTGGGTTCGGACTAAAGAACAGCACTTGAATATATTTTATAAATGGGGGCAGGGTAGGAAATTAACCAGGACCTAGGAAAAAAAAAAAGTTACCAAAAGCGACAAAAAAAGCTAAAATATTTAAAACATGAGTGTAAAAAAAGTTCTAGCTTTGCTGTGAGGCAACATTTATAAACAGCTTCCAAAATAATTCATGTTGGAGATGAAAGCATTTTGGAAGCTTTTTGCGGTTTGTAATTACATAGCGTAACAGTGTGAAAGCAGGAGGGAAGGCACACAAATTTGAGTTCACATTCAAGCAAATGTGCCAAATATAGTCCCTAATACAGTATTTTATGGCTTTCTCAGGCACTGGACATGAGGGAATGTTGAAATGGGTACATCTGCCCATAGTGAGCAATGAACGATGCCAGCAGCTTCACAAAGGTACTATTCCGATCACCAGTTCAAAACTGTGTGCTGGTGGCAGAAGGGATGAAGGAGTGTGTGAGGTGAGTTTATTCACTAGATTTACTCTCTGCAGAATGAGCTACCATTCAAAAGTTTGGGGTCAGTAATGAATAGTTTTCATTTCATTGCCAGTAGAGACTGCTACATCGTAAAAAAATTGTAATGATGATTCTTTTGAATGTTCTTTTAATTAAACAACCCTGGATAAAAGAAAAAAAAAGAATCTTGGTTTTAGACAAAAAATAATAGGCAGCAGAATGTCAGTTATAACAATAAATGTTTATTGAGCAGCAAACCACCATACTAGAATGATTTCTGAAGAATCATGTGACACTGAAGACTGGAGTGATGATCCTGTAAAATTCAGTTTTGTCAGTACAGAAATACTTTTTTATATATTACATTTTAAAATACAACCCGAATTCCGGAAAAGTTGGGACGTTTTTTAAATTTTAATAAAATGAAAACTAAAAGACTTTCAAATCACATGAGCCAATATTTTATTCACAATAGAACATAGATAACATAGCAAATGTTTAAACTGAGAAAGTTTACAATTTTATGCACAAAATGAGTTCATATCAATTTTGATTTCTGCTACAGGTCTCAAAATAGTTGGGACGGGGCATGTTTACCATGGTGTAGCATCTCCTTTTCTTTTCAAAACAGTTTGAAGACGTCTGGGCATTGAGGCTATGAGTTGCTGGAGTTTTGCTGTTGGAATTTGGTCCCATTCTTGCCTTATATAGATTTCCAGCTGCTGAAGAGTTCGTGGTCATCTTTGACGTATTTTTCGTTTAATGATGCGCCAAATGTTCTCTATAGGTGAAAGATCTGGACTGCAGGCAGGCCAGGTTAGCACCCGGACTCTTCTACGACGAAGCTAGCTGTTGTTATAGCTGCAGTATGTGGTTTTGCATTGTCCTGCTGAAATAAACAAGGCCTTCCCTGAAATAGACGATGTTTGGAGGGAAGCATATGTTGCTCTAAAACCTTTATATACCTTTCAGCATTCACAGAGCCTTCCAAAAAATGCAAGCTGCCCATACCGTATGCACTTATGCACCCCCATACCATCAGAGATGCTGTCTTTTGAACTGAACGCTGATAACATGCTGGAAGGTCTCCCTCCTCTTTAGCCCGGAGGACACGGCGTCCGTGATTTCCAACAAGAATATCAAATTTGGACTCGTCTGACCATAAAACACTATTCCACTTTGAAATAGTCCATTTTAAATGAGCCTTGGCCCACAGGACACGACGGCGCTTCTGGACCATGTTCACATATGGCTTCCTTTTCGCATGATAGAGCTTTAGTTGGCATCTGCTGATGGCACGGCGGATTGTGTTTACCGACAGTGGTTTCTGAAAGTATTCCTGGGCCCATTTAGTAATGTCATTGACACAATCATGCAGATGAGTGATGCAGTGTCGTCTGAGAGCCCGAAGACCACGGGCATCCAATAAAGGTCTCCGGCCTTGTCCCTTACGCACAGAGATTTCTCCAGTTTCTCTGAATCTTTTGATGATGTTATGCACTGTAGATGATGAGATTTGCAAAGCCTTTGCAATTTGACGTTGAGGAACATTGTTTTTAAAGTTTTCCACAATTTTTTTACGCAGTCTTTCACAGATTGGAGAGCCTCTGCCCATCTTTACTTCTGAGAGACTCTGCTTCTCTAAGACAAAGCTTTTATAGCTAATCATGTTACAGACCTGATATCAATTAACTTAATTAATCACTAGATGTTCTCCCAGCTGAATCTTTTCAAAACTGCTTGCTTTTTTAGCCATTTGTTGCCCCCGTGCCAACTTTTTTGAGACCTGTAGCAGGCATTAAATTTTAAATTAGCTAATTAAGTGGATAAAAGTGTAAAATTTCTCAGTTTAAACATTTGCTACGTTATCTATGTTCTATTGTGAATAAAATATTGGCTCATGTGATTTGAAATTCCTTTAGTTTTCATTTTATTAAAATTTAAAAAACGTCCCAACTTTTCCGGAATTCGGGTTGTATATTCAAATAGAAAACATTTTTGATCAAATAAATACAGATTTCGTGAAACTTTTTGAATTGATTTTTTTTTTAATCATACCTCAAACTTTTGAATGGTTCTGTATGTAAACGGCTACTTATTTAAATCACTGACATTTTGAGACAAATGCCATCTTATTTTTTGAGTTTAACTGAATCAAATTATAAAGGTTTTGGTTGCGCTTTTACTTTTGTTAAACTTTAGATGTATTTCTAAATATTAATTTTAGTCCTTTTTTTTCACTCACAGAAGGACTATGGCGGCCCTCTAGTATGCCAAGAGAGTAACAGTAAAGTAATTGTTGGCGTGAGCATAAACGGCAGAGGATGTGCCCGACACAACCGACCAGCCATTTTTGTGAACGTGGCCTTCTATACTGGATGGATTCATAAAGTATTCAAACATTATCCAAACTCAGAAATAAACAACTGATGGAGAATAAGCAGGATTGAACATACGATCTGAGATATAAGAACAAAAATACTGAATCTCCATAAATCTGACAGTACATTTCTTGATTTTGGGTTCATCTGAACAGTTCTTGTTAAAAAAAGTTTTTGGGAACTTTCCCAGCTTGGCCGTGAAATATATATTCAGAAACTACTAAAGGGGTAGAACCACGGCTGAAACTGTTCCTCTTTATTCAAGCGAATTTTTCACCTAATAATGCCAGAACTGCAGAGCAAGGCGCTGGGAGACAGTCTCTAAAGGCTAAATTCACAACTAGCCATACGGAAAGATAAAGATTACTGGACTGAAGTGCGGACGGGCAGCCAGAATCTGTTTCAAGAATCAATAGCAATTCCTGGCCACCAACCAAAAACCTCAAGTCCTCGAAGAGAAATCTTGCTGCAGTACGTTACAAAGCATTCGTATGTACATTCAACCCACACATTACACATCAAACTAACAATCTGTACTTCAGTTGGGATATTGGAATCAGACACTCAATCCAAGTTTGAGTCTGGATTCAGACCAGGACTTGATATATGGATACAAACTTAGATCCCAGCAGGAATCTGTCGTTCCTTTCTTTAAAAGCGTTAAAGCTGACGTACATATTTCGGCCGCTCTTCATTGAGAAAGAGGGTGTTATGATTATAACTACTTGTTGATATAAAACCCTTATAAACAGTGTCATTCAAAAAGTCCCTCGATAAAGGATTAGCTGTTAGCTGTTAGCATAGCGAAAATCTATGGGTAAGAGTATACACACAAGGCTTTTTTATTTGCATTTATGCTCCTGATAATACTTGAAAACACACATGAGAGAGGTCACTGTGTCCCTCAGTAACACCTCCTCGTGTCACCATTACAGATTGTCGATTCGTCAGCGTAGGTGTTTATATAGTCAAAGGTGTTCCGTCCATTTCCAGTGTTGATATTTTGTCCGCAAGCCTGAACGGAGATGACATGACCTGCTTGTAGTGACATGCAGCAAAAAATCATAGTTGTCATAACATATCAGCATCTGAGGTTCCCATACACCATGTTTGGTTTAGAGCGGAATTCAGAGGAGGATTTGGAAATGGGTGTTGTAAATACTGTGGTCGTGGGAGTGGGGTACTCACTCCAAGTTCTTTTGTAGGTCTCATAGACCTTTATAAGATGTTGGCCCCCTCCATTCCAGTGTCGTTTTGTGTCCACATTGGGTGGTTTTATATATTTGTAAATATATCTGTATTAATTCCAAATGCACATTTTGTCAGTGTACGCTAAGTGTTGTGAAAACCAAGAACGAGTGTGATATTTTATGTTCACTGAATTGTGCGTGTGTGTGTGAGAGAGTGTGTGTAATGCTGCAAAGATGCATTGAAGCCGAAATGTGCATCTCTGCAGGACAGAGAGCAAAGCGAGCACACATCTTGTGTTTTTTTAGACATCGGAATAAATGGCAGTTTGGGAAATTTACAGATTAATTTAGCCGATTTTCAGATCAGAGCCATTGTAAGATAAATCCGAGTGATTTTATCTCTTGTGTGGTCTTGGATCGCTCATTCCACGAGTGCTTCATTCTCTCGTGCTGGCCTGCCTCCAAAAACAATCAGCTTGGGAAATTACCTCCAAAAATCATGTCGGCTTAAACAAATAGCTCTCTGAGTAATGACTCGTAAGTGTTTGTATTCCATCCACTCCCGATGCTAATTATGTTGGTAAAAATGAAGGATGAGTTTAATTTGTAAGTCCTGAGGCACAAGTCGTTATGTAAGGACGTTGTTGAACACATTGAGATTAGTGTTACTAAAGCACAAGACAAGGCAAAAGAGCCCTTCAGTGGTACCTCATTTGGCTTTAACATTTATTAAAACAAATGTTTTTGTGTAGTAGTGTTTTGTTTTTTTTTTCTACTTTGGAACAACATGAAACCTGTGTTTAAGGAAACCTAAAAGATGCTGACTGATGAAGCGGCTTGTTCTGAACTTTTTGCTAAGATACATCGAGGGG